>NC_071087.1:74203497-74550997 GCF_027358695.1 Spea bombifrons | reverse complement strand
ACATCGACACCCCTAAGAGAAGCAGTACGATCCTCATAAGCACGGAGACACCTCACTGGACAAAGCCCGGGCCGATCAGGAAAGGCCGGATAAAAAACTGACGAAATAGAAGTCTTGGTACGGCGAGAAATATCAAACCGTACACCCTCCGGCACGAAGGAACGAGCAGTGATATCCAATGCCCTAACATCGGAAACCCGCTTGCACGAGATCAAACAAAATAAAGTAACCAATTTAGCCGACAACTGCTGCAAAGATAAATCCTCATCAGGACCCCACTGATCCAAGAAATCCAAGACCAAAATAACATCCCAGAAGGAAGTATAGCGTGAAGCAGGAGGACGAGAAAAACTAATACCCTTAAGAAGACGACAAACAAATGGGTGACGCCCAATGGGAACACCCTCAAAAGGAACATGGCCAGCCGAAATAGCGGACCTAAACACATTCACTGTACGATACGCTTTCCCTTCTTCAAAGAGCATAGTGAGGAATCCAAGGATATCATTCAAAGGAGCAGATACGGGATCCACGTGTCTTCCCACGCACCACTTAGACCAGGAACCGCATGCCGAACAATAAGCTCTTCTGGTACCAGGCGCCCATGCATTCGCCATAAGGCGGAGAGTTGATTGCGGAACACCAGGGAAAGACCACGGTCCCGGGAAAGTAGCCAAACCATCAGACGAAGAGAACCGGAGCACACCAAGCCGTGCAGATTCCCCTCCGGGTCCGTCAGAATGTCCGGACGGTCCAGGAGCAACCGAGGCACGTCTATGGACATCTCCAGCAATTGAGGGAACCACGGTTGAGACTGCCAAAACGGGGTGATCAACACCAGAGTGTCCCCTCGGGTCCGGAGATGAAGAAGGGTCCTGGCAATCATGTTGAAAGGCTGAAATGCATAATGCCTGCCCTGAGTCCAGTCTTGAAGGAACGCATCCGTAGCCAGGGCGTCCGGATCCGGTCTCCAACTGATGAACCGAGGAAGTTGGGCGTTGAGACGGGATGCAAATAGATCGATATGGAAGGGACCCCAAATGTCGTCGATCCGATAGAACAGATCCGGATGAAGACGCCAATTGCTCGCATCCCGAAGATACCTGGAATTCCAATCCGCCGTAGTATTGGAGAGACCGGGAATATATTCTGCTACAACAGAGATGTTGTTGCGAAGGCAAAAGTGCCAAAAATCCCGTGCCAGAATCGCCAAAGCCCTCGATTTGGTACCTCCCAGATGGTTGATGTAACGAACCGCAGAGATGTTGTCCATCTTGAGGAGGATGGAACAAGAAGCCTGAGCGGGAGACAGGCTGCGTACCGCGAATGAACCCGCCAACAATTCCAGGCAGTTGATGTGGAGGAAGGACTCGTCTGGAGACCATCGCCCACCTGTAGAGATGTTCCCGCAACGCGCGCCCCAACCGCGTAAGCTTGCGTCTGACTCTATGACCAGGTCTGGTACCGGTCCGCATATCGCTCTCCCATTCCACGCGTCCATATGAAGAAGCCACCACATCAATTCCTCCTTGGCCTCCGCATCCAGCGCTATCTTGGTTTTGTAAGAGAAGCCCTGTTTCAGATGAGCCGCCTTCACACGTTGCAGCGCTCTGTAATGCAACGGTCCTGGGAAGATGGCTTGAATGGACGAGGAAAGAAGCCCTAACATGCGAGCAAGGAGCCGCAGGGAAATCAATGGAAGACGCAGTATTCGTCGAATCTCCTTCTTGATAGCTACCACCTTCGCACGAGGAAGCTGCAACGTCTGCAGGACTGCATCCACACGAAAACCCAGGAATTCGATGGATTGAGCGGGAGTCAGGATGGATTTTTCCCAATTGATCAGGAAACCCAGATTCTGCAGTAAGGATACCGTCCAACCGAGATTAATCTTGAGGAGTGCCTCCGATTGGGACATGATCAGAATATCGTTGAGGTATATGATAAGCCGAACACCTCGACTTCGCAGAAACGACACCACTGGTTTCAGAACTTTGGTAAAACACCACGGGGCGGATGAGAGGCCGAACGGGAGGCACGTGAACCTCCACTTCTTCCCGAGCCATGTGAACTGAAGAAAATCCCTGTCTTCGACGGCTATGGGGATCGAAAAATATGCGTCCTTTAGGTCCAACTTGACCATCCAATCTGACGGGAGCAACAGATCCCGAAGACAATGGATACCTTCCATCTTGAAGTGACGATACACTAGGAAGGAATTCAAAGGCCGTAGATTGATCACAGGACGTACTCCACCTCCTTTCTTGGGAACAAGAAAAAGGTTGCTGACGAATCCTGGGGTATCCCAGGGAAACTCCTGAATGGCCCCTTTGTCCACCATTTCTGCAACCTCTGCAGAGATCATCTCTCGATCCTTTGCCGGAAACACAAAAGGCCTCGCAGGAGCCACCTGGAAAGGAATGGTTGCCCATTCCAAACGATAAGCCTGCACGGCTTCCAAAACCCAAGCATCTTGTGTCACAACTTGCCATACGTGAGCAAACTGAGCCAACCTGCCCCCCACTTTTACAGGGGAAAAACGGTGAAACCAGGTACTTACCGTAGGGTCTCTTCCCTGGAAAGGTTCCTCTGGAAGTGCGAGACTGCCATGGTCGTCCTCTGGAGGGGAAGAACGGAGTGGTCTTGGGTTCGGCATACACCGATCTACTGGGGAAGGAGCCTCGATTCTGGCGGAATGAACCGCGAAATCCACGGCCGGACAGACGGCCCCTAGCTCTGCCGGCCCCGCCAAAAACCTTAGGCGTAAAAACACGCTTCATAGAGCTTTGAACCTTATCCAAGGCTGTGAAAGTCTTCACAAAAGACCCCAGATTCTTGATAAAAGAATCACCGAATAACATACCCTTGGCCGAAGGGCCAGGCTCATTATCAGCCATATTCACCAATTTAGGCTCTATTTTGAGGAGAATGGCCTTCCTACGCTCAATCGCCAGGGAGGAATTAGCGTTCCCCAGCAGGCACACCAAACGTTGAACCCACCCTAAAGCGGTATCAACGTCCAAAGGCTGATCACCCATTTTGGCGGCCTCCAATAGCTCGTACAACTTGGTGACGGGCCCAATAGAATCCAAAACCCTGTCCTGGCAATTTTTAAGGGAAAACTCAAGACCCTTACGGGGTTTCCATCCAGTCTTCCCAAGAAATTGAATAATCTGAGGGTCTACCTCGGGAATCTTACAGACCCCGTCGGGAACAATCGGCCGTGGGCATTCGTCTCTCAGTTTATTCTTAGTCTCCTTAGATAAAGGAGTACGAATACGAGCAGCCAGGTAATTAGCAATGTGAGCGGGGGGCTCCCACTCCGCAGAACGAGGATGGCGAAGATCATCCGGATCAAATAGGGGCAAACCTTGAGGATCTAGTAGACCCTGAGCCTCTAACACCCAAAGCCTGCTTAACAGGCATGGTAGGAAGGGTATCTGAAATTGGAGGGGGAATATCAGACTCATCGGAGTCAGCACCGTCCAAAGGATCCCTGTAAGAATCCATAGACTGGACATCCTCACCATCACTGGCCTCTGAATCAGAGGACTCAACCAGGGCACGCGCCCTTTTCCGTTTTCTGACCGATTTAGCCCGGTCAGAGGCACTATTGCACGGTGCATACGCGCCATCTGTGACAGCATGAGAACTGTCCATAACAGCAGGGGAGACCCTGACATCAATCAGTGAGGGAGACAAGTGCTTTGTCTTGGCAGAGGCTTTACGCCCTGTCAAACGGGGCACAGAATGTCCTGCAGAAGAAACCCCAGGCTGAATAAGGCCGGGGCCCTGGGCTTGAGCAAAAGCCTGGGCAATAGATTGAGATATGGAGGATGACATAGCCCCCACAGCCTGAACTAAGGCCTGATTAATGGACTTGGACATAGTAGTGTCCATCATTAATTGGAATTCCTCAGAGGAAACCAAATGATCATCCCTGGCCACATTGCTAGTAGGGACAGCAGTGGAAGCATTAGCCCCATAAGGGAGATCGCCACCAGAACTCTGCATAATAAACTGTAAAAGTAATAGGTAGTAATACTATATTTATATCGCATCACATGGATGCATTAAAAAAAAAGTTTGAAAATTACTTTAAAACATAATGATATTGCAATTACCAGGAAGTATTTAAAAATCTAAAATCTGTAACATTTGACCTTCAGTTTTAACCCTGAGTTTGATATGCATTTCACTATTAGCTACTTCTTTTGGCCTGACTTAAATCAAGTATTTTTGGTTCAGATTATTAAACATATTAGAAAAGGCTGGGTGGATATTTGTATGTGTGACAGGACTTCTTTCTAGGGAATGTACACCCCTAATTTTTACCCCTTTTCTTTGCTGTGTAGGTTTAAACTTGTGCTTGGAGCAGGGAGCAACGTGTTCTTTCCTTTGTGTTCCTTCTCCGAGCCAAGAGCTTTCTCAGGCCTATAACTGTCTAAACTCGGACTCTAATTATATCTCATGCCTTCCAGAAACAGGTAAATACTAAAAGTGGCCCTTTTTAACAGAAGGGTTTTATTCAGCTGGAGCTGATCATTCCTTTTTTCTTTGCTTTAGGCTGGAGGATTTTACTGGGTTTGGTCATGCATAATGAGTTGTTAGTTGAAACTGCAACTCTACTGCAAACAATTAGAAACATAGAAACATAGAAAGTGACGGCAGATAAGAGCCAGAAGGCCCATCCAGTCTGCCCAACCTCTGAGTACTCTCCTTTAGTACTTGCCCTTATCCTATATCTAGCTTGGCATTATGCCTATCCCATGCTTGCTTAAATGACTTTACTGTATTAACATCTACCACTTCCACTGGGAGGGTATTCCATGCGTCCACTACCCTTTCCGTAAAGTAATATTTTCTGATGTTACCATTAAACCTTTGCCCCTCTAGTTTATGCTTGTGTCCTCTTGTTGCGGTTTTATTTCTTCTTTTAAATAAACTTTCTTCCTTTACTTTGTTGATTCCCTTTAAGTATTTAAATGTTTCTATCATATCCCCCCTGTCCTGTCTTTTTTCCAGGCTATATAGGTTAAGATCCTTTAACCTGTCCTGGTAAGGTTTATTTTGTAATCCATAAACCATTTTAGTAGCCCTTCTCTGCACTTTCTCCAACAAATCTATATCCTTGTGGAGATATGGTCTCCAGTACTGTACACAATACTCCAAGTGAGGTCTCACCAGTGATCTGTACAGCGGCATGAGCACTTCCCTCTTCCTACTGCTAATACCTCTCCCTATACAACCAAGCATTCTGCTAGCATTACCTGCTGCTCTACTGCATTGTCTACCTACCTTTAAATCCTCAGAAATAATTACCCCTAAATCCCTTTCCTCACACGTTGAGGTTAGGACAGTACCAAATAGTCTATACTCTGCCCTTGGGTTTTTATGCCCTAGGTGCATTACTTTGCATTTATCCACGTTAAATGCCAATTGCCACAGCTCTGACCATTTTTCCAGCTTACCTAGATCGTTTGCCATTTGGCTTCTTCCTCCAGGAACATCAACCCTGTTGCAAATTTTTGTGCCGTCGGCAAATAAACATACCTTTCCATCAACACCATCTGCAATATCACTAATGAAAATATTAAAGAGAATGGGTCCAAGTACAGATCCCTGAGGTATCCCACTGGTAACAAGACCTTGTTCTGAATATACGCCATTGACTACAACCCTCTGTTGTCTGTCACTCAGCCACTCCTTAATCCATTCAACAACATTGGGATCTAAACCCAGAGATTGCAGTTTATTTATAAGTCTTCTATGTGGGACAGTGTCAAAGGCCTTACTGAAATCCAGATACGCAATGTCTACTGCACCACCTTGATCAATTACTTTAGTCACCCAATCAAAAAAATCAATAAGATTTGTTTGGCAAGATCTTCCTGAGGAAAACCCATGTTGTTTTTGATCTTGAAAGCCATGTGACTTCAGATGTTCAACAATCCTTTCCTTTAACATGGTTTCCATTAATTTTCCCACTACAGATGTAAGACTAACTGGCCTGTAGTTGCCCGACTCCTCCCTACTGCCTTTTTTGTGTATAGGCACAACATTCGCTACTTTCCAATCCCCAGGGACAACTCCCGTTACCAATGATTCGTTAAATATATCAGTTAACGGTTTTGCTAGTACACCCCCAAGCTCTTTTAATAACTTGGGGTGTATCCCATCAGGCCCCATCGACTTATTTGTCTTTACCTTAGACAACTGAAGTAGAACCTCCGCCTCGATAAACTCACATATTTCAAATGATTCAGTCTTTTTTCCCAACTGATTTTGTGAATCTCCCATTAAGGCAAAGTTAGTGAATTATTGCCTAAAATCAAATTAACCACATTAAAGAAGCTCCTTAAATACCAGCAGATAAGCTTCACATCATGTAGAGAGAAGTAAAAGAAAACTCTCACTTTGTTGTTTTCTTTAATGCTCTCTGTCTCTTACAAACTGTGTATAATGTTAATTGAAATACTACAGTCTTCTTATTCCTCCAAAGCCCTCCCATTTGTTTTACATCACAGCAGTCTGGCCACCAGCTGCCGCTCCCAACTGCCATTTCATTTTAAAAAAGGAATACCGTGGTTATTTAAGATGCATTCCATATTAATACAAAATATAAAAATCTAGGAACTTTGGGAAAAACCTCTATGTGGAACACCTTTAATTCCTTAGCTAAGAGAATTCCCTCATAGTATGTTGTTGTGGAGCCTTAAATTCCTTTGGGTAGAAGCATGTTTTTTTTTTTTTTTAAGATTTGTTTAATTATGTTTGTAATTACAGATACTAGCATTTTATTTCAGGTAAATTTGTACTTTCACTGCTTTCATTTATTGCTGTGTGTGCTTTCATATTTCATGTTTTCTCCATCATGTCACTTTTTTAGTGAACACTGGTGATAGTGTTGAAAAAATCTCCTTTTATACCAGCAGTTTGGTGTTTATTTTGTCAGGTAAGAGATAATTAACAGACACACTTGTCTAAACATTAAAACATGTGAAAAGAGAAACATCCAGTATCTAAAACATTGACTTTCTCTAGTTAAGTGTCCTTTAAACTTTTTCCCTTGGAATCACTGGCAGCAGCAAGTTACAGAGACTCTTCAGTTGGGTAGAGCAGGAACAAATTTATAAACGATCTGTCCCGTACATGTTTTTGGATGAACGAGTGGTATGGTAGTGACTTCAAGGTCATGACTACTCTGGGTTGGTCAACATTTACATCCCCAGTTGCAGGGTGGAGGGATGGTTAACTTTTGACCCAGGATCCTCATTTAAGAACAACAAATCTACAATTATCTTATTGTGTATGATGTGATGTGATAATGTATCTGAGAGATATAATGGACATATCCTCTTAGTTCTTTTTAGTGCATCACTGATTTTCTGCGTTATTTTATACAACTGGAACAAAACAAACTGTAATTTACTGAATACTCGGCTCTTTGAAGCTTCTAAGAAGTATCTGAAACCAGATCTGGATCGCACTACCTCATCTACATACATGGTTGGTGATTTATTTTTACTTAATAAAATGTTAACACTGCAATGTATTTGCTGGTATATTTGAACTTCTCCATCCACCCATTCACAAACCTGTAATAATAATAATAAAAAATGTTCCCTAAAGGGACAGTTAAATGCTCCACCAATAATGAATGCATATTATTACTTTAGGATGCATTGCTTTACCTAAGAAAATAAAGAGAAAACTTGATGAATGCTGCAGCATAAGACCCCACTGTTACATTGTGTGACTTGGAAATCAATGGGGACACTTTCAGCACATGTGTGCAGAGGCACTGCATAAATATTCTACATGCGCAGTGTGCAAGAAAATAGATTGGGAGGTGGAAATGCATAGAAGGCATTCTGGCGCATGCAAAAAAGCACTTATAATTATATAATTATAATTATGTGGTTGTGCCTGCTATGCACCAACACATGGTGGATCTTTGGAACTTTAGAAGAGCTATTTCTATAGTAACAAGCAATGGTGTCCAAAATATTTGACACAGAGCCTCAGAGCTCTAGCTAGCTCCTTTTTGTGCCCGAGGCAGAAATGGCAAATTGTGCCCCCTGCTATTTTATCTTTTTGCAGAGGTTATTTTACTTACACTGCCCTTACACACACACACACATGCACTGCCCTTAAACACGCCTGTCCATACACACTGCCTTTACACACACCTGCCCATAAGCACACACATGCATATGCACATACACTGCCCTTACACAACCCTCCCTTTAAACACACACATATACACATACACATACACACACAAGCTTAGAAACACACACATATACACATATACAAATACACTGCCCTTACACCCTTTTTCTCCCCATTTCTTACCTTTCTCATCCTCTGTCGTGGTAGGATTTTCAGACCTCTGCTTTTATTGATGCAAAGTGTGATGTCATATCCTGGCACTTGGCATCATTTGCTTGCACATAGTGATTAGGGAGCACAGAAGCCAAGGTCTGAAGTGCTTCTCTCGCCTCGCCCTTCCTACATCCCTGCGGAGCCTACTTATGCATAATTATGCTTTCGACAGTAGTCGATATGTAGTTGATATGAACATTTTATGTCTGATTTTAACTGCTGACCTTAACTTTTTATTGCAGCTGTCTGATCTGAAACATGAAGAGGAAGATGTATGAGTGAATGTATTTTACGGAACAAAGACTTTTTTCCCCCTCCATTAATGGGTTCTAACAGACGAGTGGAGGACCTCTTTCTACACAAGAAACTAACATACATATGAAAGCTAAACAAAAAGTCTGGCTTGACTGTTTGAGAGCTCTAATTATAGCCCTTGATGATTATTGGCAGGTATTGGTCATCCCTTAAATACAAACATGTTTAGCTACATCTTTAAGGTTTTGCAGGGTGTAAGGACTTATAAATGTGATAAGCACTTATTTCAAAGTTATCTAATTTTACCAGTAGTTAAGGAGCCAAGTGCCAAGCAATTCTTGGCACATCTAAATTCAATTAGAGTCTGCACACTCCCATATCCTTAAGCTGTGGCATTCATAATTGAACTCTGCCCACATCTGTCCACCACAATTGTATGCTTGTTTAAACAGACACAAGTCGAAAAAGGGGATAGAACAAGGGGTTTGCAGAATTATATATAAGATTTGTTTTGGTTTGTAGCATTTGGTGGTTAATATAAATACAAATGTTTATATTGTACAAATATATAGTGTAAAGGAATAGCCCTGTGTGTGAAACAAACCCCCCCACACACAAAATCTCCATTTTTTTTATTTAAATGTTACAGTGAATGTTTCAAGGCATTTGCCATTTTCAGCACATATAAGTACGGTATATCAGTAAATGCATGTCTTAACCATTTCAGGGATCGAATATGTCCTTTTGATATACTTGATGTGTGTAGTTTCAAGCTGAGTACTGCTTCTGGTCTTTTTCTCATTTTGTTTGAAATTTGTTGGAGGCTTGTGTTACTTTCTTTTAAAGCAATAATTATACACCTATGGTATTTTTCTGCAAGGTTTCTGCTTTCCTTCATACTTGATGTTTTTTTTGTAGTTTGATTTTTTTTTTTTAATTAAAGCTTTTCAGCACTGTACTGCAAAAGAGTAAATTAAGCATTTTGCAGACTTCAACATAGTTCATCAGTAGATTTACAGGTACTTATTTTTTTTTAATATATTCCAGTCTGTTACTGAATACTTGGAAGTTGGATTATTCCATTTAATACATTTCACTAACTTGATGTGACTAGTCTTTATGAATTACTTTTCCAATACTGAAAACAAGCAGTTTTATACCAAATGCCCTGCTATTGTTTTCTTTTTTCAGCTGATAGTACTTTAAAAGGTCTTCTACAGTACAGGTTATGTTTATAAGTATTCATTCACTGCACCACTTAAGTGAATGATATCTCATTGACTTGGTTACGAAGCGAGCTTACATAGCTTATAGATGTAAGGTGATCCGAGTTAACTATTTGTAATGCACAGCAAAGTCTGTGCTTTTACCCTTTACACATTTTTGTTTTCAGACCATGTTGAACTACCAACTTAAAATGTGCACTAGATAACCATCTGGTTGGGGATACTAAATTCTATAAATTACCCATCCTTTATATATATGGAGCACATTTTACGTCATGGTATTTTCACCAGTAAATGGCCCCTGATAAATATAGAGACATATAAACAAATGCATATTTTCAAGCCGTTTTATTTTGTCCAGTTACATGACAGTTTGATCTTGGTGTAATTATATGGGCATAGAGTAGTCCTTCCATAAGGTACCAGCAAATTCAAATATTCTGTTTTTAACTATTTTTAGTGAATCCTCAACAATGCTAACGCTATAGCAAGTGGTGGCAATATGTACCCACAAAATTGTGATGGACTTAATATTTGTAGATTTTAATAAGAAACATGCATGAATGGCATTGCTGTCCTAACACAGTTCTGCAAAATGTTTTCTGTATACATTCATTATACAAGCATAATCATTACATACTTTTAGAATCATTTCATAGTTTTATTTGTGGGGAAATATTCACAGTATGCAATTCAGTTCCCTTTAAACCAATGCAAACGCTAATAATCCAGCCACAGACCCCTTTAACTGTTCCTGATTGAAAATATTTATTGAGAAAGATTGTGTAGTTTTGCGTTCATGTGAGAAATGCAGTGTAAATAATGTTTTTATAACGTTGCATCAATACATATTTTATGTGAGCAGATTCGGGTAATACAATGGATTTAAATTGAGACTTTTTTCTTTTTGCAAAATTGTCTAGTGATAACTTGAAAGATCAAAAGGTTTCATATTTAATTTAAACGTGTGTTTGGGTATGTATGTAATATAAAATGCGTCATGGGCATTTGTTTCTAAACTTAGCTACAAATGTAGCTTGGTTTTGCAATAAGCTTCCAAAATTATGATTGCTTGAATAATTTAAATTTGAATATATTGTCAATAAAAAAAACATTTTGAATGTGTGTGGCTCCCCCATTAACCTTTTCTGAAGATTTTTATACTGGAAATATATTAACTGGGCAGGAGTCATGACCTGAAACTTTAACCCCTTGTGGACTAAATCTATTTTACACATTTGTACACTTAAGTTAAGAGACACTTTACTGGAATACAAACACAAAGTCAAGCATATATACGATAATCAATCAAGGAAAATTTAAAAAGTAGTTAAAAAAAAAAAACAAAAACAAAAAAAAAACAACTGAAATCTATTATTAAAAGACAATATCCCAAGGTCCTTCCTACCTGACAACCCATTGGTTATATTTAGAGGAACACCTAATCTTAAACAAAAATTAACCAAATGTTATACTAAGGTAGAAAAGGGTAACAAGAACCTGAACCATTTTCTTGTTAAAAAAAACCCAGATCTATGGATGTAAAATGTGTTCAATATGGCAGTTAAAAAATACCCTATTACAAAAAAATGTATTTGCAAATGGCAAACACTTTAAAATAAAACAATTTGACATGTTATACGGCCAATGTCATTTAGATGTTAAAATGCCCATGTGGATATCCACATGTGGGACGCACCTCAAGAACTTTAAAACAAAGGTTATATGAACAAATTAGGAATATATATAAAAAAGGGTTTACCCAACACTCATTATCCAAAACTTTTTTTAGAATGTCATGGAAAAAATCCACAAAACATACATTTTTATGCCATTGAGAGAGTAGAGAAAAATTGGCAAAGAGAACACAATTTGAAAGATTGTGATATGTGTAAAAGAGAAATGAAGTGGTTTTTTTTAATTAGAAACCCTACAACCAAAGGGGTTAAATGCAGACTTTGATTTGTTTAACTTTTTGTTGTTTGGAGAAAGATGCATATATGTGGAAAGTGGGTTGTTGTTTTTTTTTTTTGTTTGTTTTCTTCTTCTTACATTCCCCCACATTTACAGACATGCATATATTTCCAACATATAGTCTTTATGACTTTGTCAAATTTGTATCAATCATACATATTATTTATACTTGCATGATCTAAACCGTTGTGTTTTGAATTGGATGCGAGAGCTACATGCAGGACTTTTGGTGCTACAAAGAACCAGGAAGTGCCTATAAAGAAGACCATTGGTAGAAGCCCGTGAAAGGGCAAAACGCGTTGCAGAACTGCACTGATTCTCATGAGACTTTTTATATATTTTTCATTTCCTGTTGAAAAATAAATGTTATTTATATTTTTAACTCTATTTGTGACACGGATGAATGATATAGCAATCCGATAGAAAAAAAGTTTTTTTCATACCTACTCCTGGGGTGTATTGAAGGTTGCTCCACCATAAAGAAGATATCCACCTGTGACGGGAACGACCTGTACACCCGCCAGACGTTGCTTCTTTCTCCCCATGGCCACCGTAAACATGAAACTTCCACCTTCGGGCAGGACTAACGCCGGAGACAGCATTAATCATAGCTCTTCAGGAGTCTCGTGACACTAATATACAGAAGTATAGCAATATAGCGCTTTACTGCCCTGATAAGGGCAGGAGCGAGGCTTACCGCAATAACAAGAGAAAACTCATATTGAGGTAAATCAGGAACTGGCTCGGTATGCTTGATGTAGTACCGTGTTTCCCCCGAAAATAAGGCACTGTCTTATTTTCAGGGGATGTCTTATTTTTATTAAGTATGGTACAACAATTATTCAAATATAGAGCTGACCTTGTTGATGGGGCTGCCTGCACCTCTCCGGTCACCTCCGAGATAGCAGCTGTCACGATGGGGCAGATGAGAAGGGCTGCTCGTCTTCTTTACAGCTCCGCGCTGGTACGCTGCATAGCCACGCCTATCACTATGTCTTATTTTCGGGGTATGGCTTATATTGCGCAAATTATTATTATTATTTTATGGGTATGTCTTAGGGAAACGGTAGCACCGTAGCCAAATACAGTGCTGTAATTGTCCTGAAAAGGACAATGAGTGATATAGCGAGCCCCTGAAGCATTAGACAAGACTAATGTCCAGGTGAACAACAACTCCTCCTCTTTATTGGGGAAACACGCAGCCTTATATACGGTTCAACAATGAAAGGGTCATAAATCACATTAACATATCGCCGCCCTGCCCAGACAGCCCGGCGCCATACTCAGGCCACCAAGCCCTGCATTGTCCATATAACCCCAAACCACTGTTTTCGGGGTGATCACGAGGGGTCGTCGGCAATCCCAGGGTACCGATGGATAGCTCGGGGACCCCGAGCGGCAGCAGTTCTAAGTTCCCCAGGGCGGACTGCGAGATAGCCGGGCATGCGTTCCATAACCGCGCCTGCTGGCCACCGCACTCCTGGACGTCCCGTCGGCCAGGAATCTACAGGCGGCTCCCTCTCTGAACCACCCTTGGTCCGCACCCCACCACCCGTGGGCCAACTCCACAAAATAGCGTTCCGGTGGAGTCAATGGTATCCGAGTTACGAGGGGTTAAAGTCTGCAAGCAATTGCTCAGGTCCTAGCCGAGAAACAGTTCCAGAGGATTATGGCCAGGACCCGGTCAGGCAAAAGGGCATGGGATACACTTGGGGATACAACAGGGAAAACAAGAACCACTCATAAACCCACTCCCAAAATGCAGGGACCCTAAATCTGTCCAAGCTCCACTGTCTTTAGAGTCTCTGGTACTCTGGGAAACCTGGCACTCCATACCAGGGCCCATAGTCTGTAGCGAGGAGGCTGGCACTCAGGGGCCCATAGCACTACGGCTTCTGTGACATTAATGATAGCAATCCGATAGAGAAAAGTTTTTTCTTCATACCTACTCCTGGGGTTTATTGAAGGTTACTCCACCATAAAGAAGCGCATGAATCACTTTTTTATTTTTTTGGTATATCTTTGAAGGTGTAACGAGGGGTTTCATAGGTTCACATTGCAGCTGGTGAATAGGTTTAGCGCTGTGTTGTTTTATTTCTTTGTTCTTGCATTACATATTGAATACAGGTACTGCATTCAATCATGCAAGTCAATGGAGCCCCAGTAAAATTAATTTTAAAAAATTAAGAAAAAAATAAAAATTTGGTAAAATGTAAAAATTCCCCACTGATGTCACCATTAGGCTAGGTTTCCACTTGGGTTTTTGTCCGGCGTTTTTTTCTTGATGAAAAACGCCAGGAAAACTGCCAAGAAAACTGCCGCTGCATTTACCTGCGTTTTGGCGTTTTTTCTGCAGTTTTTTCTGGCGTTTTAGCCTTTCTGTGGAAATTGCTTTTTTTGACCTTAGGCAGTTTTTCCAGCCTTTACAAGTTAGAAGTTTCACCCAGCTAAAAGGGATTAGGATAAATGGCAAGTATCTGCCCTCTCCTGATGTCATTTACTTGGTAGACCCTTTTGTCTCTTTTCTGTGGTTTGTAAGGCATGCTTTATTTCGAATGTCTGCTCCTCTGGGAAGATTGGCCCCAAATGATGGTGCAAATTGTTTGCTGTTGCTTTTGGCACGCAGGATCCGGTCGCGTATGTTTGTTTGTAATGGCATGTTTGTTCCAAATGGTGTAAAATTCAATATGAACCAGTCCAGGACTTTGTTTTGTGTGAAACTGTTTGTTTTCAGCCTATTTCTCGTAGGACACACAGATACTGGGTCCATCCTCTGCATTGTAACTGTGGAAAAAACGCCATAAAAAACACCAAGGCAATAAACCCACATGGCTTTTTCATGGCGTTTTTTCTCTCCCATAGACTTCTATTGGAGAAAAAAAGCCAAGATTTCTTGCAAAAAACGCCAGAGTGTCAACATGCTGCAGTTTTGAAAAACTGCCACAGAGCCCAAAAAAGCAGAAAAACGCCAAAGAGGACTAAAAAAACGCCAAACAGAAAAACGCCAGGTGGAAATGGCATTTTGCGATTTCCTATTGAATTACAGCTAACATCTGGCTGCATGCGTTTTTCACAAAAAAACGCCAGGTGGCGCTATTGGCGTTTTTATAGGCGTTTTTAGCTAAAAAAACCCAAGTGGAAACCTAGCCTTAGGGAGACCTTTCAGTTCTAACTTTTTTTTTTTTAAAGTCCAAAACTATATATAAATAAAAAAGTTTAGAGTCCTAAAATTAGCGCTATATCTTAACAAAAATTCTAGCATGGAAAGAGTTAAAAATAATGGCATGTTAAATGCCCATCGGGTGTCTAGTTTTAAAAAAAAAAATGTATTTTTTGGGTTGATGGGGTAAATCGAATTGGCCCGGTTCAAAGATGTCCCATTTGTTGTTAAATACATATTGGGGTGTTTGACAGTAACCTATACCAGGAGCTGTAAATTCATACCTGAAATACACAAAATAATACCACCACAAATATTGACAAGGCTCGAGGTAGAATATTAGTACATGGAAAGGTTGAAATACCAGCATTTGAAATACCCTGGGTGTTTAGTTTTCAAAAATATGTTTTGATGGGTTAAATTGCATTGTCCCAAATAGCACATGGGGCAGAATTACCAGATTTGTGAAAAAATGGTTTTGAAATAGCAAAATGCTACTTGTAATTATTGCCCTATAACGTGCAGAAAACGGGGGGAAAACAAAACAAAACATAAAAACATTGGGTATTTCTGAACTCAGGAAAAATAATAGGATCTATTTAGAAGTTTTTTTTTCATTACTCTCATATTCAGGCTTTTTCTTTTTTTCCTAAATTAATATTCACATTTTGTGGGGTCATCTTAGAATTGAGCAAATACGGTACTTTTTTAAAGTAAATTATATGACATAATCAAGATAATGAAAGTCATTCTTGTCCTGAAAAAACAATATATAACTGTGGGTTCAGTAACTGAGAAGAAAATTACAACTAAACACGAGCACCTCAACAGCCATTGTCACAAAGGGTACAAAAAATAAAATAAGCCATTATCGCGAAGGGGTTCAAATGTAAAACCTGTTCCTAAGTAGTTAAAGATAGTTGCCCATTTACACTACCAGTCAAACCTGTAATTTGTGGACAAGTTAAGGTTTTATTATCTTTGTATCCTATTGTCTATTATTCTTCATTGATAAATGTTTAGTGACAAAACCTGGCATTCTACTGGGCGTGTGCATATGCACAGAGTGACTTTCAGCACTGCATAAATTGTTGGCGCTATAGTTCAGGTGAGGGGGTTTGTATGAACAAGTATGCGTGATTCAGGGAATTAATATTTGTGAATGATTAGTATCTATTAATGGGGGAATGAATGAGTATCTGTGAATGAGGGAATGAATGAGTGAATGAATGTGAATGATGTTTGCGGGAGCGGGCGGGATTGGACACATATATTGCGGGAGCGGGTGGGAGTGGACGGTAATGGTCAGAAATTCAGCGGGAGCAGATTAAGAAAACAGTCCCGCGTAGGGCTCTACTACTGACTAATATAGTGAGATCTTTTTGTTACCACTTTAATTATTACCTTTTATTTGGGGTTGCCGAGCGGCAATTGTGTTTTCACAATAAATTATATCTAGATTAACTATTGTGGTGATATAATATCTCATTTTGAATTATGCGATTTGGTTTGATCTAAGAGGATTTATGATCAGAGATAAAATATAGGGTATCTCTTTAAATTTATATTGTGGGTGTGATCTGCAATAATTAAAAACGCCGGAATTTCGTGTATGTGATAGAATATTGGTTTTGCCTATTTTATCTCATTAATATCCCTAATAGGGTGTGTGTGAGTATGTGTCACGTCCTTCCCAGGCTGCGGAGCTGCATATCTCGCTCTTGTTTCAATTTCCCTGTTTTGCTTTAATCCATTCCTGGATTTCCTTTTGCACTGTTCTGATCTCCCATTCCTTGCTTCTGTATCAGCTCTTTGCTTTTGCTTTGTATCCTTTATAAGGTGTGCCCCCCCCATGTGTTCTGTTTGTCTCAGTCAGCAGTCTAAAGGTATGTCTCAGTGCTATGTGTTTGGATTTCATGTTTGGTTTGTTTTGTATCTTTGTTAGCAGGGATTAGTGTTAGGACCCACCGTCATTGGAGTACTTAGTGGGCTCCAATGGTATGGTGGGCGAAGCATACTATGGCCATAAGATATGACAGAATCTCCAATTGTTATCACTCAGTCCTAGGCTAGTTTCTGTATTTATGTGTGTCAGCCTGTCCTGTATCCCCGGCAGCGGGGTGTCCTGTCCTGTATCCCCTGCAGCGGGGTGTCCTGTCCTGTATCCCCGGCAGCGGGGTGTCCTGTCTTGTTCCCTGTTGTGCTCAGTAACATGTACATCTTTTGTTCCAGCGACTGAAGGTGGGAAGCATGCGAAGCCAGCACCTGATCTTGGTGGTCTTGACGAGAGGACACACGAACCAAGTCTGCGGGGTCCATGGTAAGGCCTGTGATAATCTGTCATGGCTAGAGGACCAGCAGTGCAGGAACCTGGTATCATCCACCGGTACGGGAGCAGGGCAGTATACTAGTTGCAAAAGGCAAAAGAGTAGTCGTTACACAGAGCCAAGGTCAGGAGTAGGTGAGGACAGGATAATCAAAACAAGCCGGGTCAAACACAGGAGATAGACAGGAACGTCAAAAACAAGCCAGGGTCAGAAGCCAAAATCACGAAGCAAGGTATTTAATAAGCACAGCCAACGTGCACAAGGCACTATCACAGGCAATGAGCTAGTGCAACAGCTAGGTTTAAATAGACATACTAATTGCATTTCCCTCCCAGCATGAAACGTAGGCTTGGAACGCACAAGGGTAGTGCCTATAAGAGGCCACACGGTGGCGCGCGAGTACACAGGGCCAGAGTCTATGCAGTCTGTGTTCAGGAAACCTGCCAGCAGCTACAGGCGTCGAGGGGTTTCAGAAGATCGGCGGTTCGGGCAGACGGAAGGTAAGTACCCCGCAGTTACAGTATGTTACAACGTGTGTGTAGGGTGAGGTTGGGGGTCCCAACTGGATGTCTCGCAGGGGACCCCAGCATTATTTGTTATGCCACTGCATAGAGTCAGTATGTATATATGTATTAGTGTTCTTATATGTATTTTATAGATAATATACACACTTACTCTAACACTGCACATTCTGTAAATATCAAGGGCGGATCAAGAGCCTGACCTCAGGAGGGGCACACATCCAGACACTTGAACTAACCCATATACCAAAACACTGACACCAACACAACTAGACACTCAGCACTAACACACACAGACACATGACACCCACGCAAACATACCAAAATACTTAAACTAACACAACCAGTCACACACATACTAACATACCCAAAGACAAATGTTCACACACTAAAATACCCCCTCTCACACATGCTAACAAACATACCCAGACAAAGGCACATGTGCACACAGTAACATTCCCAAACACACATGCAAACATTACAGGAGACGCATGGTCACGCAGACACACAGTGACATACAGACACACACTAGCATACCCAGACACACTTTCGCTAACATACCCAAAGACACATGCTTACACACTAACATACCTAGATATCCATGCTAACATACCCAGACACCAATTTTAACATACCCAGGCAGACACATACTAACATGCATACCCAAGCACACACACTAACATGCATAGCCAGGCAGGCACACACTAACATACACACAGCTCACTTACCACGCAAACCCTTTCCTGTGGTTGACGCAGCTCTTGCTGTGAGCTGCCACCCTACTCCCTTGAGTACTCCAGGAGCAGGAGCATGCCTATATATATATATATATATATATATATATATATATATATATATATATATATATATATATATACCGTATTGGATCGGATATAGGCCGCCCCCGTATATAGGCCGCACCCTAAAAGTTTGGTGCTTTTTTAAAGAAAAAGTTTTTTTTCTTTAAAAAAGCACCAAAAAAAACATGCTGCCACTCTGTCCCCCCCCCCGAGATATGCTGCCACTGTCCTCCCTCCCCGAGATATGCTACCACTGTCCTCCCCCCCCGATATGTTACCACTGTCCTCCCCCCCCGATATGCTACCACTGTCCTCCCCCCCCGATATGCTACCACTGTCCTCCCCCCCCGATATGCTACCACTGTCCTCCCCCCCCCCCGAGATATGCTGCCACTGTCCTCCTCTGCCCCCCCTCCTCGACTTACCGGAGCAGACTCCCGGGTGTCTTGCGGGGCCGGCGAGGGACATCTACGCAATACGCGTATGCAACTTCCGGTACCGGTACCGGAAGTTGCATACGCGTATTGCGTAGATGTCTCCCGCCGGCCCCGCAAGACACCCGGGAGTCTGCTCCGGTAAGTCGGGGGTGGGCAGAGGTAAAACGCTTAGACAACCTCCCGTGCCGGCACCCCCCCCGTGGGAAGTGCTGGCAGGGGAGGCTGTCTGAGCGTATCGGGGAGTAGGATACGGGTCCCGTGCACCGCTGCGGGGGATCTGTATCCTAACCCCGCTGCCTGCCCGGCGCCCGGGACTGCATGTCCCGGGCGTCGGGCGCTAGACCCCGAATATAGGCCGCACCCCCACTTTAAAAACTTAAAGTGGGGGAAAAAAGTGCGGCCTATATTCGAGCCAATACGGTATATATATATATATATATATATATATATATATATATATATATATATATTATATATATAAAATACACAAGTAGTTACCAGCACTCAGGTCTTCTTTTTAAATAATGCAATGATGCATCAAGACACTGTCCTGTTAGCGATGGGTGTGACTGAAGCACCTAAACTAAATCATTAGGTCTTTTGGTCATATAGTATAGGTTAATATTTCACCAGTAAAAAACAATGAGTGTACAGCTGTATGTTTATTCAATCATTTATTTCTCTTCCGTCACTGGGGCTTTTGGAGGCTACTGATGGCTAGCCTCCTGCCTGCTGACAATGGGCCCTGACATTAGAAGGGGTTCTGTTATTGGGGAAGTGGGTACAGGGACCCACTTTCTACTGATTTCCCCTATTGTATGTTTTACCACATTTCCCACACAGAGACTCAACTGTAAATGCCAGCTGGACATCCTGGTGTAAGAAGAAGGCTGATTATCTGGGTTGTGAAGAAATGTATTAATGTGTTAGGTGCTAGGTATTAGTACTGCCATTCACTGTCTTTTGTGTACCCCCTACTGCTGTGTATATTTATAACAACTAAATACACAGCCAGTAGCTGTTAATACAGTTAGTCCCTGTTAGCTCTATGTCCTAGCCATTTCAATTCAATTATATGTCTGTCATCATCCTATTGGTCTACCTCCCCAATTAATGTAATTATTTATGTCTCATGTAATTCTGTCCTTCCCCCAGATATTGTGTTGCAGGATGTGATCTAATTACTTCCTTCCTGACGTGGTAATTAGATCCTGTGACATTTGTCTTCCCCTTTCTTGTTTATATGGTTCTTGTGTTTGGTTCAAATAAAGTAGTTCCTGTTTTACCTCACTACGAGTCCTGCCTTGTTATTGAGGTAAGCCTCGGTGCTGCCCAGGGCGGTAGAGCGCTGTATTGCTATACTTCCATATACTACAGTGCCGCTGAGATTCCTGAGAGGCTGTATTTCCTGCTGTCGTCGGCAATATTTCAACCTGATGATCCAAGTCTTGTATGTCCGGTGACTAGGGGCAGAAGGAAGCAACGTCTGGCGGGTGTACCCAGTCGGGGTACGGGTCGTTCCCTTCACAGGTTCCCCCGGCGTAAGGCGGTCAAAGAGGTGCACCAGCAGCAGTAGTAGTAGTAGAGCACTGGCCAGGCAGATGATGACACATCATAGGCACATGCCGTCCCATAGAGCAGGACTGGATTTCTCCAAAGTTACAGAAATCAAAAAAAATTTACTATTGCTGAGTTAGGACAGCAGCAGCAATAGTAGTAGAACACTGGGCCTGGGCAGGCAGACAATGGCACATCATAGGCACATGTAGCCCTGTGGAGCAGAACTAGTTTTCCCCAGTATTATATATTTTAATGACTGGTTTTGTCACCAATATTTATTGATCAATGAAACATAATAGATGATAGGATAGAAAGATAATTAAAAAATTTACTTGTCCACAAGTGGCTGGTACCAAAAATGGGCAACAAAACTCTACTTAGGAACAGGGGAAAAATGTCTGCTGCAATCCCTGTAATACACTACAGTAGTCACTACAGCTTCTCCAATCCACCCAACAACAGTACATTTTCCTCATTAAAATAAACTATTAATTATCTTGCAGTATTGTATATGAATAATGATCATCAATCTCAGCCTCTGCTAAACTAACTGTCGTCACTGTCTCAAAGTCGTCACTGTCTCAAACTCCCATCAGTCTGTAACTGCTGCTACTGGCAGAAATGGCATCTGCACACACATTTATATCTAACACCCCTAATACCTTTCTCTTGTAAATGCTGATTAGACAGAGTGAAAAAAAATAAGGAAAACTGCCACAGGTTGTTGGACCCATCAATCACAGCCATAACAATCAATAAGACCACCCCCATTTCTACCTATCAGTTTTTGAGATGTACCCTCCCACTCTAGGAGCGACAAGACGGCTTGTAATGGCTCCAAAATGGCTTGTAATGGCAGCTACATGTGGCAACGAATCTAACGAATCCAAATACATTTTCAGCACTTTTGCCATTTTCTTTTGTTTTTTTGGCGGAGATTGCCCTTGTTTTCATTGATTTGTATGAAACAAGGAATTTTTATTAAAAATAAAGGTTTTACGAAAACAAATGCACAAGTCTAATAGGTATAAAAATAGTGTTACCATTAAGGTTTTTAAATATATATTTTTATATTACTTATGTACGATAAGTTATTCTACTGGTCTTAAGTTTAAATAAGTAAATTAGTAAATAAGTAACTAAATTCACCTGGAGTAAGGTACTGAAATTTATTGTAAATATAAACAAATTGCAAAATGAAAATTCTGAACAGGTGGGTCACACCATTGGTTCACTGAATACAAAAATAATTTTTGGTTTGTTGTATCCACTAGATGGCATCCTAAACTTGTACAAATGTTTATTTGTTTTCCATTTTACAAGAAATAAGTTCACAGAAACCGGTAAATGTCATAAAAATGAGAAAAAAAGGGAAAGATGCGCAGGGCTGTATTTTTTATTTACTGTGTTGTGTACATTACCGTGAAATTCTGTAAACTAAGGTCTAGCTATGATTGTTTTATGTTGTAAAAGTTATGTGAATCTCATTATTTAATATAGCAAAATTGTGACAAAATGTATTGTGTTACTGTGTAATAATATCTAATAATTTATCTAGAGAAGGTGATGAGATATTAATACCAGTAGGTTAGCCACTACTTTGGCATGTATTGGTTCAACATGATTCTATACATCTGTTTTAATCTTGATTACCTAATGTGGCACTTACTAAATCCTATTACTGTCTTAACGTAAAAGCTGTTTTTAGCCACCACAACAGCAGTTACTAAATCATTCCAATCAATCCTCTTTTATCCAACAAAAGGATCAAGATTTCACAAGACAAAGCAATAGGATTGCAAGTTAAATGAACAAAGAATGATCATGTAGTGCAATAATATTTTCGTTTTGAACTTTAATGGAAGTAACTTCAGGGGATACAATTTTGCGACCCTCCCCCAACATTCACAGATTTTATACTATCTTGTAAAAAACCTCGAAGATGAAACAGCTAGGTATCAGAAGGACAAGTCTGTCAGCTAACCTGAAATTTGGAGACTACAAGGACTCTCATTCTTACAGGAGAAACAGTTTTCCTCTTCCACAGATGAACTTAATAAAAAAGTGGAGCTCTATGGAAGATATAAATGATCAGAAAGCTGTCAATTGTGCACAAGCTTCTAGAAAAATGAATTTGTTCTTACTCAACCTCAATGTTGGAGGGAAAAGATTCCAGATAGATTACAACGTGGCAGCCCAGTATCCAGGCACTAGAATTGGGAAAATGGCAACATGCGTCGATCCGGTGAAAAGACTGAAGCTATGTGATGACTTTTTAGTGCAGACGAACGAATACTTTTTTGATCGTGACCCTGTTGTTTTTTACTACATATTTCATTTTTATCGTAGTGGTATTCTGTGGATTATGGATGAACTGTGTCCAGCCAACTTTATTGAAGAAATAGAATACTGGGGTATCAATTTAAACTATATCCAAAGATGTTGCCGTATCCTCTTTGAAGAACATTATGATGAGCTCAAGGAACATATTAAAATACAGAGGGAACTTCAAGCAGAAGCTGACCGACATGACCATGAGAAGCACTTTGAAGGAAAATGGATGAGTGATTTAAGAAAGAAGATTTGGAATTTGGTGGAAAATCCATACTCTTCTATTCCAGCTAAGATTATAGCTATCTTGTCAAGTTTTTTTGTGTTGATTTCCGCTGTAGTCATGTGTCTGAGCACTGTAGAAGAACTCCAGCACATGAGTTTAAATGGAAAGTCATACATGGATCAAGTGGAAATTGCTTGTGTCATATTTTTCACCACTGAGTATTTTATGCGATTGTTTTCAACTGCAGATGTAAAAAGATTCCTAAAAACAGTACTGAATATAGTTGACCTTATAGCCATCCTACCATTTTACATTCAGATCATATTTGAGAGGTTCTCTGAAGAGACAGACTTGTGTTTGCACCATGATGATATTGAGAAAATGGAAAGAGTGGGACAGCTGGGAAAAGTCTTGAAAATTATAAGACTGATGCGGATATTTCGGATCTTAAAACTGGCTCGGCATTCCACAGGTCTAAGAGCTTTTGGCTTTACTATCCGCAAATGCTATCAGCAAGTTTGCTGCTTGTTCCTATTTATTGCTATGGGTGTGTTCACATTTTCTGCACTCATGCATTCGGTAGAACATGATGTACCTGGTACCAATTTCACCAGTATCCCTGATGCCTGGTGGTGGGCAGCGGTAAGCTTTGGGTTGTTTTAGGATAAATATTGTATTAGTGTATTGTGTGTATGTTATCATTTTTACATGAACTAAATTCCAAATATAGTCATCGACTATAGGACATTATATATGAGACCTCCAAGGTCTCTTCTTCTTTGTGGGCCCAATAAAAGGCATCACCTTAAAAGGCTAACAAACAAAAATAACTTTTTAAGAATATATTTGTGTAGTTTGAATGTTGGTAGCAGAATAATTACTAAAGAGTAAGCTATACTCACCGGCCAGAAATCCTATATGGAACCATTGGAGCAAATGTCTGCTGCACTAGACAGTCTTTGAACAAGGCCCTGGAAAGAGGTGCAGAAGTCAGATAATCTCTCATGGACAGCTGTTTCATTCGTAATATGAATTTATCAGCTGCTTGAGGCTTGGATCAGTACCTTCAAAACGGGCCTCAATATTTTCTTAGAAAGGCATGATATACAGGGATATAAATAGAATAACATTAATATTTTAGAGCTTCTTGATCCAAGGAGAAATCCGATTGTCTCTTGGAGTCAAGAAGGAATTTTTTTCCCCCTGATGGCAGAATTCAAAGTAGCTTAATTAGGGTTTTTTTTGCCTTCTTTTGGATCAAGAATAGGAAGGTTAGGTAGAAGGGTTGAACTTGATGGACTTAGGTCTTTTTTCAACCTTATGAACTATGTAACTATGTTATGGTGGGGGTAAAGTTGATGGAAAAACCCCTCCACCTAAAATTAAGGGGTAATATAATCTAATTATTTACATTATATCCAAGTTTTTTGTTTTTTTGACTATTAGTTCTTAGAAACATAAAAATAGAATTTGACGACAGATAAGAACCATTTGCCCCAATGTTGTCAGTCCTATGCCTGGAATATTTAAAAAAAAATAACACTAGATTGTAAATTTGTAAGCAAGGTCGATTTTATCTAATGTATTGGTTTGTCTTAGCCTGTCAATTCTAGTTTTGTCATACCCTTTGAACATATGTAATATAAGAAGTGTTGCGTAAACTGTTGACACTATATAAATAAAATATATTATTTTTTATTACTAATACTCTCCCATGTTAGTACTTAAAACCAAAAAATTCCCCAAGAGGGATCAGCTGTGCCCCAAGTTAGGCTAACCTTTACTTAGACTCATAGGCATCACCCCCCTTTTGCCCTCTGCACCATATTTAGGACCTCCCTAACTCAAGGACCAAGCGGAACAGTGCTCAATGGCCCTGTGTTCTGGGGGTCCGGGGGGGGGGATCACATTGCCTACACATGCAGTCTAACCATGTATACTGACAGTATAACATTGACCCACGCAGCCCTTTCCCACTACATCCAACTACATACCATATGTGGAGACTTTTTTCAGTGCAGCTAATATGAGCTACTGCGCTTCTACCTTCAGATCACGTAACATTGTGTTACATGACCCTCAGCAAGCCACGGTTTAGGTAGTTACAGTAGTGGTTGGATACAGAACAGGGTCCTGTAGTATAGCCCACTCAGGAGTCTCAGTGTGTACCTGAGAGCTGCAGCTCCCACCCAATTCAGGTACCTCAGGCAGCCACCTGGTCCTAGTATTAAAAATAGACACCAATTAATTAGCGTGTTTTTGAAAGTATTATATTAGCTGAAATGTATCTATTATTTACAATTCATGAGACAGGATGATAAGGAGGCATTAGGTTATCTATTCCTTTTTGTTATTTTTTATTCTTTCTCATTTTATTTTTGCATTTTGAATAAAAGTTGAGCTTGATCTTGATTTTCTATAGAATCATTTTGCAGTTGTACCTTTTCTACAGTCTTTACCACAACTTCTTCAACAATGGGGTACTGGATGCATGTGGTAGCCTTCCAGCATACGTGGTAGAGATTAATAAAGTTTAAGCAAGCATGGGATAGACATAAGGCTAAGCTAGATATTAGATAAGGTCAGGAAAGTATTCAGAAGTTGGGAAGACTAGATGGGCCGAATGGTTCTTTTCTGCCGTCACTTTCTGTGTTTCTATGTTTTTTCAATTTTTTATGTTTACCTCCTCATGTAGAATTTAGGTATCTGGTCACTTTATTTGTTAATTATATATTTTTCCACCATTAAATTTGCTGGCAAGTATTATACATTATGAAGTAGAAACTTTTTTTCCCCATAATTACTTTATTTGTATAAGTTGGGGGTTGTTCTGTGGTATAATTCCAGGGGAACATATTATGATATTTTTATTGTCCTATTAAAACTGGGTCTGCCACTTTCTAGATTTCAATTCAGTATACTTATACTAATGGTGCCTACAATTTTTTTAAAAAAAGTTATCATATATTTTATGCATATATGAGTACTTTTTTAAATTTGCTTAAGTATTCCTTTTCCTTAAAAACATACTAATTTCCTTTGATGGAGGGTGGTTTATAACCATGTGTTGGAAAAAGAGGTAATGTAAAATGGTGAGTTATGGACATGAATGTTCTGACTGTGGATTTCCACTCCGTAGGCCTCAAACTCAACTTCATTACTCCATGAATGTAAACCTAATGTCTGGAAGAATTTGACTGAAAAACTTATGTAAACTATTTGTACTTTTATTAAGTGGAAAGGATATGTAGGTGACAGGTCCATACCCATCAAAACATCTTCTCTCCAAAAAAGTATTTTTTTTTTCTTTTTTAATGGGTGTTTGAGTCCAATTTACATGGAGTCTGATGCATTTTACTTCTTACAAATTGAAGCATATAGGGTTAGCGAGACTGATTTCCCCCCTACACTGGTGACTTTTTCTGATGCAGGAAGTAATAATATTTACATATTTTAGTATTGTTATTATCTTTTATTTATATAGCGCCAACAATTCACGCAGCGCTTCTTACAATACAGATATTCAAGGCAAGAATGGACAGACTAAGACAAACCGATACATTAGGTGGAGAGAGCACTGTTCGCAAACTTACAATCTTGAGGAAATGGGGTGAGGATAAACATAAGGAACAGAGAAAGGTGAGAGGTAGTGTGGTGGTTGTATCAGTGACAGCGAAGTTCTAGCAACTAAGGTGATATGCTTCTCTGAAGAAGTGGGCTTTGAGATTTTTCTTGATGAAAGTAGGTTCCAGAGAAATGGGGCAGCACAAGTAAAATCTTGTAGACGGGAAAAGAAAATAGATGATAATTGAGGAGGAGAGCCTTTGCCCATTATGAAGACCCTAAAGCTCGAGTGGGGGAGTATTTGCTTGTGAGTGCAGAGTTGTATGGAGGAGCAGTGTTATGGAGAGCCTTATATGTTAGTACCAGGATTTTAAATTAAATTCTAAAGGTAATAGGGAGCCAGTGAAGGATTTTTCAAAGTAGGAAGCAGAAGAAGAGTGACGTGCAAAGAAGATAAGTCTAGCAGCAGACTGCAGAGGAGAGAGTCCAGACAGTGAAATGCCAACCAGAAGAATGTTGCAGTTGTCAAGACGGGAAACGATAAGTGATTGAACCAGAGTTTTTGCAGATTCTTGGATGATGAATGGGCAGATGAGAGAGATGTTTTTAGGTGTAAGCGGCAGGATCTGGCGAGGGACTGAATGTGAGGGATTAAGGAGAGGTTTGAGTCAAGGATGACCCCAAGGCATCGGGCCTGGTTAGTAGGAGAGATAGTCGTGTTGTTTTTGGTGATGGGGAATTCAGGTAGTGGGGTGGAGATGGAAGGAGGGAAGATAATGAGTTCAGTTTTAGAAAGATTAAGTTTCAGGTATCCTTGTGACATCCATGAAGAAAAAGGAGACCCTCTCCCTAACCCCCTTCTCACTATCTACCCTCTCCCTACCCCCTCTCACTATCTACCCTCTCCCTAACCCCCCTTCTCACTATCTATCCTCTCCCTACCCCCTCTCACTATCTATCCTCTTCCTACCCCCTTCTCACTATCTACCCTCTTCCTACCCCCTTCTCACTATCTACCCTCTCCCTACCCCCCTTCTCACTATCTACCATCTCCCTACCCCCCTTCTCACTATCTACCCCCCGTCTTACTATCTACCCTCTCCCTACCCCACTTTGTAGGTCACTTACCGTGCAGTCCTGTGATGGGGGCGCGAGGCCTCTGCCTCACTTCTCTGCCGCGGTGAGCGCGGCTTCACTGCGCGGCTTCACTGCTGAGACACTGCCGAGACAGACGCCTCACGCTTCCACCACTACGGTCGGGGCAGCGCTGAGGCAGGCGGCGGCAGGGAGCAAAGGAAACAGAAGGGCGCTGAGCGGTTGCCCCTCTGACTGGCAGTACTCCAGGGCCCGGTCGCAGTCGCGACCCCGGTAATTCTGCCACTGTTCTTGTGATTGGCTGCTGCTACTCATTCATTTCAAAAGGCTATCAGTTCCCATGCCCTACAATGGGAGTTCTACCGAGCACATGCAAGACGCATACTGAAGTACGCTCCTTACTTTCAGTAGAGGCAGCCAATGGGAGGAGAAAAATGAGACAGAAGCTACAATAACTAATGTATGACGTCTATGCAAAATGGACTCCTAAATTTATTTAACATAAAAATAGGGTGTGCTCCTTTAACTAAATTCTTTACAAAATAGTTTTTGTTTTATTATCTTCTGCACCTCTACTTAATTTCATCCCATAAACATGCTCTCTGTCAAACACTACACAGCCAAGCTTATTTCACCTCCTTCCAACTTACTGATCTTTCATTAACAAGCTTGTTTATATGATATCTTCATTTTTGTAGATCATAAAATGTCTATAAATGACAAAGTGCCTATGAAAGCAATATATTTTAAGAAAGTAGAATAAAAATACTATTTTCACCATGAAAGTGATTCACTTAAAGCTAAAGAGAATACAGTACGTTTACTGCCATTGGAGTTTAGAAACAATGTCTCTAATAACTGTACTTTTTGTTTCAGGTCAGTATATCCACTGTAGGATATGGTGATACGGTTCCTGGCACTGTTTTAGGGAGAATTGTGGCTTTTCTGTGCATATCTTTTGGCATTATCCTCAATGGCATGCCGATTTCAATATTATATAACAGGTTCTCTGATTTTTATGCAAAACTGAAAGCTCATGAATCTACAAGTACCTTAAAGCTTGGGGAGGACATCAAATTTAAAGAAAGGATCCTAGAAAAGGTAACTTCCTGTTGTTCAGTGAGGCATGGGATTAATAATTAATTGCTTTCTGTATGTGGGACCCCTTTTTTCAGGAACTTTGTGGACAGCAAAAGTAATCCTACAGAAACAATTTCTGCATCTTATCACTGTGGATGTTGCATTAGATAAACATTTGAAACATTTAATCCAGAGAGAAAAATGAACATTATGAAAAAAAAAACAGTAGTTATTGTGATTGGAAAGTGTAGGCACTAAATATGTTTTCAATTGTCATACATATTTTGTAGTATAAATAAAAATATAGAGCATATTGACAGCTGAAAGATGTAGGATACATATGAATAGCAAGTATACTATATGACCAAAAGTATGTGGATGCCTTGACCATCACACACATATATGAGCTTGTTGGACATCACATTTCATAAGTATAAGTATTTATAAGGAGTCTCCTCGCATGTTGTCTATGTTAGTCAATTTGTTACATGCTACTTGTTATGTCCTGTCTACCCATTGTACAGCGCTACGGAATTTGATGTCGCTATATAAAACAATAAATAATAATAATATGCTTTAGCACTTGACAACCCTGCTCAGTGGGTGTGTGTGGTGTACTAGTTTCTGGCTGAGTTGTTGGAGAGAGAGAATTAAGGTTAGTGGGAATGAGACAGAAAAGGAGATAGAATGGTGGAGAAAAAGAAAGATAAGCATAGAGGGAAAGGAAAAAGGATAGAGAGAGTCAGAAAATGAAACACTGAGAAGAAAGGAGGGGGAGGAAGGGATAGAGATAAAAAAGAGATAGAGATGGAGAAACATAAAGAGTAAAGGGGAGAAAGAGGAATAGAGAGAGTATATTGCACTAATATTGCTCATCTCCAAGGATGTTATAAAAAAAACAACCCATAAAAGACTGTGATGCCAAGCCAGCAACTCTCTT
This sequence comes from Spea bombifrons, assembly GCF_027358695.1. Lineage (NCBI taxonomy): Eukaryota > Metazoa > Chordata > Amphibia > Anura > Pelobatidae > Spea > Spea bombifrons. The sequence continues at coordinate 74,521,113 of NC_071087.1, read as the reverse complement.
CTCTATCTGGTGCATGCACAGGCACATCCAGCAGATGGGGTGATACATCATAGGTCTGAGAAGTTTAAATGCAGAACTTGATTTATTAGGCGCTATACTGTTGCATCAGCATTTTCTATGCTTGTCTGGGAACCAATTCATGTTTGTGCATCTGGGACATGTTCTCTCATATTAATTAATGTATTATGAATCAGAGCCTTGTAGAAAACCCTACTAATTGGATAACACTTTTGCCAGAAATGAGATCTGTTCCTTTCTGAAAAACATGCAAATGTTGCTACAGAAAGATGTTACAACTTTTTGCTAGCACTTGGATAGTAAAGTTTTTCAAAGTAGACAGTATAAATATTGTTCTGTTTCTGGAAAGTTGGTTTATTGACAAAAGAAAAAATATGTTCCTTTTATATGTAGTTATGCTGGAGGACTCATTGGAGTGGGGTCTTGCAGTGAGGCAAGCTAAGAAAGACATCTCATGCATTTCAATGCATGTGACCTCTAGATGTTTAGGAAGGATTCCAAGAGCCAGGGAATATCTCATTCTTCCAATTAGGCGTGACCTTGTCAGAGGGAAAAGAAGAGACAATGATTAACTTCCAAACTGCCCTAAACTCATAAAAAGCTTCACTGTTAACAACATTGAAGAAGGATTTCACTACAGTCACTCTGGTTTTAGACAGCGACCACTTGTCCTAACATTTCAACCCCTTTGAAATATCTTATTGTAGAGCATTGTGAAAAAAATAATCCTATGTAAATAAATAACAATACTTCTATTGACATGTTAGACGATTATCACAACCAAAGTGTAGAAGCTCGTATAAATGATTAAGATCACAACGTGCATGGCATTACAGAAATGTACATATTATTAACATGTCATCACGTAATGGAGAACCTGGACTGGCTTACCAATAGGTGGGCCTGCCTGCCTGCCCCTGCTAGCTTCTTCTCAGTAAAGTACATTACATCTAAATTTCTGATAATTCAAAATAAACTATATAACGTGTCCTTGAAATTTGTAATTATGTGTGGCCATTTTAGCCAAGCCACTTGGGAGTTTGTTCTCAGAGTGTCTGTACAGTTGGGCTCAGCCATCACATTTATTAACAAATGCCATTCAGCTATGGAACCACAGTTATATAGGATTAACTACATGTTTAACATGTGTGTTTCAGTAAGTCTCATAGTCCATTGTTAAGAGGACGGTGGTACACAAATGGGTCGTTGATATCAATCTTGTGTAGGCAGGACATGCTGTAGGTCAGTGACATTAGACCCAAGGACCTGGTATAAGTAAAAAGTAAGCATGAAGGAAGGAACTCGGATATACGTTACTGCACATTAATATCTGTAACAATGTCCATATTTACTTATGAAAATATCTTGTTTAATAGTGTGGGAGGTTCTAGTGCCTCATTTATTCCTGGTTTGCTCTTTCCATTTAATTATTTATTATCCTTTAATGTAATATAAGCTTTGTAACTATTGTTTGCATCTAATTTCTATTAAATGTAAATACTCTAAAAAAGAAACCTATGTATTATAGACATGCTCAACTACATTGTGTAACGACATGGCTGCAAACTTTACTAAAAGTAAAATGTGGTTTTGGCCTACCAAGGGCTGGTCATAGCACCCGGCGTCTCAGACAGCAAATGTAGGTAGCACCAGGCAGTGGTGTATTATTACAAGTGGGGCAGCATCTGGGCTACTATACTAGGGGCAGATTACACTACCCCTCTATCTCCTGATGTTTAGCGGGTATGAGTTTATCATAGTGTTGCACCACCTACTGTTTAAATAAAAGACTATGGGCCCTGGCCTTGGAAAGGGTTCTGTTTTTGGGGAGGTGGGTACAGGGGATCCATTGAGACTACTTCTTCCCCCTGGTACAGAGTGCCACGTTTCCCCAATTACCAGAAACTCTAAAGACTGTGGAGCTTGGACACAGATTTGGGGTTCCTGCATTTTGGGAGAGGGTTTATGTGTCCTGTTTTACTCTCAATTGGGTCAGGACTTACAGGACAGAGAGCTCAATGGCTAGTATTTGCACTATGATCTGATATCCACCAGGTTCCAGCCAGAAATCAGGGAACTTCCCGTGTTTACCATCCTCCCCACAGACTACAATAGCGACCCCCTAATGGGCTCAGGAGGGCTGAGTGCAAGTACTGAGCCGTGTGCAAAGGAGGCCTGATGGAGAACTATGTGTGGTTTGCTGTGTCTATTGTATGTAAATTATCCCCTTGTACTGTTTAAATACTGGTGTGTTTACAATAAAACTGAGTCCTGTTTTCACATCAACATTGGTGTTGTCTGATGCTTGGGGTGGGCTGCTGTAATAACTCACTGTCCTTTTCAGGACAGTACATTCACTGAGTAAGCTAAGCTACGGCCAGCCACAGCGCCCGACGCAGCTCCGGTGCAGCAGCAACGCTGCTTCTGTTTAACGCTGAAGGGGTTAACCGCTGGTGTCCCGACAAGAGGAAGCATAGTTTGGCGGGAATACCCAGTTGGGGTACAGGGCCTCCCCTCACATAGATAATTAGTTTATAAATGAAATTGTGTAAACACAAAAAAATGTCAAAACATAAAACTGCCTAAATGGAAAAAAAAATAAGAGTACATTTTCTAGGCAGACATATGCTAGTATGCTTCATTTAGTAACTGAACAATATGTCTAAACAAAGTATAATAAAAAAAATGCCTATCAAAAATACTTTGTATGCATTAGCCATCTTTTGTTTCTTCATTTGCTGTTAATGTTAGATTGACAGGAGAATATACGGAAAACTGCATCTGGGAAGAGAAAATTATTTTAGAGGTCATGCTCCTTAACATATTAATGGTACTTATTCCTTAAAATACTTATTGGCATGTAAATAATTGTCAATCGTTTTCAGCATATATAAACAAATTATCTTAGTTAAATACCGTATTTGCTCGATTATAAGACGAGGTTTTTTCCAGAGCAAATGCTCTGAAAAATAACCCTCGTCTTATAATCAGGGTCGTCTTATAATCAGACCTCAAATAGGTCTGATTATGAGACTAAGATCCAGATCCCCCGCAGCGATGCAGGGGACCTGGATCCTCCTGTGTTAACCCCCCCCCAACTTACCGGTGCTTCTGAGTCCCCGGTGCTTAGTCCGGGCTGCGTGTAGAGCTCTACGCGATACAATCGCGTAGAGCTCTACACGCTTCCCGGACTAAGCACTGGGGACCCAGATGAAGGGGACCTGGATCCTCCTGTGTTAACCCCCGACCCAATTTACCGGTGCATCTGAGTCCCCGGTGCTTAGTCCGGGCTGTGTGTAGAGCTCTACGCGATATAATCGCGTAGAGCTCTACACAATACAATCGCGTAGAGCTCTACACGATACAATCGCGTAGAACTCTACACGCTGCCCGGACTAAGCACCGGGGACTCAGATGCACCGGTAAGTTGGAGGGGGGCATAACACAGGAGGATGCAGGGGACCTCCAGTTGGAGGGGGGGGCAGTGTTATGCCCCCCCCCTCCAACTTACCGGTGCTTCTGAGTCCCCAGTGCTTAGTCCGGGCAGCGTGTAGAGCTCTATGCGATTCGCGTGGAGCTCTACATGCTGCCCGGACTAAGCACCTGGGGCTCAGATGCAGGGGACCTGGACCCTCCTGTGTTATGCGCCCCCCCCAACTCAGAAGCACCGGTAAGTTTGGAGGAGGGAGAGGGAGTGTTAAATGGGGGTGTAAGGCATTTCTGGAGGCAGAGTGCTCTGTGATATGCCTTTTAACCCCTTTAATGCCACTCTGCCTCCTGAAATGCCTTAAACCTCCCTATATGCCACTCTTCCCCATAATATGCCTTTTAACCCTCTAAGTGCCAGAGTGGCATATAGGGTTAAAAGGCATATCATGGGGCACAGTGGCATATAGGGTTAAAAGGCATATCATGGGGCACAGTGGCATTTAGAGGGTTAAATGGCATATCATGGGGCACAGTGGCATATAGGGGGTATAAGGCACTTCTGGGGCAGGTTGGAAAATAGAAGGAAATAAAACCAAAATATTTTTCTCAAGCATAGCTTTTATTAAAAAAATTGTTTACATGAATTAACATTTACTGGTAAAACTTTTTTCCTATAGGGTCGTCTTATATTCAGGCTTTTTCTTTTTTTCCTAAATTAATATTAAGATTTGGGGGTCGTCTTATAATCAGGGTCGTCTTATAATCGAGCAAATACGGTAATAGCTTTCTTTTAGATCATTACAAAAACATTTTAACACACAGGTTCAACATAGTGTACAGGAGAGGGCGCTATAAAGCTAAAAAAAAAACTTACAATGGATTAGCTTACCAGTTAAAGCTTTACATCTAAGATAGTTTTTGTATTTCAGTGCTGATTTCAGGTCTGCAGGAAGAAAAGTTGAAACAAATAAAAAATACTAGTTAACTAGTTAAATATCACTAAGTTGTTTGGTCAAGTATGGTCACAATAAGCCAACGATATACATGTTTGTTTTTCTTCATCTAGAACAGTGTTACAATACACTTTTAGATGTATTACATATTGTTAGAAAGCCCTAAGGTGGGAGGTCTGGATATAGGAATGATTTTCTAAAACTGGACTGGAGGCAACTGGATAACTCAGTTTGGCCTGTCACTGAGTATTGTGTATTAAATCCACATTTGAGTCAACCTATTGTATTTACATTGGCTTGCAAATATGGGTAATGTTGATTTCTTAATACCTGGGGATAATTTTTATTTATTTTACCAACGTACTTAGTCTTTGGTAGTTAACTGGTTTTACTGCATTAAATATTATTTACACATAAATAACACCAGTTTGTTATGTTTACAATATTTTTAGCTGTAACATTAATGCTTACAGCTTGTCAGTTTTGTTTATGTGAAGAAGTATACAGAAACTCATCTTTACTGACCTCAGCTTTACTTGTCTATCTTATCCATTTTTGTAGACTTCCTAAATAAATATGGCCAGTTTGGAAAATGTGTCCACAAAATTGAAATCTTCTATGCTTTTATTTTTTTTTTTTGCTCATTTTTGAACTCCCCAAGTTTCAAAATATTTTAAATGGTAAACCGAAATGGACTATGCATGAATTATGAATTCCGCTTGTTAGAGGCTCACTAGTTTTAGTAGACATTTCCAATTGCAGACATGTCTGTGAAATCATTAAATTTACATCAACTTCAAATTATATTTTCCCATATGATGTAAGTAATGGAGAAGTTGTTTTTACTTATTCATTTATTTACATCACAAGGCATTTAATACAACCTGTAAAAGTGTTAAAACCAATTTTAAGTGTATTACTGGTAATTTGAAAATGTCCTGTAAACCTTGATGGTGGATGCTATATACGTTGTCTTTGTCTGACTGCACAGTTCTCTTGTGAAAGACTATATTAAGTTCATCTGCTTTTTTAAAATTTCTCTTAGCTCACATGGCATAAACAGAAAACATGTTGCCATCAAACCCTCCAAGTCCCCACCTAATCTGCCATGACTAGTCTGATGCAGCTTTAGCTGGGAGCAAGGTTTAAAAACATCAAGGAAGAAAAAAGAATTAAGCTGATCAAAAGCTTTATTTTAGAGGATTTTGTATTTGGCAGATGTCACATTTCATGGTAAAACTAAAAATGTTTTACCCTACACAGTTCAAACCCTTGCAACTTGATTTGGTTTTTCTTTTGTTTCTTTTTTTATATATAGTTAGTAATATAGAACTTTATGTGTTTTTCTAAGCACAACTATAACTTCTAGTGTAGTACTCCAATTACCACCATTGTGTTTAAAAAGAATCACAGCAACCATTCCCTACCATCCACAATCATTTTTTTAAATGTATGCTTTATTTTGAGGTATCCCATGACTTGAAGGGAAATTAGGAAATTTAAGCCATTTTTGACAAACCGTAACATTGTAACCGGCTACATAAAATCTGTAACATGACTCATTAAAATACATTTTTTCACAGAGTGTCAAATTTTTGATTTTATATACACTATATGGACAAAAGTATTGGGCCACCTGACATCAACAGGGACGTTTACGGCGTTGCATTCTAAATGCATATACATTAATATGTCGTTGGTCCCTCTTTTGCAGCTATAACAGCTTCCACTCTTTTGGGAAGGATTTCCACACAGTTTTGGAGTGTTTCTCTGGGAACTTTTGCCCATTCATCCAGTACAGCATTTGTGAGGTCTGGTACTGATGTTAAATGAAAAGGCCTGGCTCACAATCTCCATTCTAGTTCATCCCAAAGATGTTCGATGAAGTTGAGGTTAGGGCTCTGTGCCACCAAACTCATCAAACCATGTCTTTATGTACATTGCATTGTACACTGGGGCACAGTCGTGCTGGAATGGCATAACATTGATCAAAATGTCCCCTTCAGCGTATGTGTGTGTCTATATATATATATATATATATATATATATATACCGTATTTGCCCGAATATAGGCCGCACTCCCCCCCCACTTTAAGTCTTTAAAGTGGGGGCAGAGGCGTACCTAAAGTATTTGGCACCTGGGGCGGATCCTGTATGTGGCACCCCTCCACACACACTTTAAAACTGCATAGCTTCTATCGTTATATACTGGCACAGACATTAAAGGCGGTACAGCATTACCGTTATCATTATATATTGAGGCAGACATTGATGGTGGTACAGCATAACACCTACCACTATATACTGAGGCAGACAATGACAGTGGTACAGCATAACACCTATCACTATATACTGAGGCAGACACTGACAGGGGTAAGACAAAACACCTATCACTATATACTGAGGCAGACAATGACGGTGGTACAGCATTACACCTATCACTATAAACTGAGGCAGACACTGACGGGGGTAAGGCAAAACACCTATCACTATATACTGAGGCAGACAATGACGGTGGTACAGCATTACACCTATCACTATAAACTGAGGCAGACATTGACGGGGGTACAGCATAACACCTATCACTATATACTGAGGCAGACATTGACGGTGGTACAGCGTAATCCCTATCACTATACATTGAGCCAGACATTGACAATAGTGCAGCATAACCCCTATCACTATATACTAAGCCAAACATTGATATGGTGTAGTTCAGTGTCTAGCTTAGTAGGGATGCATCGAAATGAAAATTCTGGACCAAAACCGAAAATTCAGCATTTACTTGGCCGAAAATGACCCCCCACCATAAAAAAAATCTCACACTTTTATTAAAAGTAAGTAACACACCAAAATTGGACAAAAAAATCAATAATAATATTTATATATTATCATTGTTAACAGCAATCACACTCTTATCATGCCCAGGCATACCCAGGTTCTAGCATTTACTGGTTGCCTGACCATGATAGGAGTGTGATTGCTGTTAGCAATTATATATATATATATATATATATATATATATATATATTAATATTATTATTATTCACATGTGAACTCAGCACTGAAGGCATAGAATCAGACACACAAATCCCATATTTGCTGGTATACAATAAAAAAGTATGGAGACATAGCATTGCAGGTTTAGATCAACTGGAAATCACATAAAAACTCAGCAAGGAAGGTATAGATAACCCCCCCTAAATTACAGGCATAGATGACAGCCCTGGTATCCACACTGCCCACATAGAGCCCGACCAGCACCCAAATTAAACACATAGGACAGCCCAGCATGAGTCAACTTTGTCCCCAAACAGCCCGGCCTGTGCCATCTTTGTCCCATAAACACCCTGCCTGTGTCATCTTGCCCCCAAGGCTCAAACATCCTGCTTGTTCCATCTTTACCTTACAACAAATCAATTATACATCTATGATACACACAAACACTTTTACAGTCACTCACCAATTCACACTTTCATTCTCATAATTAATTCACACAATAATTTATTCTCTCACTCATTCACACAAACTCATTAATTATCTCCCTCATTCACACAATGCATCCACACATTAATTCATTCATTCTCTCAGTCATTCTCACTGTTTATTTATTTCAAGATACTTGCTACTCTCTTTCTCACCCTCTATCTACCCCCCTCCATCGCTTCTCACTATTTACCCCCTTCTCCCTCCCTTCTTACTATCTACCAACCCCTTCCCTCCCTTCTCCCTATCTACCCCCTCTCCCTTCTCCCTATCTATCCCCCTTCTCCCTCCCTTCTCCTTATCTATCCCCTCACTCCCTTCTCCCTATCTATCCCCCCTCGCTCCCTTCTCCCTATCTACCCCCTCGCTCCCTATTGACCCCCTCGCTCGCTTCTCCCTATCTTCTCCCTAGCTACCCCCTATCCCCCCTTCTCCCTATCTACCCCCTCCTTCCCTTCTCACTATCTACCCCCTCTTCCTCCCTTCTCACTATCTACCCCCACACCTCCCTTCTCCCTATCTACCCCCTTGCTCCCTTCTCCCTATCTACCCCCTCCCTCCCTTCTCACTATCTACCCCCTCTCCCTATCTACCCCCTCTCCCTCCCTTCTCCCTATCTACCCCTCTCCCTCCCTTCTTACTACCCACCCCTTCCCTTCTTACTATCCATCCCCCTCTCTTCTCACTATTCACCCCCCTCCCTCCCTTCTCACTATCTACCCCCTCCCTCCCTTCTCACTATCTACCCCCTTTCCCTTCTCACATCTACCCCCTCTCCCTTCTCACATCTACCCCCTCTCCCTCGCTTCTCACTGTCTAACCCTCTCCCTTGTTTTTTACTATCTACCCTCTCCCCCTTTGTAGTTAAACACAAACAGGTTTTGTACTTACCATCCTGCAGTGGGAGCGCAACACCTCCGTCTCCTTGCTCTGCTGCTTCACTGCTTCACTGCTGAGTGCCGGAGTATGACGTCATATACCGGTGCTCAGCATTCTACGTCGGCACAGCAATGGAGTTAGAGGCCTTGCGGAGGAGACTGAGGGGTGCCGAGTGGTTGCTAGGTGCCCCTCTCTCTCCTCTGCGAAAAAAAAGGGATGAGGCTGCCTGGGACCTGGGCAATCTGGGACATGTGGTCACCCTAGCCGTGGCACCCCCGTGATGAGCGGTGCCCAGGGCGGACCTCCCCCCCACCCCCTGCTAGGTATGCTACTGAGTGGGGGTGCATCCTATAATCGGGGTTTAGCGCAGGGATGCGCAATTCGCATCGTTCGACGCGCGGGACATGCAGTTCCGGGCGCCTGGCGGGTGTTTTTTTTTCCAGGGGACCTGGATTCTCCTCTCCAGTAGCCGGTGGTCCTCTGCGCGATGCGCGTAGACAATCTCTGCTGTTGGGCTTTCGCCGGGGCTTCTATGGTGGAGCACCAGCGTGACATAACCTTCCAGTGCTCCACCATAGAAGCCCCGACGGAAGTGCCGGCAGCGGAGGTTGTATACCCGCATCGCGCAGACGTCCACCAGCTGCAGTGATGCGTGTAGACAACCTCCGCTGCCGGCACTTCTGACGGTGCTTCTCCGTCATAGAAGGCATGGCGGAAGTGCCGGCAGCGGGGAGTCGAAGGGTTCATTGGTAAGTCTGGGGAAGGGGGAGTGGCATTTCTAGGGAACAGAGTGGCATTTCTATGGGGCATAAAGCATATCTGGAGGGCAGAGTGGCATTTCTAGGAGGCATAAAGTATATCTGGGGGCAAAGTGGCATATCTGGGGGGGCATAGTGACATTTCTGGGGGCATAAAGCATATCTGGGTGGGGCAGAGTGGCATATCTTGGGGGGCAGAGGGGAATATCTGAAAGTGAGGTACATAATGAATTAAGGGGGGACCTTAAAATGGCAATAATAGATACCAAAAGTGTTAAAATACATGTTTTCCTGTTCATTACATAAAATACTGTTTTACCATTCCACCAATGTGTATTTTTTCTTTAAAAATATTTTTTTCTTTAAAATAGCACCAAACTTTTAGGGTGCGGCCTATAATCGGGTGCGGCCTATAATCAAGCCAATACACTATATAGGGCATCTACCTTGACTTGTAACATCTGTTGCTGACATTGCACAACAATTAGCAATTCTTGTTTTTTGGAAAAAATATTTTAATTTTATTTTTAGAAAAGGACAGTCCCATTTAAACCACAGCTGCCACTGTGGTCATGGTTTTGCATGAGCAAGTACTCAATGTATTGATGCACCTGGAGAACTGGTTTTCTGTACTGTACTAAAAGCTTAAAATGAATAAAAATTTGCTTATTCTTCATGGTTCAGAAAAATCAAGTTTTAGATTATTTGTATAACAGTAGTGGAACAAAATGTGCCACATCTGGCCAATATACAAAAGTCACTAGCTATAACTAAATTTATATTTAAGGTTTTGAAATATATAACTGTTTTCAGTTATATATTTCTATTACAAATATCCATCTTTAAAATTAATATTTCCCTATCTGTCAGCCTGTCTACCCATACATACATTTCTACACTTGTCCATCTATCAATTGAATCCATATCTAGGTCTTAGATGATGAAAAGAACAAGTTGTCGGAAACCAGACTTTTATAGAACAAATGGTTTATCTTTAAAAGGACTATTGCTACGTGTCTTCCATGTTTAAGATCTGATTTTATAGACAGATAAAATTGTGATAGAATGTTTTTCTAGCTTAAAAACACACAAAATGTACTGGTACACTTGTTCTAACTTCTAATCAGCAAAATACTAAATGCATATGTCATCTTGTTATTAATACATAACTCTGTAAATGGACACACAGGCTACCTTTAATAAACTAGAGAATTCTGTCTTGAATTAGCATGCATTATTAAAATTATGTATTTAATATGTGGCTTAAAGGTGCTATTCCATGTAAACAAAACATTAATTGTATGCTTTCCTTTGAAGGCTTAATTACACAAAACAACACATACATAAATTGAAAAAGCTTTTTTAAGTTTGAATTGCAACAACCTATTAATGACTATGTTTGTGTCATGAGTCAAGTGTTCACCATAAAATGAAAATTTGTTTCTGGGAGATGTTTGGACACTCAACAGTACTATTTTGTTCTACATGTGTAAAGTTCAACAGAGCAGAAGGAACACCACCATGGGGAAGAATGCTATGGAGGCTGTGCTGGAGAGGCACTGAGGTCCACAGGGTCAAGTGGGCCATTTACAAGGGAGATCTCTGAGAAAGTACAAGAGAGAGAGCGTGAGTGTAGAAAAGTGCAAAGAAATGCAAATTTTCCAAATCCCACCAAAAATACTAAATAATATGAAAAAAGGATGGAAGTTCAACATGCGCTAAGTGTATAAAAAGTGAATATTGGGTATAATACATACCACTATTCGAAATGGGATGCAGATCCATATAGGGAAAAAAATATTTTGGACAAAAAATAGTGTAACTCCGTATGAAAAAGAGGTTTAGCAGTAGTACAAATAGGTAATGCGTTCACATTTCCAAGGGCATAAAACTGCTTGTCATAAATTTGTATTTGTACTACTGCTAAGCCTCTATTTCATACAGAGTTACACTATTTTCTGTCCAAAATATTTTTTCCCTGTATGGGTTTGCGGCCTATTTGGAAGAGCGGTATAGATCACTTATTTGGGTGCTTCTACCTAATTAGGGGAAGTATTATTTACTTATTTACACCAGTGGTGTGTGTTTGCTTTTTTTTGTGTAATACAACCTGATATATATATGTTATCTACTTTCCAGGCTCTTAGCTGTTTAATGCTTGACAAGCATTAAGCTGTTTAATGCTTGACATTAAACATAAATATAGAAGTAAGAATGTTTGTAAGTTGCACTCTCAAAATTTGTCTTCATTCCGCTTTGAAGAAGCCTAACTTGGTGAAATGCATCAACACGCAACTGGGGACTTTTCATGGACTGTAACAGAAATATTGTTTGAAGAGCCTTATATACCCACTGTGACGGGAACAACTTGTACCCTGGCTGGGTGGTACGCCCGTTGGTTCTTTGATGCTTCCTGCCGGGACCAAAAGGGTTAAAACCGCTGCTAGCACTAGACGATACTAGTGAGGCAGCATTTAGGAACTGGCCCGGTGTCTCTCCGATCGTAGCCCCACAGCTCGCCAAGGTGCAGCTACAGGCAGTGCAGAGATTGTCTTCAGAAGGAGAATAGGTGATATAGTGGGTCCCTGAAGCATTAGACAACACTAATGTCCAGGGAAAGAAGGACACTTTATTGGGGAAGCACACAGGCTTGTATACAGGTTAGGTGATAAAAAGACCATAAATCATATCCACATCTTCCCGCCCTGCCCAGACAGTCCGGGAAGACTGTCTTTAGCCGTCTTTCTCAGGGTGATCCCGAAGGAGCGGCGGCGATCCTGGGGTACCAATGGATAGCAGTTCAAAGTTTCCCCGGGACGGACCCCGATCTCCATTCTCCTGGCAGTCCCAGCAACCAGGAATCTGCCGGAGGCTCCCTCTCCGAACCACCCCTTGTCTGTATCCCAGCCCCGTGGGTTATCTCCATAAAAGAGCGCTGTGGTGGGGTTGGTGGTGTCCCGGCTACGAGGGGTTAAAGTCTGTGGGCAAGGCATGAGGCACATGGATAGGGTAGAACGGGAGGGAGAACAAAGCACAGACAATATACACCACAAATATATAAAGGAAATACACAAATCAAACATTAAGGGATATAAGCGGCCCTTATTAACCCCGGATAGTCATGACTACTACAGACGGCACCGAATAACCCAGGGCCGTCACACCCACCAATTTTGTGAGTGCAACATAAATAAGCTACACTGTGATTTTTTCTCTCTCTTTATTTATGATATATGAAATAAATGATTAAACCACTGAAGGGAAACATAGTTTGAAGCCTTTTATACACACCAATTTTCTTTTTTTATTTATGATATATCTGATTAAGCATTAAACAACTAGGAAGCTAAAAAGTGGATGACAAAAACAGTATATACAAAGTGAGTACACCCCCATTTTTGTAAATATTTTATTATATCTTTTTATGTGACAACACAGAAGGAATGATACTCTGCTACAATGTAGTGAGTGTTCAGCCTGTATAACAGTGTAAATTCGCTGTCCCCTCAAAATAACGCAACACACAACCATTAATGTCTAAACCTTGGCAACAAAAGTGAGTTCCAAAAGTGAAAATGTCCAAATTCGGCCAACATTTTGTGTGGCCACCATTATTTTCCAGCACTGCCTTAACCCTCTTGGGAATGGAGTTCACCAGAGCTTCACAGGTTGCCACTGGAGTCCTCTTCCACCCCTCCACGATGACATGATGGAGCTGGTGGATGTTAGAGACCTTGCGCTCCCCCACCTTCCGTTTGAGGATGCCCCACAGATGCTCAATAAAGTTTAGGTCTGGAGACATGCTTGACCAGTCCATCACCTTTACCCTCAGCTTCTTTAGCTAGGCAGTGGCCGGGTTGGAGGAGGGTTTGGGGTCATTATTATGTTGGGGTACTGCCCTGCGGCCCGGTCTCTGAAGGGAGGGGATCATGCTCTGTTTCAGTATGTCACAGTACATATTGGCATTCATGGTTCCCTCACTGAACTGTAGCTCCCCAGTGCCGGCGGCACTCATGCAGGCCCAGACCATTACACTCCCACCACCATGCTTGACTGTAGGCCAACACACTTGTCTTTGTACTCACCTGGTTGCCGCCACACACGCTACACCATCTGAAACAAATACATGACATGGTTCCAGTAATCCATGTCCTTAGTCTGCTTGTCATCAGCAAATTATTTGCAGGCTTTCTTGTCCATCATCTTTAGAAGAGGATTCCTTCTGGGACGACAGCCATGCAGACCAATCTGATGCAGTGTGCGGCGTATGGTCTGGACACTGACAGGCTGACCCCCACCTCTTCAACCTCTGCACCAATGCTGGCAGCACTCATACGTCTATTTGCCAAAGACAACCTCTGGATATGACGCTGAGCACGTGCCTGTTCTGAGTGGAACCTGTCCTGTGAGACCACTGTATTGTCAGTTTCAGTGTCTTGGCAATCTTCTTATAGCCTAGGCCATCTTTATGTAGAGCAACAATTCTTTTTTTGTCAGATCCTCAGAGAGTTCTTTGCCATGAGGTGCCACGTTGAACTTCCAGTGATCAGTATGAGAGAGTGTGAGAGCGATAACACCAAAGTTAACACACCTGCTCCCCATTCACACCTGAGACCTTGTAACATTAACGAGTCACATGACACCGGGGAGGGGAAATGGCTAATTTGGCCCAATTTGGCCCAATTGGGATATTTCCACTTAGGGGTGTACTCACTTTTGTCGCAAAGGTTTAGACATTTATGGCTTTGTGTTGAGTTATTTTGAGGGGACATCAAATTTACACTGTTATACAGGCTGTACCTTACATTGTAGCAGAGTGTCAGAGTGAGATACTATATAAGGTTCTATTCCACCCAATATTCTCTTTTTATACACTGAGCACAAGCTGAATTCCTCTCCTTTTTTATTACTGGCAATAGTAAGTATAAGCAACACACAAATTATGATACATGTAACTTGGTTTTGGAGACAAGTCACCACTGGGGCAATGTTCCGTATCTTTGTCAGCGCCTGCTGTGTTTCACTCATGATGCAGTTGTTTCATGCCCTCCATGGTGCATGTTATAACAGGTGTCAGGTGCAGCTCCGGGAATCAAATTTGATGTTATCAGTAATGCAAATACACCACTAAAAGTATCACAGCACTGGAAATCTAGTAAATATGTCCACTTATCTATTTATTTGTAGGAAAAGAAAAACATCTACAATATTACGTTTACATTTAAATAACTTGATTGTGTGCATCACGCAGACATCCACCAGCTGGAGGATCTAGGTCCCATTCGGCGCTGCGGAGGATTCACCTTTCTGGCAGCCGGTGGGCGCAGACAACCTCCGCTACTGCCCTTTACTTCCGCTGCGGCTTCAATGATGGAGCACCGGCATCACATGACTTTCCGGTGCTCTGTCATAGAAGCTGTAGCGAAAGTGCCGGCCAGCAGCAGAGGTTCACCGGCTTCCTCCACTAGACACCAGGGAGTATGGGAGGGGGGCATAAGGAAAATCAGGGGGTGTAAGGCATATCAGGGGGTATACTGGCTTATAGGGAGGTATAAGGAATATCTAGGGGCAGTATGGCATATCAGGGGGCAGAGTGGCATATAGGAAGGTATAGGCATATCTGGGGGGTGGACTGGCATATCAGGGGGGCACACTGGCATATAGGGATATAAGGCAAATCGGTATAAGATATATTAGGGGGGCAGAGTGGCATATAGGGAGGTATAAGGCATATCTGGGGGGCAGAGTGGCATATAATTACCTTTAGAATTAAATTTAAAATCCTGGTACTAACATATAAGGCCCTCCATAATACTGTTCCTCCATACATTTCTGCCCTCATAAGCAAATATTCTCCTACTCGATCCCTACGTTCTTCCCATGGGCTCTCCTCCTCACTTATCACCTCCTTTTTTTCCCTGTCGACAAGATTTCACTCAGGCTGCCCCATATCTCTGGAATCTACTACCAACAAACCTTCAGCATCTGAAAACTCACTTCTTCAGAGAAGCATACCATCTTAACTGCTAGAACTTCCTTGTCATTTATACAACCACGGCACTACCTCTCACCCTTTCTCTGTGCCTTATGTTTGTCACCCCATTCCCTCAAGACCTAATGTATCGGTTTGTCTTAGTCTGTCAATTCTTGTCTTGTCATACCCCTTGAATATATGTATTGTATTAAGCGCTGCGTAAACTGTTGGCGCTATATAAATAAAAGATAATAATAATAATAATAATGGGGTAGAGTGACATATAAGAAGGTATAAGGCATATCTGGGGGGCAGAGTGGCATATAGGAAGGTATAAGGCATATCTGGGGGACAGAGTGGCATATAGGAATGTATAAGGCATATCCGGGGGGCAGAGTGGCATATAGGAAGATATAAGACATATCTGGGGGTAGAGTGGCATATAGGAAGGTATAAGGCATATCTGGGGGGGCAGAGTGGCATATAGGAAGGTATAAGGCATATCTGGGGGGCAGAGTGGCATATAGGAAGGTATAAGGCATATCTGGGGGCAGAGTGGCATATAGGGGGATATAAGGCATATGAGCGGAGCACTGTGGCATATAGGGGGTATAAGGCATATCAGGGGGGCACAGTGGCATATAGGGGGTATAAGGCATAACAGGAGCTATTAGACATATCGGGGCAGAGTGGCATATCAGGGAGGCAGAGTGGCATATAGGAGATATAAGGCATATCTGGGGAGCAGAGTGGCAAGCCTAGGGTCAGATGTGCATAACTGGGAGGCAGGTTGGCAAATAAAAGGAAATAAAAACAAGAAATGCGTTCTTGTACCTTTACAATATGGCTTTTATTATTATGTCAGTAAAATAAGAAGGGAATCAGGGAAATGCCATTGTGATAGAGATAAAAGGGTTAATGACAAGTTAATGTAAATTTTAAGTTCTTTTTATTCTGATGTTTGTTTTTAACACCCAGTTTGTTCATTACATTATCTTAAATAAACAAAAAAATGTGCATATTGTTTTTTTTTATCCGATTAATCGATTAATCGAAAAAATAATCGGCCAACTAAGATAGCAAATTAAAGGGATACATAACACCTAGTATCCTAGAATCAGCAGATGAAGTAATAGCTGCTACTTAAAATGAGTCTTTAAATTTAATTATAACTGAATAAAGCAGTACCTATCAGATTGTAGATAAAATTGACTTCATGTACTAAAAGAACAGATAGCAAAATAATTTGACTTCACATGCTTTATTACTGTCCAGATGCATATATTATCATTGTCATATCATACAAGAATACACATTTATAATGCATGCTGGTTTAGCACAAGTTTAGTAACTTTTTAGGTAACATTTAAAAGCATATAGCATAGAAATAATGTAGACAATGTAAGATGTAGAGAACAGATCACTCAGTAAGCAGTCTTTATTGTGTTGGCATAAGTATAAACAACTTTATTATTAAAAAGGGGGAAATGAGCAAAGGCAAATAAGAAAATGAAACCCATGAACATCACTGAAAGTTGTATCACATTTTTTTATAATGGACAGTGACATAAACTTGATTACAAATGGATTCATATTAACAAGAATGTAGGATTCATTTACTACATGAAACTTCATTTTAATTATCTTTTTTAAAACTACATTAGAGAATGGTGAAAGAAAAGCTTGATTAGCCCATTGAGCAAGAAACACGATGCTTTTAACTTCAACTGCTGATTAACAGGAAGCAGTGAATTTACACTGGGATAATTTTATTCCTTGTGATGTGAAGGCAGAAGATCCTTCTTGTTGTATCCAGCAGGAATATATCTTGTCCTTATTGACATCAGAGGAAGGAATGGTCAAGTAGCTGCTCATGCTATAGGTATTATCTGACTCCTTTATTGGCAGACTTGTGCTGACTCCATCTTGTACTGTGGTGCCATCTACTAACCATTTCACATTAGCCAGACTGACAGACAGTTTACTGATATGGCAGGTCAATATTGGCTTTTCTTCAGGGGACAGCTCTTCTGTATATGGTTTGAAAACCATTACAGCAGGCTCAGGAAATTTATCCACTAAAAAGGAAGCAAACAGAATTTTGTTTTCAGAGCATATTAATGATAAGCATCAGTTTGTAAGCAAACATTTTATGAATAAGTAAAATAGAAGAGAATTGATATAAGAGATTTAATTTGATAACAAGAAGCAACTCTGGGTGTGATCGAAAGTATTCCTTTGTGCTATAATTGTTTACCTCTTGTGAAATAAAGATAAACAAGATCTAACAAAGTACATTAAAAAGTAGTAGGTAAAAAAAAATATTTTGTTTACGAGCCTTAAAAAACTAAGTCAGTTTATGGTAGATACCAATGACACAAATTGCATGTAATTAAATGTAACTTAATCTGAACAATGTAACATGGTGTCAACTTGTAACAATCAGTTTACTTTGTCTGAAATGCTATATGCCATGTATGCTTACGTTTATAATTAATAAAATGAAAGACTTGTAATGTTGTTATTTTAGTATAAACATTGCTGAATCATTGCATATATACAAAGTCAATGCTAGTCAGTATTAGTTACCAAATCAGCAAATACTGATAATGCATCTTAGTTTATCTAAGTTGTCAGACCTATTGACGTATTTCTTAAGTATATAAAGGTACAATTATATGTTAACCTAGGTCTAGAAAAGCAATGAACTTGTTATTGTTTTTATCTAGACTTTAACATGTAGCACCTTGCCTATTAGTGATGCCTTGGCATTTATATGAAATCAACCACATAACATTTTCACTAACTACCTTTTAGACTGCTTTTATTTATATGCATTATTTTAGTCCTACGTTCAAATAGATACAATGACATTTTACAAGACATTATTATTATTAAAATATTAGTTTGTAATTTTCTAATTTTACTTGTAAACAATTTCTTACCTGTGACAACGAGTTTACTGCTTTGGCTGAAAACCCACACATAAGCAAAATCCATAGTTCTCCCCATACAATAACTAAGTCTAGACAGCCTGAACAAAAGTATATCCATTATGTTTATATATTGTATATTATGTTGTATATATTGAATATAACTTAAACAGTTACGGTCCATATGTAATTACCATTAATGTGGAATTAAAACACATTATAGATTACTAAACACATTATACATACATAATTGTATTCTGAGTAGTTAATTTAATGTCTTACCTGTAACAACGAGTTTACTGCTCTGGCTGAAGACCAACACAGACAGTAAATACATATACCAACATAGACAAAAACATATTTTTCTTCAAACCGTTAAAGATAACATAAAATGATTAATAATAAAAAGTTATAACAGGTCATTGATCATTCTGACCTCCTTTTTAATTGAAACATGAAACTCTAGATTTATATAGTATTAAAGCATACTTTAGTATTTACCTACTGGATAAAACATTTTTCATCCAGAACATTTTGAGAATTATTTGTCATATTTGATATCATTTTAATGGTATGCCATCATTATTTCTCATTTAAATACTCGGTGAAACAATACAAACAGTCTATTTTTTTTAAAAAAAAAAAGCTTTCTAGTTTACTAAATCTACACATATAAAAAAACTCCAGGCCAAACACTTGTATATTAAAATGTAATCAATTAAACCAGTAAATTCATTTTACATTCAATAGCCCATCAGTTTGTCACATTCTTACTTCTGTGTGTAGAGTTATGTTAATGTCCTAAAAAAGTGTTCCCAAATCTGGGTTCTAGGGAAAGAATATCTACAATCAGATTGTTACCCTGGTATAGCTCTGCTGCAAATCAGCCCCATATTTAAGGATTTTCTAAATTTATGTGGTGTTATTGTTATTGGCCTTCAACATAATTTTTAATCAACCAGAAAAGTCTATTTTTTGGAGCTTATAATGTGTTGGATATATAAAATAATGAACTTAAATGATAAAGAATGGTTAGAAAATAGAATACTTTGAATTGCTAGATGCAAACATTCTTGTTAAGAAATAGCTGGGTATAGCCTTATTAGCCCAAAAGACAAATGTCTTTAGTTGAAGTTGATATTTTTATTGGACCAATATAAACATTTGTTAAGTCACATAAGCTTTCAGTACCTCAAAATCTTTTGTTCAGATGGAATCATAGAAAAAATACCCTAAACAGATTATTACTGTATAAACATTATTAGTAGTAGTAAGTATTACATCAGCTAGTATTGCTGCCAGTGTTGTTTTTATATATCTAGTGAACATTCAAGCAGGATGTTATAGCCCACGTTGAAAATAATGCTGGAAAAACAATTGTTAAGTATACTTCTAGTATCTACGTGAATTTTCTATGTGAAAAAGCAATATATTAAATAAAATATTACACTATCCAAATATCCAAATTATCCTATATCCCAGATGTACTATCAAAATAATGTTGATTAAAATGACAATTTTATAACATGGCTTAGGTAAGGGAAACACAGCATTTTACCCAAACTTTCCTGTTAAACAAGAGTTCTATACTATACATGAAAATAGTTACTAGCGATAACTATACATGACAACTTTAAAAAGGCGATCACTGAAGAAAACAAAAACAGAAAAACGTGTGTATTTTTTTCTTACCTGTAACAATCAGTTTGCTGCTATGGCTGAAGAGAAACACAGAGTGAACATCCTTTATATGTGCTTGCACTAGAACCTCTCATGGAGACATCCTAAAACATTTAATGTGAAAATGGCTTCATGCAGCTGAATGTGTAAAAAAAAGTTCTCAAATGTTAACCTTTGAAACTTTGCACAACCTTGGTTTTTAACTTCCCAAATATATCCTAGAGGTTTCATAGATGTTGGTCTCCCACAAGGCAAATGAGTGACAATAAGCTTGGTTAAATGATGTGTTAAACAATTGTGGTAGGTTAAGCTTTTTTACATTAAGCTGACATTAAATGTTTTAGGATATCCCCCTCGCATGACTAATATAATAGGTTGTGCTGTCCAGATCCCATAACATACAATTCTAGGCACAACAATTTACCCAGTGCTTTGGATCAAGGTGTGACAAATTTAAATGGACTGAGACATAGAGGGACCTGCTAGAAATCCTCCAGTGCAATGCCAGCTCTGCCTTCTCCCATTTTGCATATGGAGCATGGGGAAAACCTACGAAGTAGACTTGTGCATTCGGATTTTGCTAACACGAAGGATCTGATAACGAGACGGATCTGACAACAAAACAAATACTAGTGGCACACCTCTGAAATTCTGTAAGGTAACATAGTGGCTTGCAGATAACTTGGTGTTGCAGTAAAGCTAGAAGGGGTAAAGCTCCAAAACTCCTCCCCCAAATTGCCACCTTAAATTAGCCCAGCTCTACACTCTGTATGGGCCCACTATAGCCCATTCTGGCCCCGTGGGCTTTTGGTCCAGTATTTTACCAGCAAAGCCCACAAAAAACAAAATACATCTAGAAAAATTAGTGCCAAAATTAGACAGGGGACTGTGCATGCGCATAGTATGTTTAGTACTTGAAATACTGTTCCTGAGTAGTGTTTTAACTGTACGCTCATGCTATCAGCAAAGCCTCTCATTTTTGGACAACACAAAATAATAAATCTGTAAATATTGGTGACATAATTAGACTTAATTGAGTTGTTTCAGTTGTGCACTTCCAGCAAAGCCAATTAATTTTGGACAATGCAAAATAATAAATCAGAAAATTTTATTGACAAAAATATGCATTAAATTGTGCACGTACAAACTTTGTTTTAGTTCTTGAAATAACTGGATTTGATCAGATCACAGCCACCACATGTGCCACCATTAATGCAAATACTGCCCCTTCCCTCATTGGGTGAGCTTTGCAACTTGCCTTCCTGAAGCTGCCACAGTGTCCTTGGTGCACATGGTACATGGTACAAAAAGAGAGACCCCAAAATATTGGGCCCAAAATGTTCGGTAGCTGGCAGGTAGTTTTAATTATGTGTTTTAATTTGGTTCATGTTCCGCTGGTCAAAAAAGGGGGGCTGTAAATAAAGCTGTGGCCTATGTCCTACCCACATCAATTGTGTCTTGTCTCTTATTCTGGGTATTGGTGTGGTTTTTCTGTTTGGGCTATAGGCCTAAGCAGTCAAGCACTGAATTAACCATGTACTGAATTAACCATAAACCAGAAAAATGCTGCCAAACAGAAGAAAATCCCACACAAAACTTCACAAAAAATAAAAACACAAAGAAAACTCCGGGCACTGGAAGGGTAAAACATAGGGGAAATAATACAAAACAGTATTTTATTTTGTATCACTAATGCTGTCATGGAAAGAAAACCAAAAAACTCTTGTACGACTACTACCTCGCCTGGTGTGATCATTTTAGAGTGTAGAAAATGGGCGCACTGCAAAGTGCAAGTTGTGTTGTGAGCCGGGGTAAGGTGCTTGGGCATATAACCAATTCTTGTATAAATCAACACTTACTTACACACCACAGTCAACATTGGCACCAACAACAGTCACCACCAACAGCCAGAACATCTTATTGTTGAAGGATGAGCTGTCCAAGGCAGCTGTCAAGACCATCTATTTAACCTCCAAAATATGGAGCGCCACTACAGCGCTGAGAGGTCACATGCAAACAACCATAGACACCCCTTAGTGTCTGGGGTGCTGGCCATAGTGTTGAGGGCAAATTGGACTTTAAAAATGTTTTTAAACTTGGAGAGACATTTGTCCATAGGGAGCATGAGATGCAGCACAAAGGAGGCGTGCTGAGCGAAAGAGAGACACAGGAGTTGAAAATGGAATCTCCCAGCAGTAGTGCTACCCACCTGTCAAATTCACAATCCCTCGCACCCACGCAGAGCAGCAGCACTAGATCCACAAGAACAGCAACCATTTAGGCAGGGACCCTTGATTCTTTGGTGAGTACCACCCAAACTTCACAAAGTTAGAGCAGAGTTTCAGAGTCTCTAAAAAGGGCAAAATGTTACCTCGAAGAACCTCCTTCTCCTACTACTGACTCTTCAGTCATTGGTCCCAAAGTTATTGGAACCAGAAAGCTGTTACCTGGCCAGGTCTTTCTTTAGTGCTTCACCCACTGGTGTGCAAAAGGAGAAGGTTTTAGCTGTAACAAACAAAATCCTCAATCCTCAGAGAACACACCTCTGCCCGCACCTGGTGGAGCAGCTTTCTTTTTTAAGTCAATCAACCCAAATTAGGTTATCAAGCACAAAATATTTTAAGTAAGGTTCTAGTATTGCTGCTCTATCACCTTCCTTACTCTGGGTGATCAATTCTTTAAAATTTTTATATTTTTTGTGAAAATTCAGTCATGTGTATTTTGAAAACGGTAGCTCCCTGACATCTTCTGGACTCACCTTTCACTCACAGCAGTAGCATCTCAAGGTATAGAATACGATTCAGATTAGATTTCAGATCACCAGCAACAGCAGCACTACACCATTGTATAGACACATACAGCAACATGCTATGGGACTGGATTTCTTAAAAAACTAGACTGAACTGATCCCTCAGCTTAAGTAGGGTGATGGAGTAGCACCAGCGGTTGTGCATTGCTCATGGTGGACATTTACTGGAGTCTGTGGTGGAGAATTAAATGATGTTCTACGGACCTTGACAAATCTTGCCACTGACACATGTGCCTACGATCTGCCAATGCCTGGCCAGGCCCTGTGCTCTACCTTATTTCTAAATTTCTATAATATTAGGGAAATTCAGTCCTGGTCCACGGGGCTGCATGTGTCTATCATCTGCCAGTGTCTGCTGGTCTAGGCTAAGTGCCCTACTTAGGGCCGGCCTTAGGTGTTCAGGCGCCCTGTGCGGATTCCTTCTCTGGAGCCCCCCTCCACAAAAAAGAAAGGGAAAAAATCTAGTTTTAATTAGAGATTATTTATGTGCAAGTGCAAACAAACACAATAATATATAACTGGAAACA
The DNA here is from genome assembly GCF_027358695.1 of Spea bombifrons. Classification (NCBI taxonomy): domain Eukaryota; kingdom Metazoa; phylum Chordata; class Amphibia; order Anura; family Pelobatidae; genus Spea; species Spea bombifrons. The sequence continues at coordinate 74,497,667 of NC_071087.1, read as the reverse complement.
CTGGTAACAATAATGTACCTTAAATACATTAAAATAGTAAAAAAGACAGCTAACAGCGCAATCTTTGTAACAAAAATATTGAAAAAATTGGACCCTAGGCAATTATTTCCTTTGCACCCCCTCCACGCTCCCTAGCATGCAAACACTCTCTCTGCTCCCACATAAAAAAAATATTTGCCACACTGTGTCAGACCCGGCGGGGACCACCTACCTCACTGCGGGGTCCGTCGCCTCGGACCGCGGTCCCCGTCGGCAGGCCTCCTTGCGACGTGGCTGCACGGTCCCAGGACCGTGCGCCACGTAGAGTCTCGGGTCCCTCGTCGCGAGTAGACCTCGGCACGGCACTGCACTGCTCCCGACCTCGCTGTCAGCGTGCACGGAGTGCCTCGCACGCGCCGCGTTCCCGAAGAGGAGGGGGCGGGGCTTAGCCCCGTTGATGTAACCTTAGTGTGGGAGGGGATCGGGTGCTAGGGGGCGTTATTCTCATTACCTGCCCCTATATAATCCCCACAAACCTCTACACCAGTGCTTCTTTGTTAAGCTTAGTGTTGCTAATAACCTCTATAATACTTGAGTCCCTGGTATCCTGAACTTTTGGCTTTCGTCTCCTATTTATGCTGTCTGCTGCCTGCCTTGACCTTTGGACCGTGACCCGACTATTCTCTTGGATTTGCCCCTTTTTGTACTGCGTTTCTGGACTTTGTGTAGTGGTGCCTGCGCCACGCTCCTCACTCCCCCACCTGACACACTGACTGCAGATTAGGGGAAGACTGTTAGAGTTAGTGCAGTATTCCCTCCTCCTGACCCCCATAATCATCCACAGAGTCCCTTTGTCCTGTCTTTCACTAAGCCACACCTCTCTTTTCCTTCCTCCCTGTATTTCAGGTATAGATCAAATAAACACCACATGTAAACAACACTTGCGTGTATAGCATTGCAGGTATAGTCCAACACATTAACACACAAACCCAGCTTTGCAGGTATAGATCAACTGGGGATCATATGCAAACTCAGCACTTAAAGTATAGATCAAATAAACAGATGGAAACAGCACTGCATCTATAGGTCAACTAAATAAGATCTACAAACCCTGTATTTGCAGGTAAACATAAATAATGTTTGGAAACATAGCATAGCAGATATAGATCAACAGAATAACATACAAATCCGGCTTTGCGGGTATAGATCAATTGGAATTCACATTTAAACTCAGCATTAAAGGTATAGATTAAAAAAAAACTAAACTAAATGCCCCAACAAGCCTTGTCACGGACACTGCCTGGTATTTACAGGCATTGATCACAGGTTGCACACCCCAAAGCCATCCCTGGTGTCCACATAGATCTTGACCAGAACCCAGATTACACACACAAATTACAGCCCAGCCTGAGCCATCTTTGTCCCCAAACAGCCCAGTGTGAGCTATCTTTGTCCCCAAACAGCCCAGAGTGAGCCATCTTTGTCCCATGAACACCATGCCTGTGCCATCTTTGTCCCATAAACACCCTGCCTGTGCCATCTTTGTCCCATAAACACCCTGCCTGTGCCATCTGGTCCCCAAAGCTCAAACACCCTGCTTGTGCCATATTTGTCCCATAAACAGCCTGCCTGTGCCATCTTTGTCCCATAAACACCCTGCCCGTGCCATCTTTGCCTTTCCCCAAACCACTTCTATTCATCTATCATACACACTTATACAGTCACTCCTATAATCTGTCATTTACACAATTCCTTCACACAATTATTCATTCTCTCACTCATTCACACAAATGATTTACACATTTTCATTAATGCATTCTCACCATTCATCCACACATTCATTCATTAATTCTCTAATTCAGTCACACAATCCATCCACACATTAATTTATTAATTCTCTCTCATTCACACAATTTATTAACACATGAATTTATACGCTCACTCATTCACGCAATTCCTCCACACATTAATTAATTTATTATCTCACACTTTCCGCACAGCTCGCACACCCCCAAGGCCGGCCCTGGCCCTACTACTACTGCTTGAACGTCCGTTATTTGGATTAACTTTTTTTTTTTACATTTCTATGATAAAAAGGTAAGTGCAGAAGGTGTCAGTGATCTCCTCCTTTGATAATTCCATTGAATGTCGTTCCTAATCAAAAAAGGCCTCCGAATTTCGCCAGAGCCAAACAGCAAAAATAAAGAAAAAATTGAATCCGAAACGATTTTGCTTACCGTGCACAAGTCTATTAAATATGATGCTGTAGAAAGCAATGCATAAATAAAAGTGAAGAAAGTTTTTTTATTTTATTTTGTAGACCTGTGGCTTGCCATTGTAGGCAGTAATATCTCATAATAGGTGACTTTACCTACACTGAGCTTATTCTTTAAGTGCATTGCTGATCAAGTCCTAATTAAGTTATTTACTACATAGACTTCAGAGTGTCCCTCTGGGCAATTAAGGAAACATTATGTAAAACTAAAATAGTTTTAAGATTATGAAAACATTTGCTATGATACTAATATTTTTTATGGACGCTCACCTTTAAACTTGCTTCACAAGCAATTTTAAAATCGTGCATGTTCTGATTTAGTTTTTTTTCCAATGTCTCAGCTTAAAGGTTTTTGTTGTACTCCAAATTACTGTGATATCCATTAATGCTTGTGTACCATTTTGAGCAATAATACAGACATGTATCTGTGGACTGCACATTATTAATAATGAATTCATATTCAGTTCCAGCACTGTTTACTGTTGAAGTATAATGGGTGGATGAAATACCAGGTCCATATTTTGGAGATGGGTACGAGTGATGATGATACAGAATCATTTGCGGAATTCCACCAGGCAATTGCCTCAAGAAATATATGGCATAGCCTTCTTTTATGCCAACATTACAGGTAATTCTTGCGACTTGCTCCTTATTCACAGACTGAAAAGCAGGTGTTAGAACTGGTGTCTGGGACATAACATCTGGATAGAAAAAGAAATAAAGATCATATAACTTACTTATAATCATAACATCATTTAAACATTAATTGCATGTATTACACAATACTCACAAGGAATCCAAAGTAATAACATCAAGAAATATGTAAACGCTAGATCCATGATGATGATTCTTTGCCGACTTCTGCACAATAGTAATGCCTGTTTAGTGAGAAGTATTATTAATAACACAACTACAAAGTCTCTTTTGCTTATGCAAATCTCTCATGCAGTATATACTGTATACATTCTCATAGCTGACCTAACAAAAATGAAAATGTATGTAAATGTAAATCTATATTCAAATAATATTAAATATATTTAACAGTATCAGCCACTATATGGCAAATGCAGTCTTGCAGTACATGATATGTTAAAGGATTTGTATTATTTAAGGCCCAACATATTTTCTTTAGAACAAGGCAAACATATTGTTTCTTTTAATAATTAGTTATTGTCTCTTTAAGATTTTTTTTCTCCAACAAACTACTGCCACAGAACATACGTACATAGTGAGAACATAACCTCTCCAGAATCTGAACAAATGCAGAACAACAGGTCAAAAATAATTTCGGACAAATTTTTGGTTTTGGTCTTTTTTGGAAATAAATTTCATTTCCTGCCTTTCAAAATTCAGAGTATTTTTTTTAAAAAAATGTGGAAATTAAATTTACGGGGCCATAAAAGTCTCACTCTCTGCCCCCCAGTCCTGTCTGCCCCTTGCCTTGCATCTGCCCCTTGCCTTGCATCTGCCCTCCCAACTGCTCAGCTGTTTTCTTATATTCACTGATTTCTTGGCAGATGCAGAGACCATGCAGACAGGGAGTGGGGAGCAGGGGTAGTCAGTAGGTGAGACAGTCTTCTGCTTCATAGAAAAGGGGAGGGGTGTGTAGGGCAGTGCCTGTGATAGAAGCTGCTCTAAATTAAAATTCTTGCTTGCCTGTAGAGCAAGCCAGGTGAATTATTGCCAGAGGCGTATCTAGGGTATGGCACCTATGGCTCGTACCATAGGCGCCATTTGAAAGGGGGCACCAGTGAGCGACTTTCAAACTTTTTTTTTTTTGATACGGAGGAGAAAGAGGGACTAATATTTATATATATATATATATATATATATATATATATATATATATATATATATATATATATATATATATATATATGGGCAACAGGGGCTAATAAATGGGTTTTAGATATTTGGACAGGGGCGCAATTTCAGTGCTTGCCATAGGCGCTTTTTTCAGTAGATACGCCTCTGATTATTGCACAGCTTTTCTTACAGACACTGAAATGGTTAATTATCATTTGCATATTTATTATGCTCCTCTTGAGATTTTTACTTTTATTTAATGTAATAAGGTTTTGTAAGGAAGACTTACTTGATAAGAGAGTGGTGGTGATGTAGAATAGCCTCCCAGCAGAAGAACCTTGAGGTCCACAGGACCCCTAAGATTTCTACTTTTATTTAATGTAATACAGTCTTACTTAATGTATGGAATATTTACTTTACTGTAGAGGTCTTGGAAATATGGAATAACCTCCCAGTAAAAGTAACATAAGGGCCACAGAACCTCGGAGATCTTTATTTTTCTTTTCTTCATCTTTGCAACTCTCTAGTATAAATTGGTATTTTGGTTGAGATTTTTAAATATATTATCAGGTTTAATTTTACAGTATAGCTATATCTGGCATTTCAATGGTTAACTATAGCCTTTTTTTTTCTTTTGCTGTATGTAACATTTTGCAACCTGTCCTTGATTGTTTCCTGTTGAGTTTTCATTTGCTAATACTTCATAAGCAAGCAGTACCATGTATTGGGCTCTGAACGCTTAACACAAGTACCCACGTTGTACCTTAAACACATTTTCTGCGATTGTTGGCAGAAATGATCATAGCTTAGTTAAGCCTGAATGACCTCAGATAATGCAACATCTAGTAATTACTGGCAACCTTCCCCAAAAAACATGTGAGAGAGAAAGATAACTCATCTATAGCAGGCAAACTAATGAATTAATTTTACGAAATTTTTTTTTTTTAGTTTAGTCGGGGGATCACCCTCATTTTCGGAGATTCGTATAAAACAGCCAATTTTCATTATATAAACAAGTTCAAACGAAATGGGAGGGGGAGGAGGAGAGCAGTGGCGTATCCAGCTTTCATATTTAGGGGGGGCACATGGGGGGCCAGGGACCAAAGTAGGGGGGCCAATTATAAAACGGTACATATACACTATATATATATATATATATATATATATATATATATATATATATATATATATATACACACATATACACACACACGTTAGGCAGTTATTTCTCATTCTTTAATATTAGCCCCTGCTGACAATATATAGAAATATTAGACCCTGCTGCCGATATATAGAAATATTACACCCTGCTTCTGATATATATTAATATTAACCCCTGCTGCGGATATATATTGATATTAGCCCCTGCTGCGGATATATACTTATATTATACCCTGCTGCCGATATACATAAAAATTATACCCTGCTGCCGATATATATTAATATTTGACCCTGCTACCAGTCTATATTAATATTAGCCCCTACCAGTAGCGTACCTAGCGGGGGGCGGGGGGGGGCGGTCCGCACTGGGTGCTGCTCATCAGGGGGGTGCCAACTTGCCAGCACCCGGCACCCCTCCAGAGACGGACAGCAATGTCCGCCGCTGGAGGAGCAGGCTCGCAAGGGGGCGGTATCGGAGGTCTTTAACAGACCTCCGGCTCCCTTGAGTGATTTTAAGCCGGTTCCACCGGCTTATAATCACTCAAGGGAGCCGGAGGTCTGTTAAAGACCTCCGATACCGCTCCCTGGCGATCTGAGCGCCAACTGCTGCTGTGCGCCGGGGTTTGTTGTCAGATCCCGGCGCACAACACTGAAGCCGCTCCCACCGCCGTCCGTGCCCTCTGAACCAGGAAGAAGACAGAAGAAGAGGAGCGAAGAGAAAGAAAAGGAGCTGACTGCTGTAAGAAGAAAAGAGGAAAGGTAGGAAATCATTCAGTTAGAGTGACAGTGAGAGTGGATTGGTATGTGTGGAATCTGTGGATTGGTATGTGTGGATTGGTATGTGTGGAATCTGGATTGGTATGTGTGGATTGGTATGTGTGGATTGGTAAATGTGAAATCTGTGGATTGGTATGTGTGGAATCTGTGGATTGGTATGTGTGGATTGGTAAGTGTGAAATCTGTGGATTGGTATGTGTGGAATCTGTGGATTGGTATGTGTGGATTGGTAAATGTGGATTGGTATGTGTGGAATCTGTGGATTGGTATGTGTGGATTGGTAAATGTGGATTGGTATGTGTGGAATCTGTGGATTGGTATGTGTGGAATCTGTGGATTGGTATGTGTGGATTGGTAAGTGTGGATTGGTAAGTGTGGATTGGTATGTGTGGAATGTGTGGATTGGTAAATGTGGATTGGTAAGTGTGGATTGGTAAATGTGGATTGGTATGTGTGGAATCTGTGGATTGGTATGTGTGGAATCTGTGGATTGGTATGTGTGGATTGGTATGTGTGGCATCTGGAATGGTAAGTGTGGATTGGCAAGTGTGGATTGGTAAATGTGTGAGAGTGATGGGTGTTATGCTGTACCATTTCCAATGTCTTTTTCATTATATAATTATGCTCTAAAGTACATCATAACTCCCATCACTCTCACACATTTACCAATCCACACTAACCATGCTGTTCCATACAGTGGCAGAGCTGGGAGACAGAGGCCTTGCACCCCCACCCCAGGACTCCTGAAAGGTAAGTGAACTTCAAAGGGGGGAGAGGGTAGATAGTTAGGGGGGGTAGATAAGGAGAAGGGAGTGAGACGGGGGAGATAGAGAGAAGGGAGTGAGAAGGGCTAGATAGGGCAGAAGGGGGTGAGAATGGGTAGATAGGGAGAAAGGAGTGTAGCAAGAATATTGAGAATGAGAGAGCGAAAATGAATGGATTAATGTGTGGATGAATTGTGTAAATGAGTGAGAGAATTAATGAATTGAGAATGCATCAATGAATATGTGTAAATAATTTGTGTGAAAGAATAAATTATTGTGTGAATGAAAGTGAATTAGTGAGTGACTGTAAAAGTGTATGTGTTAATCATAGGTGTATAGTTGATTTGTCAAAAAGGCAAAGATGGTATAAGCAGGGTGTTTATGGGACAAAAATGGCACAGGCAGGGTGTTTATGGGACAAAGATGGCACAGGTAGCGTGTTTATGGGACAAAGATGGCGTACACTCGGCTGTTTGGGAACAATGCTGACTCATGCTGGGCTGTTTGGGGGCAAATATGGCACGTCCTATGTGTGTGTAATTTGAGTGCTGGTCAGGTTCTATGTGGGCAATGTGGACGCCGGTTTTTTTGGAGGGTTATTAAAGAAAGCACTATTATATGTTCAGTAAATGTTATTTAAACGTGTTTATTACGTTAAATAAACGTTTATTACGTTAAAACGTTAAACGTGTTTAAAAGTTATTAATTTATTTTTTCAGATTTCTTGTTGTTTACAGTTGACATACAGTTTACAAATTGGTGCAATAAATATTCTTGCCAACATAAATTTGTAGATGTCTTTACATTTTGGGGGGGGGGTGCCACTTACAGGATCCGCCCCGGGTGCCAAATACTCTAGGTACGCCCCTGGCCCCTACTGCCAATATATATTATTAGTCCCTGCAGCCAATATATAGAAAATCAGCCCCTGCAGCCAATATAAATTAATATTAGCCCCTGCTGCCGATATATATATAAATACTAGACCCTGCTGCCAATATGAATATAAATACTAGACCGTGCTGCCAATAAATATTAATAATAGCCCCTTTTGCCAATAAATATTAATATTAGTCCCTGCTGCCAATATATGTTAATATCTCCATCCCTATCTATCCTATCTATCCCCTCTCCCTCCCAATCTATCCCCTCTCCCTCCCAATCTATCCTATCTACCCCTTCTCCCTCCCAATCTATCCTATCTACTCCCTCTCCCTCCCAATCTATCCTATCTATCCCCTCTCCCTCCCTATCTATCCCCTCTCCCCCCCAATCTATCCTAACTACCCCCTCTCCCTCCCAATCTATCCTAACTACCCCTTCTCCCTCCCAATCTATCCTCTCTACCCCTCTCTCTCCCTCCCAATCTATCCCTATCTACCTCTTCTCACTTCCTATCTACCTCTTTTCACTCTCTAACCCCCTTCTAACTTTCTACCCCCCCCTTTGAGGTTCACTTACCTTGGGCTTGTAGAAGTCCAGCGGGGGATCGCGAGGTCTCTGTCTTCCTGGTTTCTGCCGCAGTGTGCGCGGCTTCATTGCTGAGCGCCGGATATGACATCATATACCGGCGCTCGGCTTGAAATGCCGGCACTGCGACCAAGGCAGAGGCCTCGCGGTCGCGGAGAAGAGTGAGAGGCGCCGAACGGGCGTTTCAATTGGGGGGGCACACCGGGGGGCACAGCATGATGTAGGGGGGGCCATGGCCCCCTCTGGCCCCCCCCCGCCAACGCCACTGGAGGAGAGGGAGCTGCTATATTATTGACACATCCATTTTTGTTTGGCAGAACACACAGATCAGGAATATAATGGATAAACATCCCTGTTATTACCCAAGTTACATTCCATTGATTCAATATTATCAGGGCAGTCTTTTGCTATGTGTCCAAATGCCCAACACTTAAAACATTTTATCAAGTAGCTTGTCCCCATTCTAGGGTCCCTTGTAGGTTCTTCCTCCACGACAAAACCTCTTGCCGTTATGTCCCTGGAATTATAACAGCCTACCTGCTCTTCAGAAGTCCCTCCTTTCCTAGGAACAGTCTTGCCATATTTGCTGGGGTTTTTTTTGGTTTCAAGGTCGCTCCGTTGCATGATGTTGAATTACTTCTTCTGCTGCAATGTACCGCTCTACTAATGCAGCCAAGTGGTCAGCTGTCTAGGGGTTACTCTGACTGACCCACCGGCAGAGAGTAACAGGTAAACCTCTCAGAAATCGGTCCATCACTAGTTGCTCCACTATGTAGGTTGATGAGCTAATCTCCGGCAGCAACCACTTCCTGGCGAGATGTATCGAGTCAAACATCTGTGACCGAACAGCTTTTCCTGGGCTGTACACGCAGGCGTGAAATCTCTGCGTGCGGATAGCGGCTGTAACTCCCAAACGTGCCAGGATCTCCAATTTTAGCTTGTTGTAGTCCCTTGCTTGGTCCAGTTCTAGATCGTAGTATGCCTTTTGGGGTTCTCCACTTGGCGCTATTAAGCTTGCCCATTCGGTCATAGCTGTTTGCTCAAATGCCATAAGGTAGGCCTCAACATCATCTGTCACAATATATTAAGATCTTTATAATGCTCTCTAAGGTTATGAAAATATATGTGTAAGTATGTTACATCCACAGATCATAATCCACAACATAGTCTTAACCAACCACATCTCCACTGAGTTATCTTTAGTAGAGAATGGCCAGTGGGGAGTTAAGGTAGACCAGGAACTCAACACTTAATTACTTCTCATGGACAATTTCCAACAGTGTTCAGAAAGGAGCTGGGGGATTTTTATACAGTGTTAAGCATGCTGATGATCATGCCTTGTTCTGGCAAATAGCAAGTGTGGTTGAAAGAGGCCATATTATTTCATACATGTGCAGACAGCATAAAGAATGGTTAACTAATTTGAAAATCAATCCCTTTCAGCCTAATACTGCAAACGTGTGGAAAAGCCAATACTTACAGTAAAAAACATTTACTAGGCACATTACTCATTAATTCAATTAAACCAAACATTACTTCTATCAATTTGGTAATAAATCCAGTAAGCTCACTAGGCTTAAAAACCACCAGGCTTAAGGACATACTATAACATATTTAATGGCCAGATAATTCCATCATCACAGATCTTAACAATACTAATTATACCATTCATTCATACTCCTCAAAACTATATGCAGCCAGCCAGGATGATGAGGAGGTGGGAATTTATTTGTTGCCCAAACTTACATTGGAAGACAGGAAAGAGGGACCTGGATTCTCCTCTCTGGCAGCTGGTGAAACTCCGCTGCTGCAGGTACTTGTATTATTTATTTGATCTATACCTTCAATGCTGAGGTTACTTGTGATTATTCAGTTTTCCTATACCTGCAAGGCTGGATTTGTGGGTTATTTAGCTGCTCTGTACCTTCAATGCTGAGTTTGATGTGTTATTTAATATATGAAAACACAGGGTTTATATGTTTTGCTCAGTTGATCTATACCTGCAATGCTGTGTTTTCAAGTTTTGTTTATTTGATCTATACCCGAACTACATGAAAGAGGAAAAAGAGAGGAGTAGCAGAGTAAAGGATAAAGGGACTCGAGGGGTAATGATGGGGGCATTATGGGTGGTAGCCCACACAGGCACCTAAAGCCGGCCCTGATCACGACTTGCACTCCATTTCAGGTCACTAGCCAGAACCACTCCATTTATTTGCTTTGCATTCTGCATAGTATTGTGCTCCTCTGCCCTGAGTGTGGGGAAGGGAAGACTGCACTGATTCCTCCTAATCTGTAGAGTCAGTGCGCCAAGTACTTTTTGAGGTCTTTTGTGGGTATTTTGTTGTTGTTGTTGGAGTAAAGAGTGTGATTGTATGCCAGGGGGTGTGGGGTGGAGGGTTGTGGCAGGAGTGGGGGCCCAAGCAACTATTAAAGACGGCCCTGCTGCAAGTTAATTAATAGTTTATTTTAGTGCAGAAAATGTACTGTTATACAGTGGATTGGTGAAGCAATAGTGTACTACTGTAGTGTATTACAGGGACTACAGCAGACACTTATTTCCCCTGTTCCTGAGTAGAGTTTAGTTGATTAACACAATTGCTTATTTATGCTACTAGCCAAACCTGTAATGTGTGGACATGTTAATATTTGTATTATCTTTCCATCATATCATCTATTATTTTTAATTGATAAATCAATATTGTCGACGAAACCAGGCATTTTAATGGGCTTGCACAGTTTGCCTGTCTTTCAGTTGTTTCAAATTTAAAACCTGTTGCTGAGTAGTTATCCCCTTAACGACAATTTATGTACATGTACGAGGTTGCCGTGCACCGTGATAACGACAATGCCCGTACATGTACGGGCTGTCGTTAAATAGCTGCATCGCCGCAATCTCGGCATTTTCGGCGGCTTTGCAGCATCCACGGAAGCCTCCCCGGAAGAAAAATGGCCGCCGCCGCACCGATCATCAAAGATCGCGGCGGACTAAAACAGCTTAGGAAGCAATCGGAATCGCTTCCTAAGCATAAACTGTGTTGCTGACATGCCTCGATATCGAGGCATGTAGCAACACAACCTCCCGAACCCCGATCGCCTTGTGATTGCTCCGAAGAGCAACCACAAGTGCCATCCTGTGAATGACGTTGCCGTCATTCACAGGATGGCATCAAAGATAGAAATCTGAATGAGTTCACAGAGGGTCTATTCAGACCCTTTTGAGAACTCTCGAGCTCCCTGCAGGTTGAATGCAGGTACTGCATCAAACCATGCAAGGTCAATGGAGCCCAGCTCACTAATCAGTGATGAGTAAAAAAAAAAAAAATAATTACCGTATTTGCTCGATTATAAGACGAGGTTTTTTTCAGAGCAAATGCTCTGAAAAATACCCCTCGTCTTCTAATCGGGGTCGTCTTCTAATCAGACCTCAAATAGAGGTCTGATTAGGAGACTAAGATCCAGATCCCCCGCACCGCTGCAGGGGACCTGGATCCTCCTGTCTCACCCGACCCCCCCCCATCATACACACTTACCGGTGCTTCCTGATGTGTTGCCGGGGCAGCGGGTTGACGTCTACGCGATCCGCGTAGACAACGTCCGCTGCAGCCGGAAGGAGGTGTGGCTAGCAGCGGGGGTTGTCTGCGTCCGTCGCATACACCTTCCCCGACTGTCAGAGATCAGACTTCCCCGCACCGGTGCCGCACCGGTGCGGGGAACTCTGATCTCTGACAGCCGGGGAAAGTATACGCGACGGACGCATACAAACCCCCGCTGCTAGCCACACCTCCTTCCGGCTGCAGCAGAAGGCGACGTCAACCCGCTGCCCCGGCTGGAAGCACCGGTAAGAGAGGGGGGAGAGAGGGGGGAGAGCGGGGGAAGGGGGGTGAGAGAGGGGGGGAGAGAGAGAGAGAGAGTGTGTGTGTGTGTGTGTGTGTGTGTTAGTTAGTTAAATGGGGGTATAGGGTGTGTGTGTGTGTGTTAAATGGGCATAGGGCATTTCTGGAGTGGCGTTAAGGGGGCATTTAATAGAGCACTCTGCCTCCTGAAATGCCTTATACCTCCCTATATGCCACTCTGCCCCATAATATGCCTTTTAACCCCCTAATTGGCAGAGTGGCATATAGGGGTATAAGGCATTTCTGGAGGCAGAGTGCTCTATGCAATGCCTTTTAACTCCCTTAATGCCACTCTGCCTCCTGAAATGCCTTATACCTCCCTATATGCCACTCTGCCCCATAATATGCATTTTAACCCCCTAAATGCCAGAATGGGATATAGGGGTATAAGGCATTTCTGGAGGCAGAGTGGAACATAGGGGGGTCAAAAGGCATACCATGGGGCACAGTGGCATATAGAGGGTTAAAAGGCATATCATGGGCCACAGTGCCATATTGGAGTGGCAAGCCTGGGGGCAGATGTGCGTAACTGGGGGACAGGTTGGAAAATACAAGAAATAAAAACAAAAAAAATCTTTTTCTCAATCATAGCTTTTATTAAAAAAAATAGTTTACATGAATTAACATTTACTGGTAAAACTTTTTTCCTTTGGGGTCGTCTTATATTCAGGCTTTTTCTTTTTTTCCTAAGTTAATATTCAGATTTTGGGGGGTCGTCTTATAATCAGGGTCGTCTTATAATCGAGCAAATACGGTATATAAAATATAAAAATCTCCACTGTCACCAAAAAAAAGGTTTCAATAAGCAAGTCCTACAATTCTTTCTTCACATAAATTCCAGCATGAAAAGAGTTAAAATATTGGCATTACAAATGCCCATATGGTGTCTAGTTGTATGAAATATATGATTTGATGGGGTAAATTGCATTGGCCGGGATCAAAGATGTCCCAAATATGGGACATGGGGGCAGAAGGTTAAGATGTCTAAATGGCAAAAAAATATACACCTCACAAAGGCAGCCTTTTACCTCCCAAATAACCCAACAAACCCATGCATGTGGGGTATCACTGCACTCAGGAGATGTTACTGAACACATATTGGGGTGTTGTTCGACATGGACATACACCAGGAGCGATACATTTGTACCTGAAGTACAACGTGTGTGAAAAAAATACAAAAAAATTTTACTACCATAAAGTTTCACAAAGGCTGGTGGTAAAATCAGTGCATGGAAAGGGTTAAAATACCAGCATTTCAAATACCTTGGGGCGTCTAGTTTTTAAAAATATATGATTTGATGGGGAAAATTGCATTGGCCGGGATCAAAGATGTCCCAAATATGGGACATGGCGGCAGTAGGGTCAGATGTCTAAATGGCAAAAAAATTTACACCTCACAAAGGCGGCCTTTTACCTTCCAAATAACCTAACAAAGCCATGCATGTGGGGTATCACTGCACTCAGGAGAAGTTACTGAAAACATATTGGGGTGTTGTTCGACACGGACATATACCAGGAGCGATACATTTATTCCTAAAGTACAACGTGTGTGAAAAAAATACAAAAAAAAATTTACTACCATAAAGTTTCGCAAAGGCTGGTGGTAAAATCAGTGCATGGAAAGGGTTAAAATACCAGCATTTCAGATACCTTGGGGTGTCTAGTTTTTAAAAATATATGATTTGATGGGGTTAATTGCATTGGCCGGCTTCAAAGATACCCGAAATGGCACATGGGGGGAAGAATTACCAGATTTGGAAAAATAGTTTTGAAATAGCAAAACGCTACCTGTACTAATTGCCCCATAACGTGCAGAAAAAAGCAAAAAAAACATAAAAACATTGGGTATTTCTCAACTCAGGACAAATAGTAGAATGTTTTTAGCAGGTTTTTTCATTAGTTTTTGCAGATGAGTAAAAGTTTATTGTTTAAAAAGTGAGAAAAGGTGAGAAAAGTGAGATTTTTTAACAAAAATTACCCATATTTTATCAATTTTTTTTTATAGTAAATATGATATGATATGATATGATAAAATTAATGGTACCTAAAGAAAGCCCTGTTTGTCCTGAAAAAAACCAATGTATAATATGTGTGGGAGCATGGAATGAGAAAGAAGAAAATTACAGCTAAACTGCAACACTGAAAAATGTTAAAAGAGCCATTGTCCCACAATATACTACGGGTAAAAACCCCTATTGTCCTTAAGGGGTTAAATTTTTGTTTTTTGTTTTTTTTTTCATTATTTTTTTTAATTATCTTTCTATCATATCATCTATTATTATTCTTCATTGATAAATAAATATTGGTGACAAAACCAGGCATTCTACTAGGCTTACACGCAGTGTGACTGTCTTTCAGTTGTTTACAATTGAAAACCTGTTCCTGTTACTGTTATTTTTTTATTATCTTCAACTCAATGCTGAATAATAAACATTGGTGACAAAATCTGGCATTTGACTGTGTGAAGGATTCAAGTGACACATCTTCCAGTTTCTCTGTTAACTGTGTTCCTCCTTCCACTGTGCTGAAGCAGCGGCAGTAGCATACCTATGCCACAGGTTCAGCTTCATGCACTGGCAGAACTACCATTACCACCATCATCACAACCATCGTACATACAATTATGGAAAAAATTTAAAACTAATACCACTGCTACCTCATCTGGTGGTCGTAAAAAAGTCTGGGAGCATTTTGAGACTGTGGAAAATGGGTTCAGTGCACGTTGCAAGTTGTGTTGTAAGGTAGTAAGCAGGTGCAAGATGAAAATACATTTAACCAATTATGGAATTAATCAACAATTATGTACACCACAGTACAACTTTGCTTCTAGGGAAAACTGAAGGCATTGGCAACAACAGCAAACCCACAACAGCAGCCACAAGCAGCTGCCAGAACAAAGGGCATGGTGAGGCCTCAGCTTTCTTAACCCCTTCGCGACCTTTGCCGGTTCAGGACCGTCATAACAAGAAGGTCACTAAATGACCTTTGACGGTCCTGAACTGTCAAAAAATTAATTAAGCTTAGAAAGTGATCAAGGATCACTTTCTTCGCTTAAACGGCCTTGCTGCAATGCCTCGATGTCGAGGCATTCAGCAAGGCCGAGATCGGCATCGGGGGCCATGTCTGGCCCCTCCCCGGGGCGTCAACAGCCGCCATACATTGTATGGCGGCGGATGCCCGTTTTAAAAGCGTTTAGGAGGCGATCAACGATCGCCTCCTAAACTTAAATGGTGTCGCTGGAATGCCTCGATCAGGAGGCATCCAGCGACACCAAACACTTACCTCTGGGTGGGCTGTGACCGCTCCGGAGAGCGGTCACAGCCGCAGCTGCCGGTGATCTTCGCCATCCACAAGATGGCGGCGGCCCGGGAAATAAAACAATAAAGAAGAAAGAGTTCGCTAGACGGTCTCCAGACCCTCTAGAGAACTGGCTCCACTTGCTGGTTGAATACAGGTACTGCATTCAACCATGCAAGTCAATGGAGTCCAGCTTTCTAATCACTATGTGATTAGTAAAATATTCAAAAAAAAAAATGGAAAAAAAAAACGGAAAAAAAAAATTAAAAAAAATGTGCTAACATTTAAAAATAATTATGCAGTGATGTCACTAGATGAACCATCCAGTACCAGCAAAATGTGTAAAAAAAAATATAAAAAAAGTATTAAAAAAATAAAATTAAATTAAAAAATAAAGTTTATTATTTTGAGCAAGTGCTAAAATTTCTCAAAAATCTCAACAAAGAGTTAAAATAAAAGCACTTCAAATACCCAAGGGGTGTCTAATATATAAAAAAAATGGCTGATGGGGTAAATTGGAGTGGCCTAGCTCAAAGATAGGGCATAGGTACAGACTGACCAAAATGGAGAAAAAAAGCGCACTTCCCAAATGTGGCATTTTAAATCTCAAACAACCCGACAAACCCATGCATGTCGGGTATCACTGCACTCAGGAGATGTTCCTGAACACATATTGGGGGGTTGTTTGACAGTGGCATATACCAGAACCTGTATATCTATAACTAAAATACAATTTGTGTGAAAAAAAAATAAAACAAATTACTATTACAAAGTTTGACAAAGTGTAATTCTATAATTGGTGCATGGAAAGGGTTAAAATAACAGCATTTGGAATACCCTGGGGTGTCTAGTTTTCAAAAATATATGGTTTGAATGGGTTAAATTGAGTTAACCGGCTTCAAAGATATTCCAAAGAGGAGATGGAGGCACAATGACCAAATGACCACCTGAATTACGCATGCCCCAAAAGTAGCCTTTTACCAGCCAAACAATCTGACAAACCCATGCATGTGGGGTATCGCTGTACTCAGGAGATGTTGCTGAACACATATTGGGGTGTTGTTTGATAGTGACATATACCAGAACCTGTATATCTATAACTAAATTACAATTTGTGTGGAAAAAAAAATAAAAAAAATTACTATTACAAAGTTTGACAAAGTGTAGTTGTATAATTGGTGCATGGAAAGGGTTAAAATAACAGCATTTGGAATACCTTGGGGTGTCTAGTTTTCAAAAATATATGGTTTGAATGGGTTAAATTGAGTTAACCGGCTTCAAAGATGTTCCAAAGAGGAGATGGAGGCAGACTGACCAGATTTGTTAAAAAAGATTTGGAAGTCATAAAACGCTGCTTGTACTTATTGCCCTATAACTTACAAAAAACAGCAAAAAAACATAAAAACATTGGGTATTTCTAAACTCAGGAAAAGTAGTAGCATCTATTTAGCTAGTTTTTTTACTTGCTTTTTTAGGTGAGTAAAAGATTTTTCAAATAAAAGTCATAAAATGTGTTTTTTTTCAATTTTTCACCATGTTTTTTTTATAGTAAATAAGATGATACGATCAAAATAATGGTATCTGAAGAAAGCCCATCTTGTCCTGAAAAAAACAATATATAACTTATGTGGGTTCACTAAATGGGTGAGGAGAAAATGACAGCTGAACACAAGCACCACAAAAGTGTCAAAACAGCCTCGGTCCCACAGGGTACAAAACGAAAAATGAGCCCGGTCCTTAAGGGGTTAAGGAATGTGACTAAATAACAGAGACAGGTAGGGTACAGACATCCTGCACCAGCCTACCCTAGAAAACTTTGCGGCTTTCCATTCAAGGGGCATGCCAAAGCAGCTGTCAAATAAGTTGACACAAAGTAACTTCCATCATGTAAGATCAAGGGGAAGAAGAAAAGACAACAATAATAGTATAGACTGTAATGACTATTCAATTAATCTATATTTCAATCATTGCACTCACAATAGTATTGTGTAATTCAGGCTTTTCTTGGTATCTTTCTGAATCTGGGTGAAGGAAAACAGAAGGGACCGAAAACAAATGGTGCAGTATATTCTTACAATGTATGATAGAAAATAATAATATTGCACTCACACGATATGATGCACACCAGAACAATGTGCCAATGCGTCTTGAGTTGGCGTGAGGAGACCAGCAATTTCCAAGATGTCCAGGTATTCTTCCAGTCTTCCCAGTTTTTATTTTAGTAGTATCGGGAACTTTCCAATTGCCAGAAATAGGGATCCATCTTCGTGGGATATCCACCCACAGGTAAGTGTCGAAAAAGAGCAATTGCTAAGTGTTATGCCCTTAATAAAGTGCCAGTGCTATAAAAATATTAAATAGAATTATTTATGATATTAGGACTTCATCAAGGGCTGGTCCCATAATAAATTCTATTTAATATTTTTATTGCACTGGCACTTTATTAAGAGTATATCCCTTAGCAATTACTCTTCTTCGACACATGCCTGTGGGTGGATATCCCACGAAGACGGATCCCTATTTCTGGCAATTGGAAATATAAGTTCCCGATACTACTAAAATAAAAACTGGACATCTTGGAAATTGCTGGTCTCCTCACTCCAACTCAAGGCGCATTGGCACATTGTGCAATATTACCGTATTTGCTCGATTATAAGACGAGGTTTTTTTCAGAGCAAATGCTCTGAAAAATACCCCTCGTCTTCTAATCGGGGTCGTCTTCTAATCAGACCTCAAATAGAGGTCTGATTAGGAGACTAAGATCCAGATCCCCCGCACCGCTGCAGGGGACCTGGATCCTTCTGTCTCACCCGACCCCCCCCCCATCATACACACACTTACCGGTGCTTCCTGCTGTGTTGCCGGGGCAGCGGGTTGACGTCTACGCGATCCGCGTAGACAACGTCCGCTGCAGCCGGAAGGAGGTGTGGCTAGCAGCGGGGGTTGTCTGCGTCCGTCGCATAGACCTTCCCCGACTGTCAGAGATCAGAGTTCCCCGCCTCTGACAGCCGGGGAAAGTATACGCGACGGACGCATACAAACCCCCGCTGCCAACTCCACCTCCTTCTGGCTGCAGCAGAAGGCGACGTCAACCCGCTGCCCCGGCTGGAAGCACCGGTAAGAGAGGGGGGAGAGCGGGGGAAGGGGGGTGAGAGAGAGAGAGAGAGAGAGAGAGAGAGAGTGTGTGTGTGTTAGTTAAATGGGGGCATAGGGCATTTCTGGAGTGTCGTTAAGGGGGCATTTAATAGAGCACTCTGCCTCCTGAAATGCCTTATACCTCCCTATATGCCACTCTGCCCCATAATATGCCTTTTAACCCCCTAAATGGCAGAGTGGCATATAGGGGTATAAGGCATTTCTGGAGGCAGAGTGCTCTATACAATGCCTTTTAACTCCCTTAATGCCACTCTGCCTCCTGAAATGCCTTATACCTCCCTATATGCCACTCTGCCCCATAATATGCATTTAACCCCCTAAATGCCAGAATGGGATATAGGGGTATAAGGCATTTCTGGAGGCAGAGTGGCACATAGGGGGTCAAAAGGCATACCATGGGGCACAGTGGCATATAGAGGGTTAAAAGGCATATCATGGGCCACAGTGCCATATTGGAGTGGCAAGCCTGGGGGCAGATGTGCGTAACTGGGGGACAGGTTGGAAAATACAAGAAATAAAAACAAAAAAAATATTTTTCTCAATCATAGCTTTTATTAAAAAAAATAGTTTACATGAATTAACCATTTACTGGTAAAACTTTTTTCCTTTGGGGTCGTCTTATATTCAGGCTTTTTCTTTTTTTCCTAAGTTAATATTCAGATTTTGGGGGGTCGTCTTATAATCAGGGTCGTCTTATAATCGAGCAAATACGGTATTATTTTCTATCATACATTGTAAGAATATACTGCACCATTTGTTTTCGGTCTCTTCTGTTTTCCTTCATCCAGATTCAGAGAGATACAGAGAAAAATATGAATAGATCCAAAGTTGGGGTGCAATGACATGGAAGGGAAAAACATTTAAATAGTGTAATATAGTTAAGTAAAACAATGAATATGTAGAGGTGTAAGTATCACTCACAAATAAAGTAGAAATATCAAGCCCATTTGATGATGTCTTTTAAAACTGCTCTCTCGACGCATTCGCTCTTGGCTTCCTCAGGAGAAAGTTTCTGTATGCCTGAGGAAGCCAAGAGCGAAACGCGTCGAGAGAGCAGTTTTAAAAGACATTTTTTACCGGACTGTGCTGTGGACTCTGAGAGGATCAAGGGACATTAAATCTACTATATACGGTTATTGCCATTTGCGCTTAACCCAATTGTAAGTGCAATTCAACTTCCTATATATTCCATGATCAGAGTTACTATCACTATTGTGGTCTGTTTTATCAATTTTTAGAGTTTTAAGAAGATATTAAAGAGATTTTCCCAAAGAATCATCGGATGGGCTTGATATTTCTACTTTATTTGTGAGTGGTACTTACACCTCTACATATTCATTGTTTTACTTAACTACATTACACCATTTTGTGTCATTGCTCCCCAACTTTGGATCTATTCATATTGTTGCACTCTGAGGAAGAGTGATATTTGGGCAGTCGCAGACACTGGGAAGTATTATATATTTATAGCACTGTACACGTGTTGGTGGGGATCTGGGTGCTTTCTGACACAGATACAGAGAAAAGCCTGAATTTTGAGTGCAATGATTGAAATATAGATTAATTGGGCACCAGGGAGGTCTTCGTGTTCATCTTCGTGCTCGTCTTCAGTAAAAAAAAATCTTCGTATTCGCCCGTTCCTGTCTTCTCTTCGGGCGAATATTCGTGGACCTTCTTCGTGTTCGTTTTCTCCGGTTTTTACGGGGTTAACGCGGTACGGACTACGCAGCAGCTCTGGTGCCAGGAGTTTAAATGTCCGTATGAGACCACTAGTCTCCCTGCTCTGTCAGTTAAATGTCCGTACAAGCGACTTTATTGGTCGTTCTTACGGACTTTTAACTGTTGCAGCAGGGAGACCAGTGGTCTGTCCCGGCCAAGCTACGGCACCAGGATTTTAAAAGTCTGTACGAGCGACCAATAGAGTCACTTGTACAGACAGAGACTCGTTAGTACGGACTTTTAACTGTTGCAGCAGGGAGACCACCTTAAGGAGTTAAGGGGCCGTGCGAGTGAGCCTATTGGTCGCTTGCACAGCCCTTTAACCTACTGATTTTCGCTCCCGTTATCTAACGCAGCATCGCAGGGTCTTCCTCTGGCATCAACCAATTGGTTGATGCCAGAGGAGGTCCCTGCAGGCCGACCAATAGGCTCACTAGCACTGCCCTTTAACCCCTGACGGCGAACCTACGGATTTCCGCTTCCGTCAACTACTGCGATGCCGCGAAGATAATGTAGGCTAGATGGGGAAGGGAGACCAGGGAGATTCTTCGTGTTGTGTGTCTTCGTCTTCGTCTATGTTTTACCGCCGCTACCTTCTCTTCTTCATGTCTTCGGAACGAAAACGCACTCTTCGTGTTCGTTTTCATGTTCGCCCGAAGATGAATGCACAAGTCTAGTCTATACTATTATTGTTGTCTTTTCAGTTGGAGGGGCCAACCCGTATGTATTCCCATCCTCCTGCATACAAAATAGGATTGTGAATACCGCCTCCTGCGTGATAGATATAATGAAAAAAACAGTTGATCTAACCGGATCTAACAAATATCTACCAAAATCCATTAAAAAATATCCAAATTTCAGTTGAG
Source organism: Spea bombifrons (assembly GCF_027358695.1). Classification (NCBI taxonomy): domain Eukaryota; kingdom Metazoa; phylum Chordata; class Amphibia; order Anura; family Pelobatidae; genus Spea; species Spea bombifrons. The sequence continues at coordinate 74,476,504 of NC_071087.1, read as the reverse complement.
GGGGAGCCAACCCGTATGTATTGCCATCCCCAGCACAAAAATAGGATTGTGAATACCGCCTCCTGCGTGATAGATCTAACGAAAAAAACAATTGATCTTACCGGATCTAATGAATATCTACCAAAATCCATTCAAAAATTTCCTAATTTCAGTTGAGGGGGGGCCAGCCCATATGTATTCCCACCCCCCCAACAAAATAGAATTGTGAATACCGCCTCCTGCATGATAGATCTAACAAAAAAAAAAACAGTTGATCTAATTGGGTCTAACAAATATCTACCAAAATCCATAAAACAAAATGCTAAATTTCAGTTGTGGGGGACTAACCTGTAAGTATACCCATCCCCCACATACAAAATTGAATGGTGAATACCGCCTCTTGCGTGATAGAAAAAAATGTTGCTCTTACCAGATCTAATGAATATCTACCAAAATCCATTAAAAAGTTCCAAATTTCAGTTGAGGGGGGGCAACCCGTAGGTATTCCCATCCCCCGCACACAAAATAGGATTGTGAATACCGCCTCCTGCGTGATAGATCTAACGAAAAAAACTTTTGATCTAACTGGGTCTAACGAATATCTACCAAAATCCATTAAAAAAAAACAAATTTCAGTTGGGGGGGCAACCCCCCTCATTAAATATGCAATATCTCAGTAATTAGACTAGATCTAACAAAAATTTTGACTGATCAAACCTGATAATCAGTAATATTTTGTTGAAATTTTTGTTATGGGGGGGCTGGCTATGGGTTAGCCCCCCTGAAAAAGATTGTTAATATTGCTTATTTTAGAGTAGATCTAACGAAAAACAGTTGATCAAACCTGATCTAACAAAGATCTAACAAACGCAATGATCTTTTGTTAAAATTCTTAATATGGGGGGGCTAACCCGGGGGAGGTTCAAACAGCTGATACCAATAATTCACTATGATTTGTTTCATTTAACCCCTATGTATGTGTCCTGTATACATATACAAATTCTCTTAAAAAATACATATATATAAAAATACATATATATATAAAAATTATATATATATATTTATTTTAATTTGCATATCTCACAAATGCGGTATCAAAATCGTGAGTGGTGGCAGACTACCTGGGAGGATACAGGCAGGATTTGGGGGTTGATTTGGTATAACTTGTGCCTTGTTAAGGGGTGAAGTCAGTAAATCCAGAGGCCTGGTGCTATTAACCCCTTCATGCCCACGCCCTCCACACCGTCACGGTTTGGCAAGTAGTCATGACCGTGACAAACTTTGTGGCAGCTAGGTGGGATATCATTTTTTTTTTGTGTTATTTGTATTGCCCGGTTAGGTAATTTTAGTACTAAAAGAAATTACATTTGTTTTGTGTAATTTCCCAAAGACATTAATCAGTGCCTAATTACAGACATACAGTGTAAAACAGTTTGTTCAGCTCCTTTGTGTTTTTCTCTCTCTATCATTATGGAGGCATATCGACGAAAGCCAAATGAAGTTCTGGAACTGGTTTGCCAAGAAAGAAATATACCAATTTTTGACAAAAGCAAAGCTGATTTTGGATCTCCTGGAACATGATAAACTCAGTGCAGAGCAGGCCATTGGAGCAGATGTGACTTTAGAGGAGCCTGTGGATCAAGGATGTTTTCCTGATAAAGTTAACCCCTTGAGTGCAATGGACTCTGAGTTACAAGTGGAACTAAAACTCTCGGGGATGTGGATCCTCAGATAAGGCTCGAACTGATTCTACATTACAAGGCTGCTGAGAGAGAAAAGGAGGCTGCTGAAAGACAGGCTGTGGAAAGAGAGAGAAAAAAGGGAGGCTGCGGAAAGAGAGAGAGAAAGGGAGGCTAAGGAAAGAGAGAGTTTGTGGCGACCATAGTCCAATCCACCTGCATGGTACAAGGGTCCCCAGGTGCTTTGTTTGTATGATCCACTGTGAGTGGAGGGAAGCCACATGCATCCCCTCCTGCTGGGGAGAGATGTCGATCTGCCAACACTTCTGCTGGGGTTACAGGATCCATAGAAATCACCATCTCTGGGTAACATTGCGGGGGTAAAACCAATGGAGCTGGGGTCACAGAAAGGAGCGGGCAGAGGCCAGCGGCACTCTGCCCGAGGGCAGCGCTTCAGCTGCATTTGTAAAATCCAGGGGCACCACCGGACCCTCCTTGGTGCCTTGATGCCACCAGCCATCACATGAACCCACACAAATAATATGTTGTTTTGTTTTAGGACAAGAAGGGCTTTCTTTAGATACCATTATTTTGATCATATTATCTAATTTACCATTAAAAAATTATAAAAAAAAATTGAAAAATTGAAGAAGAAAAAATAAGCATTTTGTTCTTACTTTTTATTTGAAATTTTTATTTTATTCATCCACAAAAGCTAATGGAAAAACCTGCTAAATAGATCCTACTATATGTCCTGAGTTTTGAAATACCCAATTTTGTTTACGTTTTTTTGCAAGTTATAGGGCATTTTTGTCATGACTTATTTCACAGTGATATATGCTCCTTGATGTATACCATTTACCACAGTAATACAAGGCTGTGTCTGCCACTTGAAGGCTTTTCACTGTCAGCTGGTAATCAGTCCCAGCATTGTTTATTGTAGATGAAAAACGGTCTGATGAAAAACCTGGTCCATACTTAGGGTCTGAGTAACCGTGGTAATTATACAAAACCAACTTAGGGACTTCTCCCGGAGTCTGCCTGTAAAATCCTGTAGCGTGTGAGTCTTTTACTCCCGTAGCACAATTAAATGTTATACTTTGTCCGGCACCAGCAATCTGAATGGATGGTGTCAACTGTGGAATTTGACAAGACACATCTAGAAGGAAACAAGAATATGAAATGTATATTCATAAATTGTCATCTCTGTAGCCATGTCAGTTTTTGTTAGTTTTAGACCCAAAATCACAAACCTGTAATGCACATAAAAACAAATAATAAGAAGTAAGCCATGGTGAGAGATATCCTCCTAGATTTAAGAATACACTGTGCGGCTACTTTTAAAAGGACAATCAATGATCATACAGGATGTATATGCAAATATTAACATATATTAAGCCGGAAGACAGCCACAGTTTTAATGCTAGGGGCAAACATGTATGACGATAGCACAATCCTGTTAGACTCCTGGTACTTCAGCATTTTTGGGCCAAAAACTAGGTTTAACAGGGATTTATGAGGACATACCACTGAAACTGTCAAACGCTATTTCTGCCTATGTAGACAAGAGCAGGTGCTTGCTATTTACAGTGAAGGAACAAATAATTATTTGATCCCCTGGTGATTTTGTACCTTTGCCCACTGACAAAGGCATGATCAGTCTATATTTGAACAGTGAGAGACAGAATAACAACCAAAAAATCCAGAATAACGCATTTCTAAATAAACTATAAATTGATTTGCATTTTACTCAGTGAAATACGTATTTGAATCCTTTTCAAAACATGACTTGGTGGCAAAACCCTTGTTGGCAATCACAGAGGTCAGCTCCCTCCACAGATTTTCTATGGGATTAAGGTCTGGAGACTGGCTAGGCCACTCCAGGACCTCAGTGTGCTTCTTCTTGAGCCACTCCTTTGTTGCCTTGGCCATGTCTTTGTCATGCTGGAATACCCATCCACAACCCAATGCCCTGGCTGATGGAAGGAGGTTCTCAAGATTTGACAGTACATGGCCCCATCCATCATCTATTTGATGCGGTGAAGTTGTCCTGTCTCCTTGGCAGAAAAACACCCCCAAAGCATAATGTTCATTGGTTGATGCCAGAGAAGGCCCCTAGCAACGACCAATAGAGTCACCTAGAGAGCGTTCACAACCGCCACTGCGAGAGATTTTACCACCTCAAGATGACGAGTTTCCAAAGTTACCAAGAGGGTCTCTTTATATATATATATATCTATAAATATTAGACCATGCTGTCAATATATATATATATATATATATATATATAAATATTACCCCCTGCTGCTAATATATATTAATATTAGACCCTGCTGCTGATATATTTATATTGAAAGAATTGGGCCCTGCTCCACACTCCCTAGCATGCAATCACTCCCTTCGCTCCCGCACCAAAACAAAATTTGCCACACTGAATCAATTAGACACACAAATCCTGTATTTGCAGGTATACAATAATAATGCATGGAAACATAGCATTACAGGTATAGATCAGTTGTAAATCACATGTAAACGTAGCACTGAGGGTATAGATCAAATAAACAACACATGGAAACACATGGAAACAGCACTGCTGGTATTGATCAACTGAATAAGACTTACACACCCTGTATTTGTAGGTATACATAAATAATATATGGAAACATAGCATAGCAGATATGGATCAACAGAGTAACACAAAAACCCAGCTTTGCAGGTATAGATCAATTGGAATTCACATACAAAATTCAGCATTAAAGGTATAGATAAAACCCCCTAAATTACAGGCATGGATCACAGGTTGCACACCCCAAAGCCAGCCCTGGCATCCACATGGCCCACATAGAACCTGACCAGCATCCAAATTACACGCATAGGACTTGCCATCTTTGTCCCCAAACAGCTCAGCATGAGTCAACTTCGTCCCCAAACAGCCCGGCCTGTGCCATCTTTGTCTCATAAATACCCATGATACACACAAACATTTTTACAGTCACTCACAAATTCATTCACATAATTAATTCACACAATCATTTACACATATTCATTAATGCATTCTCACTCATTCAGACAATTCATCCACACATTAATTCTTTCATTTTCTCACTCATTCAGACAATGCATCCACACATTAATTCTTTCCTTTTCTCACTCATTCAAACAATGCATCCACACATTCATTTATTCATTCTCACTCTTTATTTCAATTTTCTTACTCAAACCAATTGGTTGATGCCAGAGGAGGCCCCTGCAGGCGACGAATATTTGCTCACACCGAACACAGCAACGGGCGATTATTTGCGAAATACGAATATTTTTTTTCCCCACGAAGACAAACGCGAACAGTTGACCGGTGCCCAAGTCTAGTAAAAGATTTTTCATGTAAAAGTCAGAAACAGTCCTTTTTTATATATATTTTATACTTTTTTTTATAGTAAATGATTATATTTTGATTGTATCATAAGAAAGTCCTTCTTGTCTTGAAAAAACCCCAATATATAACTTGTGTTGGTTCAGTAAACCGAAAAGAAGGAAATTACAGTTAAGCACGAGCACTGCAGAAATGTTAAAAGAGACATTGTCACGAAGAGTACAAAAAATAAAATCAGCCATTGTTGCGAAGGGGTTAATAAGAAAAGAAAAAAAAAAGCAAGAGGAAAATCCACAGGGTTGTCAAAAACAGTTTAAGGGTCAAGGGTGGCAGCAAAGGTTCAAAAAGGCAAAAAGAGTAATCCAAAGGGTAGCCAAGGGTCAAAACCAGTAATCCTTAGGTCCCCAGTATCTGAAAAACGAGTATCTGAACTCTCTCTCACGCTTGCTCTATTTTGGGATGTCTGTTACAGTTTGTGGGCATCAGGGAGCCGTTAATAAACTTCCGGGAGAGTTGGAATGTCTGCAGAATAATATGGATGCCGAGAAAGAGAAGCATTTCTGCATCTCTTTCTCCCTGAATCCATCCAGGGCCGGCCTTTGGGGTGTGCGACCTGTGCGACCGCACAGGGCGCCACACTCCAGGGGGCGCCGCCCAGGTCGCACAGGTTGCACACCCCAAAGGCCGGCCCTGGATGGATTCAGGGAGAAAGAGATGCAGAAATGCTTCTCTTTCTCGGCACCCCCGAGTCCGCTGCCGCCAGTAGCGTACCTAAGGGGGGGGGCGGTCCGCACTGGGTGCCGCTCATCAGGGGGGCACCCGGCACCCCTCCAGAGACGGACAGTAATGTCCGCCGCTGGAGGAGCAGGCTCGCAAGGGAGCGGTATCGGAGGTCTTTAACAGACCTCCGGCTCCCTTGAGTGATTTTAAACCGGTTCAAGGATCTCCCTTGAACCCGGCTTAAAATCACTCAAGGGAGCCGGAGGTCTGTTAAAGACCTCCGATACCGCTCCCTTGTGATCCGCGCGGCAACAGCTGCTGTGCGCCGGGGTTTGTTGTCAGATCCCGGTGTGGATCGGTATATGTGTGGATTAGTGTATGTGTGGATTGGTATATGTGTGGATTGGTATATGTGTGGATTGGTATATGTGTGGATTAGTGTATGTGTGGATTGGTATATGTGTGGATTAGTATGTGTGGATTGGTATGTGTGTGGATTGGTATATATGTGTGGATTAGTGGATTGGTGTATACGTGTGGATTGGTATACGTGTGGATTGGTATACGCGTGGATTAGTATATGTGTGGATTGGTAAGTGTGTGAGAGTGATGGGTGTTATGCTGTACCATTTCCAATGTCTTTTTCATGATCTAATTATGCTCTAAAAGTACATCATAACTCCCATCACTCTATACTGTTCCATACAGTGGCAGAGCTGGGAGGCAGAGGCCTTGCACCCCCACCGCAGGACTCCTGAAAGGTAAGTGAACTTCAAAGAGGGAAAGGGTAGATAGTTAGGAGGGGGTAGATAGGGAGAAGGGAGTGAGACAGGGGAAAGGGGGTAGATAGGGAGAAGGGCATGAGAAGGGGTAGATAGGGCAGAAGGGAGTGAGAAGGGGTAGATAGGGCAATCATACTCCTATCATGCCAAGTCTGCGAGTACATCCTGGAATCTGGGTATGCCTGGGCATGATAGGAATGTGATTGCTGTTAATCATATATATATATATATATATATATATATATATATATATATATATAATATTGTTATTTAATTGTTTTGTCCTATTTTGGTGTGTTACTTACTTTAAATAAAAGTGTTAGATTTTTTTATGGTGTGGGGGGGTCATATTCGGTTTTGGCCAGGTAAATGCTGCACTTTCGGTTTCAGTCTAGAATTCGTTTCGGTGTATCCCTACTACTAAGCCAGACAATGAAGTGGTAGGCCTACACCACATCAATGTTTGGCGTAGTATATAGTGATTGGGGTTTTGTTACAAGTTTTTATTCCTTTCTTTTTTTGGGATGGGGGGGCGCCAGAGGAGTAGTCCGCACAGGGCGCCAGAACACCTAAGGCCGGCTCTGAATCCATCTACATTATTCTGGTCTCTTGGAGTACTTCCACAAAAGGGCACAACCACAGCCACAGTCTCTTTTGTGGTCCTCTTATCAGGGGAGTGTGTGTGGAGGCACCATCCTTTTGTGGAAGTGCTCCAGGGAGCCTGGTTAAATGGGCTGATACCAGGGAGAAGCAAAAAAAAAATGTGAGAAAGAATGTGAGAGAGAGGGAAAAAAACTGCAAAATGAAAATGGTTGTTTCCTTGGGGGTTCATCTAAAAAAATTAATATTCGTATGAATTTACAATTCAGCAAATCCAAATGCACTAGTTTAATTGTTACTCATCAAATTATTCTTTCACACAGATATATTTTTCTTTATATCTTTTTGATTATTGTTTGAAATACATAATTTGCCTAATTTTCTTTTTACTAATTTTCTTTGTATCTAATCTACAATACTATCATAACTATCATTATCACTACTTTCTGTTTCTCCGTCCTCTGTACTACTAAAGTATTGCAAGTTCCCTTTAATGCTTACTTTAGAGTGCCACCTAGTGCTTATTTACATAATATATGTTTCATTTTCTATTTGCATCAACATTCTTGTTGTTGCTGTGACATCTAGTGGACATGCTGGCTATATGTTTAAATAAAATGGTACCTCGCAATGCAGACATTATATTGGCTAGTCATTAAGTGAAGCCTAGTCAAAGCCCTAAACGGGTGAAACGCGTTGCGTAATTTGGACTGAGGTGTATTTTATTTCATTTTATGCTTACATTTTAATTTTGTATATCCGGTTCGCAAATGTTTGGTGTACAGTATTGTACTATTTATCTGTGTTATTTTTTAAGATATTTCTTCAAGAATTGCAAGATTCTGTGTATACCACTATATCAGGTTTTTGTTTGTTATTATTAGATTGCACTGAGCGCACCTTTTGGAGTTATTGTATTATGTTGGCTAGATCTTAAAAGAAAACTGTTGCAGCTTTAATCATAACAGATTATTTTATTAAAACTTTCGATAGATTGTGCTTTTGTTTGTCACAGTAGCTTGTGACTAAGCCAGCATTATTAAATTTCCCATCTCCATCCTTCTCCTCACTCACTCATACAAAGGCTGTCTGAACCAATGAACAGTGGAAAGATAAAATACACGTTTACAAACTTCCCTTTATCCTATCCCCCAAACTAGGTAACTCAAGAAAAGAAAACCAAGATGTCTTTCTATCTTCTATTAAAATATTGTAGCTCTTATAGTTCCCTATGATATATGCATTACATAAATTATATATGATACATTATATATGAGTGCCCTTAATTAATAATAGTAGGCAAGCCAAAGCATGGGGTTTTACATGTGCTAAGTGTAGAGATGTGAAATTTTAAAGCCATGGATAAAAACCCTTTTTTTCTGGAAAAGAAATGCAGAGTGGAGTAGTTAAATGATTTTGTTACACTAGAAACATGAAATGCAGTGTATATAAAAGTATCATGCTTGAAATAAAAGTAGAGCTTATTCAGTAAATAAACAAGGTCTGTATATGTTAAGAACATTTCAACTATAGATGAGAACAGGTAACGTCCTCTTTCCCTCAAATGCAACAAAATTATTGAAGAAACCATCAAAGCAAAAGAAACAAATCCTCTAATCCTCCTACATGAATTGGACAGCGAGAGCACCTTAGCACCAATTGCAAATGAAAAAGTTAAGTAACTGGCATTATCTGTGCTAGTCGGATGTGGACACATTGCATCTTTCATAAAGTTCTTCATGTAATATAGTTCAAATGTCATAAACATATTATTTATCATTGTAAAGGAAGATATTCCACACTCCATTTTTTTAAATTTTCTGGAAAAAACCTAAAAATGGCTTTGAAAAAAAAACAGTTTGTTCCCAATTTTTCTGTTTTCTTTCCAGACCTTCCCATCTCTAGCTGTGTGTCCCTCAGCTGTACTGATGTGTGTCCATCAGAGTCATCTCTGCCATTGCACACCTTCTGTGGCAACCAAAGAAGTCAGTTTTGTATTGCTGTTCAGAGCAGAACATTGGGGTGTTCTGCCCATTTGCCAGAGGGAAATGGGAATTAATGTAGCAGGTAGTGGTGATCCTGAAGCCGTTCAAGGATGTGACCTGAAATTCAGTCCCGTACCATAGGGTTTCATGTGCCTGTCTGCCAGTGCCCTACTGCTGGTATTGTTCTATCACCTTCTTTACTCTGAGGGATCACTTCATATAAAAATTCAGTGCCGTTCTATGAGGCTGGATGTGTCTGAGCATCTGCCAGAGCATGTCCAGTGCCCTAGTGTTGCTGCTGCCCCTCCATCAGTTAAAAAAAATAATAGTAAAACCAATTTTGCCAAACCCAGGGATTTATTCACATTTATTTTTTTTTAATAGTTATTTAAATTTTCAAACAATTTGACTTGACACAGGTATAAAATACATCGGTAGAGTATTACAATGTCAGTTCTTTCTTGCCAACAGAGAAGTACATAGTCTTAAATGTTCTCAGGTAGAATTATAAAAATGAAAACACTTATTCAAAACAAAACAAAGTCCAGTCCTTATTTGTTACTATATTTAGTACTACAATAGGTTGTGTGTTTGTTTAAGGACTTTATGAGCAAAAAGACACTATACTTCTGACCCAACCGAGAGGAAGAAAAACAAAGCAGTAAGGTAAGTTACAGCATATTTAGTATAAACTGTAAATATAGCAGCCAAGTGTCAATCACAAATACCACATATATCATTCATACATCAGTCATACTTGGGAGGAGATGAGAGACATATGGGGGCTAGCTGTTGATCATAGGTTGAGTCGTAATAAATTGTCCGCCCAGGGGTATGATAGATAATAGAAAGAAAGAAAAAAAAAATTATATATATAGAGAGAGAGAGAGAGAGAGAGAGAGAACTAAAAACATTAATCCTCAAATAGAATCTCTGACGTTCTAAGAGTCAATATCACACAAATGTTTCCAGGGTCGCCAGATGTTATCAAATTTGGCAAGTTTATTAATTTTAATATAATATCCTCTTTCCATTAAGTACTGATGGTTAATTTGATTAATAACTAATCTCCAGTTAAATAGACCTGCTTGTCTCCAATGCCTAGCTATGCATATCTTTGCGGCCATAAAGACATGCGTAGTTTCTATGATTCTATGATTTAAATAAAAATTCTCAAGTCCCAGGTGGAAAAGGAACACCTGTGAATCTAGTTGTTCCTGACAGTGGAAAAGTGATCCGAGTAGTTGCAGAAGATTGTTTCTTAAGTTTAATAGTTGCGGGCACTCCCACCAAATATGGGCAAAAGTGTCCGTATGGGAGAGGCAACGCCAGCATCTATTTGAATGTGCAGTGCTGATTTTATTGAGTCTAGTTGGAACCAAATATCATCTATAGGTTATCTTAATGTAAGTCTCTATTAGGTTTATTGAGTGGACGAACTTTTTTTGTAAAAACAAAGGCCTGACGCCATTGGTCCAAGGAGAACTCAATACCTAGGTCACTTTCCCACTTCAGGATCGGTGGATCTTTCTCATCTTTTTGCAAAGATAGTAAAAGTATAGATGAGCTTGAGATTTGTTTCTTATTTTTATGTGTTGTTAACCATTGTTCTAATTCAGGATTCCTATCTATTCCTACCTGGTTAATAAGATTCTTCATCCTCAAAAAAGAGAATAGTTCAGATGGTGGTAGGGTAAAAGATTTACATAACTGGGGAAAGGGCATAATGGTGTTTTGGTTTAACAGATTACCAATACAAGAAATGCCGCATCCTTGCCATCTGGTCAGGTCTATATCTCTAATAAAGTATCGAATAGCCTCGATAGGGGTAGAGGGCATAAGAGTTCTCTTTATTCCCATAGTTCGTTTTAGTTTAGACAGTGTTTTAAGTGCATCGTAGATTATGGGATTCAAGATTTTTATGTCTTTCAATCTAAGTGTATCCGCCCAGAACAGAGAGTATAATTCACCAAATCCAATGTCTAATTCCTCTATATATAGCCATTTTGGGGAATTATTAGATTTTTTATCCCAAGCCAGGTAGTGGGTCAGCATTGTAGCTTCATGGAGTTTGTCGATACTAGGATAGGATATTCCCCCTCTGTTTGATTTTTTAGTTAAGATGTTATATGTAATTCTTGGTCTTTTCTGCTGCCAAATAGATTGGTCCATAATTTGCTGAATCTGTTTCAAAATAGGGGGGTGAACTCTTAAAGGAATTGTTCTAAAAAAATAGAGGATTTGGGGGATTAAATATCCATTTATTAGGTGGATTCGGCCAAGCCAAGAAATTTCTACGTTTTTCCACCTTAAAAGCTGTACTTTTATTTTGTCGATTAGTTTTTTTTATAGTTGAAATTAATAAGTAAAGGGAGCTCTTTTGTAATATTAATTCCGAGGTAATCTATAGTGTGAGAATTCCAGTCAAGTGAGCACAAGGACCCAAGCTCAATTATTTCATCTTGCGTAAAGCAGGTCGTAATAACCTGCGTTTTACCAAGATTGATTTTGTAATTAGAAATTGAACTATATTTATCTATCGCTTTAAAGAGTGCGGGAAGAGAAGAAGTTAAGTTCGTCATTGAAAGAATTACGTCATCTGCGTAAAGAGAGATCTTAAGTGACTCTGAATTAATTTGTATACCAAATATATCGAGCGATTGTCTCAATAACTCCGCAAAAGGCTCTATGGTAAGGATATAAAGTAACGGGGCTAGTGGGCATCCTTGGCGGGTTCCATTTTTTATGGGGAACCAATCTGAATCCAATAGGTGACCAACCACTTTGGCGGTTGGATTGGTATAAAGGTTCATGACGTAATTCTTAAATGTTCCCTCAAAACCGTAGTTTGTAAGCACCACGTCTAAGTATCTCCAGTTCACCCGATCAAAAGCTTTTTCGGCGTCGAGCGCCAAAAAAGCTGATTTGATTCGAAGGGAGTTGGCCTTACGTATAAGGTTTAGAATCTTACGGGTATTGTCCATAGGACTCCTGCCTTCCACAAATCCTGTCTGATCCTTATTGATAATATTTGGTATCACTTGTTTTAATCTCTGCACTAATATTTTAGAGTAGATCTTAATGTCTAAATTAATGAAGGAAATAGGCCTATAGTTAAGTGTAGAGCTTGGGTCCTTGCCTTCCTTGAGTATTGGAGTTATCGCCGCTTGAAGAAGTTCTACTGGTGGTTGGACCGTTAACGAGAAAGAGGAAAATACTCGCAATAGTAGCGGGGCAATCATTTGCTGTAGCGATGTATAAAAAAAGAGAAGAAATTCCGTCTGGGCCAGGAGCCTTTCCTAATTTCATTTCCTTTATAGACCTATTAATTTCTAATAATGAAATAGGTTGATTTAGAAATTGTGATTGTGAGGCCGAAATCTTTGAGAGATTTAATTTCTGTAAAAAAATTTTTATTTCCAAGTCCGAGTGTGGAGGCTCGGGGAGGTTATATAGAGTTTTATAATAGTTGGCGAAAGCATTGGATATAGCTTTAGGGGTAAGAAAGTGGTTATTTCCAACTATAATCTTTTTAATAGTTTCAGCTTTATATTTGGCTTTAAGTTTATTAGATAATATTTTCCCTACCCTGTTGCTAGAATAATACCATTTCTGGCGTAGTTGTAAGAGCATCCAGTTGATTTTTTCCTGTTCTTTGGTTACGATTTCCTTTCTAATAGTTTTTATCTGGTGGAGCATAGGGAGGTCCCTGTTGTTTTTATTAATTCTCTCTAACTCAGCTAATTTTATATGCAGTTCAGTCAGTATAAATCCCCTTTCCTCTCTCTAGTACCTATTTGTATCAATACTCCCCTCATGTATGCCTTAAATGCGCACCAAAGGATAGGGTCTGATACTTCCCCATTGTCATTTACCTGACAAAATTGCTTAGCCTCCTGTGACAATTCGTCTAAAATTAATGTATTTCTCAGTAAGGATTCATTTAGTCTCCATTTATTTCTTGTTGTATAATCGGGATTATTAGTGATCTCTAGAAAGACCGGTGCAAGGTCTGACCATGTAATATTTCTTGTAAATATCTTGGAGTCTTTCACCATTTTCAAAGAATTTGGTTTTGTCAAGAAAAAGTCAATTCGCGAGTACGTTTGGTGCATATTTGAGAAGAAGGTATAATCTCCCTCTAGTGGGTGGATAGTGCGCCAGCAATCAAACAAAGAATTTCTTAATAAAAAGTCTTGGATCCCAAAAGATGAGTTTTTAGGATGACTGCGATCTAACTTAGGATCCTGAACAGAGTTGAAATCTCCACCAAATAGGAGAGTACCCGTCTGAAGAGAGTCAATTTTAGTAATGAGTTTATCCAAGAAGCGGACAGCAGTCCTATTTGGGGCGTATACGATAACTAGTGTAAACTTAATATCATTAATTTTAACTATTAGTATCAAGAAACGTCCATTAGGATCAGCTTCCTCATATATAAAGTCTATTTTAAGTTTATTAGAGAAGATTATAGCCACTCCCCCTTTCTTTTTTTCACCTTCCATATTAGCTGAATAAACATGGGGGTATTTTTTAAATTTCCATAAGGAGGTGTGCGACTTAATCCAGTGAGTTTCTTGGATGAAAGCAAGATCAATATTATTGTCTTGTAACGATTTAAATAGAGCGCTTCTTTTTTGCGGAGAATTTAGTCCCTGGGCGTTTAGGGTAAAGACCCTAGTGGTCATGAAGAATAATATGTTGCCCCTAATGTTTCTCTTCTCCCTCTTTCATTCATCCATTCATCATACAAACATCATCTCTAGAGTTCAAGCAACTCTAAAAGTTCCTGTTTCCACCACAGGAGTTATGTTGGGAGGGAGGGGGAGAGGAGGTATAATTAAATTTAAAAAAAAAAAAAAAAAAGTAAAAGAGGGGCTATTGGAAACGATCGGTGAACCGTAAACATTTTCCCTTAATTAAGTGTGAGGGAAACAAAAAAGCCTCAGTGCCTAAGATCGCACTGTATAGTCAAGTCAAGGCCTAATATTCAGGTTGCATCATAATGACACCTCACAATATAACATTCTATATGCACAGCTCCGTGAGCCTTATAATTAATAACACTTTTTGGGGAAAAATATAGTCGCGCTTGTCTTGTCAAAATGTGCCTAAAAGCCTGTGTCTAAACAGTTCAAAACTTAATTTAGTAATAAATAATTAATACAATCAATATCGAAATAACCACATATTAATAGGTTTATAATAAGAAAAAGATTCAGGGTATAGCATATCGACCCTACTTAGCATAACATCAGTTGTGACAATATTTAGGGTAAAAGTAGGTCACATGAGATAGCCAACACTTAGTAGATATACATATGCTCTCCACAGTTCCTATTATCCATAGTGCGGTAAGAAAGAAAAAAAAAAAAAAAAAAAGGCCTCAATGCCTAAGATCGCGCTGTATAGTCAGAACAAGGCCCCTAATAATCAAATTGCATCGTAACCGCACCCCACAATACAACATTCTGTATGCACAGCTCCGTGAACCTTATAGTTAATAACACCTTAATAACACTTTTGGGGAAAAGTATAGTCTCGCTTGTCTTGTCAAAATGTGCCTAAAAGCCTGTGTCTGAACAGTTTGAAACTTAATTTAGTAATAAATAATTAATACAATCAATATCAAAATATCCACATATAAATAGGTTTATGATAAGAAAGAGATTCAGGGTATAGCATATCATCAACCCTTCTCGGCATAACATCAGTTGTGACTATATTTAGGGTGAAAGAAGGTCATGTGAAGTAGCCAACACTTAGTAGATGTACATGTGCTCTCTCAGTTCCCATTATCTCTAGTGCGGTAGGGGAAAAAAATAAAAATACAAAAAAAAGATTGAATGTGTGTTAAAGATTTGTATTATATGCTAAAAGACATAAAGAGTTTGGTATCTTGTGATACATAAAATAGGAAACAAGTGTAAATGTGTATTTATAGAAGTTTATTTGTCCCTCCCATTATAAGTGGATTAGAAAGAGAGAGAAAAAAAAAAGGGTAAATGTGTGAAATAAATACTTATTTATTCACATTTTGACACTACAACTTCCATTAATATATACTGAGCCTAACAGTGGTTTACCACAACTTCCTTCACCACAACAGTATAATTCCTAGCATTATATAGTGATCCAGACACTAAATGTGGTACAGTGTATCTGTTATCATTATAGCAAGATTGACACAGACAGTGGTACGACATATCTCCCATCACTACTCCAGATATTGACGTTGATACACCCTAACTCCCATCACTATATACTGAACCAGACTCAGACATGTGCAGGGCCATTGGTGCAAGCGTTCCTAGTTTTTACACCATTTAGCTGTAGGTAAACATTTGTTCAAAAATTATACATTATGAAGGGCCAGTTTAAGTATATAAAAGGACTAGCTAGAACAGCGATGGCGAACCTATGGTACATGTGCCACAACAAGCACGGAAAGCCTTCAGTTGTGGCCAGGTTGCGGACTGACAGGGCTGGCCTAGGATTCTCTGCTGTAACACATATCCAGTGCAAAAAATCTAAGCAACACAGAAGTGTTGCTGAAAAAGAGCAGGAAATGATTGCTACAGGCAACTTGGTGATTGGTGGCCAAACAACTGCATGAAGAGTGCCCAAATGCCCCTGATTGGATAGTCAGGGTTGTCTGCTTTACAGAAATATAGACTTTTGTGGGTATTTTTGGTTTATTTGTTTAAAATTAGAGTTGCAATCCCATCATACCTAATGTAAAAATTCCACGGCTTTGTAAAAAATAAGGTACACCTTATACTATGTTCCCTATAAGTGCTGGGAAAGTATGGAAATTCTATATACCATATTTGCTCCATTATAAGACAAGGGTTTTTCAGAGCAAATGCTCTGAAAAATATTCTTTGGCCTATTATCAAGGTTGTCTTATAATCAGACCTCAAATAGAGGTCTGACTATGAGACTAAGATCCAGATCCCCCATAGCGCTGCAGGGGACCTGGATCCTCCTGTCTGGTAACCTCAGCTGCTGCTGGCACTTCCACCGGGGCTTCTATCACCGAGCGCTGGCGAAAGTGCCGGCAGCAGCAGAGGTTGTCTACGCACATCCCTGGCTGCCAGAGAGGAGAATTCCCTGCAGTGCTGCGGGAAATTCTCTACTCTGGCATCCGGCGAACGTCTTTGCGATGGACGCAGACAACCCCTGCTGCTGCTGGCACTTCTGGCGGGGCTTCTATGACGGAGCACTGGCATCACATGGCCTTCCGTTGCTCATTCATAGAAGCCCCAGCTGAACTAACGCCGGCCTCCACCTGCTGCCCCCACTAGACACCAAGGAGTCAGCAGCACTGGTAAGTCGGGGGAAGTGTTATATAGGAGGCATAAGGCTTTTCTGGAGGCAGAGTGCCCCATGATATGCCTTTTAACCCCCTTTATGCCACTCTGCCTCCAGAAATACCTTTTAACCCCATATATGCCACTCTGCCTCCAGAAATGCATTATACCCCCCCTATATGCCACTCTGTCCCATGATATGACTTTTAAGGTCAGCAACCTGGTTTCATGCAGAAAATTGGACACTCGGGACCAAAAACGTTCAATGAGCTAGAAGAAACTATGAATGGTTAACCCATCAGGATGCACAATTAAGAATATTAACATGGATTCATCAAAGATAAACAAGTTACATTTTGATGGTGTTAAAGTTAGAATCAAACCAGTAAGCTACCAAAGTGTGATCGAGTGAAAATGTACATTGATGTTGTCAGATATTTTCAGTATTAGACTTGAACATAAAATGGAGTCAGAGCCATTTTGTTTTCTCCAACCATATGAATGTTTTTTTCCCCCTTGTTCTCTCTATAATTGAGAACAAAGAAGCTTTTATGAATATAGCTGCTTCAGCAAATATTTCCTAATTAGTGTGTTTTCTATGGGGAAATTTAAGGAGTAGAAAATAGCGAGGGACTGCCTGGGAGAGCGTGCCATTAAGGTGCTTTGCCCCCAGGTACAACTAAAATAGTGAATAGCTGGCCCAGCATGCAAAAATCAGCATGCTGGGCCATTACCAACGGTGGGAAAATATGGGGGCGGGAACAAATGGGGTTATGCAAATGAGATAGGTACTTAACGCTGCATTACTCACGTTCTCTGCTTTGTTTTCCAGATCCTATTACAGGACCCTCTTTGTTTCCAGATCCTGTTGTTGTACCCATTGTAGGCAAGTATGGAAGCCGAGGCCCTCTACGTGCTCGACCAATCTGGAACAGGCGATCAGCCCTGGCGGCTGGTTAGACGGCCCGGGTTTCCAGGCCGCATCGGCGTCCATCCTGCCCTACATCCTCTACCCCCCTCATTTGTATCCGTTCCACCATCACTGCTATCCCTTTACTTCCCCAACCCATCTGATCCTACCACCTCCTCCCTCTCCGATACCCGATCTCACTCCCGCCCCGATACCCGATCTCACTCCCGCCCTCCTACCCGGTCTCACCCCGCCCCGCTACCCAGTCTCACTCCCAAACGACCCGCCACCCGGCCTCCCGCCCCGCTACCCGGGCCAATACCGCTACTGTGGCGGCCCAAATATCCCCTTCCATCGGGAGGCTGCAAGGTCAGAAAAAGGGCCAACCGGTCTATCTAGTATCCTTCATAATGGCGTGGATGCCAGCTTCAATAATGGCGTCGGCGGCACTTCTAGAAGTGCGGCAAAGAGGGGGAGACCTGCTTCTAGTACATAGCAATGGCCCCCCCCTTACATTATTCCAATTCAAGTCAGTCCATTCGTTTAGAATAGGCACAGCGACATCAGCAGCCGCGGAAGGTAGGTCCGCAGAATTCATACAAGGATTGGGCAAATGGTGCTCCACCGCTTACTTGAGAGACATAAGACCAATCAGGTAATAATGGGCTATCTCGATATGTTGTTGTTACTCAAGATAATAATGGTGTCAAGATAATTGTGCTAACTTTTTGGCTGTTTCAAGTCTTTCCAAAGAAAGAAGTCCTGATCATCGGACACTCATTTATCCACTGGGCCAATGTGAGGGCAGCGGTCAGACCTTACGGGTGCCAACTTGGGATGCCGCGGGAGCACATGAATATTCACTGGCTCGGGAAGAAAGGAATGGCGTTAAAGGAGCATGTTAGAGCGGAAAGGAACTGGGGTAAGAAGGTCCTCGTTATAATACACACCGGGGGTAATGATTTGACATCGACCAAGTCAGTCGATTTGCTCTTAAATTTACAAAGCGAAGCCAAAAAGCTACTGGTGAGGTCAGACATTATCCCCATAAAGGTGTGGCAAGGATCCTACCCCATAAAGGCTATAGAAAGAGTGCAAAAGAGGGTTAACAGAGCTATGAGATTGTTTGTGTGCTCCCGTGGTGGTTTCCATTTGCCTCGCCCTACCTACATCCTAATTGCAGTGCCCTTTACAGGCAGGATAGGGTGCATTTATCTGACATAGGCTTATTTAATAACGATTTACAGAACTTTATGGAGTTATGGCTGAAGTCAACATTAATGGCAGCAAGAGGGGTTAACGGTTAGAGTCCCCTCTTTTGGTGGCAGTAATGCAGCCTTCCCTCCTCCCAAGGTCGCCAGCAAACACCCTCTATGGTTGTGATTCGGGCCAGCACCGGGCACTGACTTTGTGGTCGGGCCTGGCAATGGCATATGGCTGGGTGCAGGCATACCCCTCCGCTGACGGTATCAGCTGGCGGTCAAGGGCAAGCACTGACTTTGTGGTCAGGCTTGTATCTCAGGGCTAAACGGGGCTTTTGCCAGAGGCACGCCAGGGTGCGGATGGGGAGGGCCATTCTGACAATGTCCCATGGGTCCTCCGTGATAGCAGCTGGGTGGAGTGGGAGGGGTGTACGGCTGGTGGAGCTCCTAGCTTGTCCCTCAGACCCACGTGTCACGTCAGATGCAGGTTGATCTGGACGTTGACTGGAGGCTGAGTGCACAGTGACTCAGCAGCTTTCCTCTGGGAGAGGGAATGTCACATTATACGGGGACTCCTTGTTTTATGTGTGTAATAAATAAAGAGACTTCTTTCGCCACAACTCTCGTCTAATAGTGTTTATTGTTGAAAGCTGAGAACCATGCAAGGTTACATGGTGGGGCATATGCACCTTAGAAGCTACTTATCTCTAGGAATGTAAATTGGAATGGGGGATACATTGCAAGACCACCAAAACTGATTTACTACCTAGTCTTAAAGTTATTTATTAGACCAGAGCGTCTCTTAGAAGTAAATGATGTAAATACAATGGTGCAAATATGATAAGAAGTCCTAATTATAATGAGTAAAATCCACAATTATGATTGGAGAATTTCAATCAATAGGTGGAGAGTATGGTAATTAACCCTGTCTTTAATAGTTAATGTTTTAGACAAAAGAGGAGGACAATTTGAGAAAGTTATTTTTCTTTCCACTTATTTTTTTCCCACTGAACCTGGATTGATATCTACAAGGACCAGTTGGACCACAGCAACGAGCGGTGGTAAATATTATGGCTTTATTATCCTGAATAGAGGTACATTTTGTCTACTTCAATATAGAAGAATTTATTCCCTTCTTCAGGGAAATAGTATACGACATTATTTTATATGACGGCTTGTGAGACTGCAGCTTATAACCCGTAATAATGACGAAAAAGGTATTTTTACCTGTAACTGAAGTTTGAAATTATTTGCATATATTAAACATTTTACTAATACTCTTTAGACATTATTAATTTATTTTTAATTGTCATATTAGTAACACTGATACAGACTAATACAGAGAGAAAGCGATCTTTTTGTTACCACCCTGATTATTATTATTTTTGGGTTTTATTTTTGGTTGCTGAGTGGATTGGAAATTAATTGGATGTTAACAAATGCCGTTTATATAAGGTGATAAGGTGATATCAATTGATCAAGCTGAAATGTTTATGCAATGTGCTTGTCCCCTGTTGCATTTTGTATGTGTTGGACTCATAAGACAATTATTATTATTATTATTTATTGTTTTATATAGCACCGTCAAATTCCGTAGCGCTGTACAATGGGTAGACAGGACATAACAAGTAGTATGTAACATAACAAATTGACTAACAGAGACAACAGGTGAGGCGGGCCCTGCTCAAACGAGCTTACAGTCTAAAGGGAATGATTCATATTTGATAACTAATCAATAATACACTGTATTTTTGACTTGACTCATTTTGACATGGTTTAGATACATTTTGTGCTTTTTTTTCTTCATCACTGCACGGGTAATATAGAGATTTGTAGATTATGTTTTTACAATAAATACTATTTTGACTTACTATCGTGATGGTATTGTATCTCATTTTGAATTATAATTTTTGACGTGATCTGAAAGGATTTAGGATCGGAGATAAAATATAGGGTATCTCTTTATATTACAATTGTGGATGTGGTCCTACAATAATTAATAGTGTCAGCATTTTGTGTATGTGATACAATATTGGGTTTGCCTATTTTATCTCATTAATATCCCTAACATTATTGACCCACATAGCAGGCATAGATCACAGGTCGCACACCCCATAGGCCAGACTAAGCACCTAGACTGCACCCACAGGACTTCCTCTACCCCCCACCCTCACTATCTACTCACCCCTACACTTTTCGAATTCACTTACGCTACTGAAGTCTAGTGGTGGAAGCACGAGGTCTCTGTCTCGCTGCTCCATCACCACAGAGACGGAGGCCTCACGCTCCAACCACAGCAGTCAGGGCAAAGTCGAGGCGGATGACCGCAAGGAGTGGAGGAGACAGAGGGGAGCTGAGCGTTTGCTGAAAACTTTTTCATCAGCAGTCACTTGGCGCCCCTCTCTCGCCTCCTCTCCCTTATGCCTGGGTGTCATGTACGTGCGTTGCCCTGGGCAGTGAATGACCTTGTGAGGGTTGTGGTACTGGGAGCACCCACTCTCTGGATTCCAGTGGCCTGCCAAGGAGTGGCATCACTGTGCAGAGCAGGAGCATGGAGGTGCTGTGACCCTAACAGAGACGTGCCAGGGAATGTGGCAGGGAGGTGGATGTGCCTAACAGAGCTTCTGCAAGTAGATGAGCTCCTGCAAGTACCCCTGATAAGGACTCACTTGGGAGTGGTACCGGAAAGAGGAGTCGGTAGGAAGGTCGGGTGCTGCAGCCTATATGGACCGTGAGGAGGAGATGCCTAGGCATGTCAACTTTACAGCAGGGAGCGCGTTCCGGCATACTGCTGTTGGGAAAGCCCGAGCTGCTTAGAGGTGAGGTGGAGGTTTTGACGGAATCTGTTACTGCTACGAGGGTGAAGTGGAAGGGGATGTGATAAGGAAGCATTGTTTGGTAGTCTTCCAGAGTATTTTTTTTTATTTAATTAAATTTTTTTAAAGTGCCTAAAAACAAAAACTTAAGCAAAGGAAAAGATCAGGAAAGGGAACATGTTGAGTTGTTTCCTTTGTTTGCCTTGGAGAGGTTGCTGGAACTGAAGGAAAATGACAAAGATGAAGGAAGAGAAACATTAAGGAACTGGCTCTGCGCTCTCTGCATTATGTGGGAGAAAAGTCTCCAGATAAATGTTCCTCACTATATTGTGCTATATGGACAGTATCTGGGAAGCATATCACGTTTATGGGGGTTGTTTCGACGCACAGGTCTTTCTCAAGCCTAGGCTTGAGAAAGACCTGTGCGTCGAAACGTTGCCTGTGTGAAATAAACTCACCTTATCATTTGAGTGCTGAGCCTCTGCTTCTTTATTTTGGATTTATTGAGGGACTTGGTGGTACCCTGGCTCGTGCATCATTTCACTGCTGAGTGCTGCATTCCAACCTCTCTTTTTGTTTATGGGGGTTGGACATGGTAGCAGTATGGCAAAACTTTGTCAGAGCCAGGGGATGTGTTGGACCTACAGCTTTGATTGAAGATGATCATAGCCTATAGGATCTCAGAGAGCTTCATCAGCATCTGGAAGGAAAGTTACTTGTTGGTTGTTCACTGACAGCCGATAAAATTGAGAACCCTCATGCAAGTTCAAGTATCAGGTTGTGGCAAAACTCACAGGTATAATACTGGTGGGTTGCTTTTCGTCCTGCTCTCTGTCAAGGGCTACGGCCGCCTGCAGGTCCTATCAGCTCCTAGATGCGCGCCCCCGCGAGGATCGATAGATCAAAGTGGGGCTCGCATCGTGGCGACATGAGAGCCATCTGCGCACACGCGGACAGCTATCTCATGAATATTCATGTAATGGTCTTAAAGAGACCTTTATCTATTTTCCCCCTCACCCTAATTAGATGGGTTGGAGGGTTTAGAAGCTTGGAGGGATATTTAAACCCTCAGTTTGTATTCCACATTGCCTCAGTACTTCACTAGTGTTTTGACTATCTCTGAACCTTTTGCATCATTCAGGGTAGTGTTTGATGTGCCAGGGAGACGTGAAGCTGTTGAATCTCACCTAATGGAGATGGAAGAAGAACTGTGGCCCAGTACGCCATCGAATTTCGCACACTAGCCTAGGAAACAGATTGGAATGCTAGTGCCTTGAGATCCACCTTTCGCAGGGGTCAGAATGAGTCCTTAAAAGATGCGTGTCACAGGGCCAGTTAACTGCCTCCTGTTTCCGGGCAGAGGCAGACATTTTCGTAAAACTCTAAGTCGGGTTGTCTGAGGGCAATTTACACAAAGTATGTATGTGAAAATGTTTTTGAGATCTTTATTGAAGATTTGTGTGCAGGTTAGCCAGGTCATGGAGCCCGTCTGTATCTGTTTCTGATACCATGACCCTGTTATATTTTATAATGTGTGTAAAGTTATAACCGGCCCCAGAGATTGAATGTAGGGGCTACAGCCCTTCAAAGGGACAATCATGTAACTAGGCTGGAGCTCGTAATCGGCCAACACAGCCCTGTTTGCCCCGACAGCAGCCTCACTACAGGGGGGATAACACAGGCGGGGGAAACCCATTGTATTACTTAATCCCCTCACCTGATCCATTGCCTGTGTACTCACCGAGTTGATGGGATTTGGGGTTGGGGTGTGTGTAGACTTGTGCATTCTTTTTTCGGCGAACATGAAAACGAACACGAATAGTTGGTTTTCGTCGTTCAAACTGAAAAACAAAGAAAAAACGACGGTGGAGAAACTACCTTTACCATTAGGGACATTTGAGGCATGACTTTCGCCAGAAAGCGAACTGGCTGCCAAAAGACGCTGGCACCACCACAGAAAAAGCAGCATTGGAAACGGAAAAGGTGAATGAGTAGGCAATTGACGACCCGCTCACCTGTTTCACTGCAAACAGACGCAGCCAGGGGAAGAAACTGTCTTGACCGTTAGGGACATTTCAGCATGACTTTAGCCAGGAAGCGAACTGGCAGGGAAGAAACCGTGGCACCACCACCAGAACAAGCAGCATTGGAAATGGAAAAGGTGAATGAGTAGACAATTGATGACCCGTTTCACCCAAGAGCAAAGCATCCAAACACTGTCAGTCCTTGACATTTGGGAGCGGACTTCCAGAGCGCAAACACTAGGCCCTAGCGTAAACTGGCTACACCGGCAGAGGTGGCAGGCGTTGCTGCACCGCAAACAGAAGCAGCCAGGGGGGATAAACTCCCTTTACCATTAGGGACATTTTGGGCATGACTTTAGCCAGGAAGCAAACTGTCAGGAAAGAGACGCTGGCACCACCACCAGCATTATTGGAAATGGAAAAGGTGAATGAGTGGGAAATTGGTGACCCACTCACCTGTTTCACCCCAGGACAAAGCATCTAATAAATGATTTTATTCCGTCACTTTATTACACTTAAAAAGAGAAATAATGGTTTATTCTCTTAACCTTCTTATATTTTTCTACCACCCAATTTTTGGACCCCAATTTTTTCTAAAAAAAGGTGCGTCTTATACATGGGGAAAAAATACGGTATTTGCGATACAATTTGGTCAGATCATAACGCGGTTATAATGATAACCCAGGAAAAAAATCTTAAAATCCCTAGTAGAGACTGGAGACTGAATAACACTATTCTACAGAATACAGGACGTTAATAAAGAAAAGGTGAATCCCTTGTTGACCCTGTTTTTAGATGCTGAGAAAGCATTTGACAGGGTCAACTGGAAATTTCTGAAGGTATCTTTAGAAAACTTTGGTCTTAAAGGTGAGATCCTACACAGGATAATGGCCCTATATGTTTCTCCCACTGCCAGGATTGTTGGACAGGGTATATCTTCTCAATGGTTCTCGATTAGAAACGGTACCAGACAAGGCTGCCCCTTATCCCCCCTCTTATATATACTTTTTTTTAGAACCCCTTGCTCAAAGTATAAGAGACAACTTATTAATTAAGGGAGGCTTGAATGAAGGAAAATAAGGCAAAATAATGCTTTATGCTGATGATATTGTCATTACTATCTTAGATCCAGCTGATTTTTCCCCAAGAGTTGGCTAATGGAGATTCAAAAGTTATTTACAAGATTTATATGGGGAGGTAAGACCCCAAGAATCTCAGTTAAGATTTTAAAGAAAAGTCAAGGGGGGTATAAATAAATATCATGAGGCTGCGATGTTTGTACATATTTCAAGATGGTTGATAGATTATGATCAAGATGAGACCTGGTATAAAATTGAATCATCTATATTAAAGACTGTTGATTTGAGTTTTTTACTATCCTCCAATTTACAACCTATAATTACTGGTAATAATTTAATTTTAAGTAATTTGGGAACATTTTGGGGATCATTTAGAAAATCAAAGAATCTAGGATGTTTTATACTTCCTAACAAATGAGTATCAAGTATCTGAACATAAGCAAATGGTTTCATAGAGGTTTAAGGAATTATTACCAGTTGGCTAAAGATGATATTGTTAGACCTTTCCCGGAGTAATCAGATGATTTTGATTTATCCCTGAATGATCTGTTTACTTATCTGCGAGTAAAGCACTTTATAGAATCAGAGAAGAGATTACATTATGAAAATAAATCTAAAATTAAATTACTACTAGGAAAAGAGGTTAATGTTACCAAAGTGTCAAAAAGTGGGATATGTTATGAAGAAGATAGTTTGAACATTAAATTAAAATCACTTCTGAAATGGCAGAAAGAGATGGAACTTTAACCAAGTTTTAAAAAAATATACACTGTTTAAACCTTAATGAACTACAATATAAAATAATGAATAGATAGCATTTGGTACCTGTAAGACTGAAAAAGATGTTTCTTAGGGTTTCTGACCTATGCTGGAGATGTAACATAGAGAAAGGCTCTTTAAAAACTGGATTAGTTTTGCCATATGGTCGTGTCAGTATTAGACACGTTAGAGATTACTCGTATTACATTTTCTCTCGAGTGTTTTCTCTTCCATCTAACATGGACAGATAAAAACCGTATTCAAAACAATTTAGCCCTTCATATATTAATGGCTGCAAAAATTTTATTAGCACGTAACTGGAAAAACCAAGAAGCTCCTCATTGGGAGAAACTTAAAGCTCAAATAAACTATCAATTACAAATGGAAACAAATCTTGTGGAAGGTAAACATGAAATAATTGCAGACCATGCCTTAAAAAATGGCTCCAGCGACCTAGTGGAGTAAATTACACTACATACAGAACAAATACTGTTTCTACTTCCAAGTATGGCGACTCGCTTTTTGTTTGTCACTTGTGTGACTGATCTCTGTAATAGGATTACCTTAAACCTTACATTATTTTATCTAAAGGTCTGCCTGTTTATTAATTATAGTATTTTAGTATGTGATATGTATTTATGTTTATGTTAGTCATGTTTTTAAAAAAAAGGAAAAATAAAGTATAAAAAAAAAGAATTACGTAAAAGTTCTAGCTTCTCTTTGAATGTCAGACAGAGAAGCCCCGGACAATATTCGACACACTGTGGACCTCATTGAAAAGGTGAAATTAAAGAACCAACTCGCTATTCTGCTTGCCTTAGATGCCGAAAAGGCATTTGACAGGATAGACTGGACCTACCCGTGGGAAGTCTTGGCTCACTTTGGTTTTCAAGGTCCCTTCCTGACCGGCATCCAAGCCCTTTACCAGAACCCTTCAGCGTCAGTAGCCCTAACGGGCTGTGATTCGACAGTTTGCCATTCGTAACGGCACACGACAAGGATATCAGCTGTCCCCCCTCTTCTTTGCCCTCTGCCTTGGTCCACTGGCCACAGCTATACGTTCGCGCCTGGACATATCCGGCATCTCAATTTCTGGTCGTCAGTACAAACTCGGTCTTTTTGCTGATGATATCTTACTTACTTTGACAAATCCTCACATCTCGCTCCCGAACCTATACTCAACCTTGCAGGACTTTTCCCAGATTTCGGGATATAAAATTAATAATTCCAAATGCAAAGCGTTAGACATCAACTTGGACGCTCACACTCTGCTTTCATGCAACTTTCCTTTCAAATGGTAAGCCGATCGTCTCGAATACCTCGGTATTCAGATTCCCTCTGATCAGAAGACACTTTACGCATCCAATTACCTGCCACTATTCACTATACTCACTATGACCTAAGTCATTGGTCCCGATACCCCTTTCCCCGGATGGGCCGCATATATGCGGTAAAGATGAATATCCTACCCCGTCTTCTCTACCTATTCCGGCCATTGCCGGCGCCGGTCAACATTCGGGATATTGACTCTTTTCAGGCCTGTGTTTTTCGGTTCATTTGGGCGTCGCGGAAAGCGAGAATAAGCTGCTCAACGCTATTCAAATCCAAGGAGACTGGGGGTTTAGCGGTTCCAAACCTACGCCTCTACTACCTTGCTGCCAGAATGTCACAATTAGAGGCTTGGTCCCTGCCGGAAGGTACGTTACCATGGGTAGATATCGAGAGGCACTGTATCTCTCACACCCAGCTGCAACTGGTCCTATGGATGAACTTGAAGAAACTATCAGGCTACACAATTCTCTCTCAGAATGGAATAAACACAGACACAAACTAGCGCTTATGGGGAAGGTTTCCCAGCTGACTCCCCTGATTCATAACCCCCTTTGGGGTGAGGACCCAGACAAGTTTCGATGGTGGGTTGACGCTGGATTGGGCTGGCTGGGGGCATTAGTCAAGAAAGGAAAGATGATTTCACTCACAGACCTGCAAACTCTGAAACACATGCCGAAACAGGAAACAGCCAACAGCAAGGTGGTCATGCCCACACGTACTCATCATCTGGACGACATTCTTCGAACTTCTCTCTAAGACACTAGGGGTCGGTATTAAGGAATGTCCGGAGGTGGCGCTGTTGATCATGGATGTGCCCTCGCCCCACGTGTCCCCTGCAAATAATAAGCTTATACAAAGAATCTGTGTGGCCATCAAACTGGAATCTAATATTGATCAAGAAAATTACTGCTAAGCTATGAGACAAGTTCCACAAATTTGAAGTGATATGGGGTCCATGGCTCACGGTGTTCTCCGAGAAGGTGACAGTTCTACCTCTGGTATACCTATGAGCGCTCCTGATGATGCACCCGGGAATATGTTCACACCAAAGAAACCCTTTTTTTCTCTTCTTCCCTCTCCTCTTTCCTTCCCTATGTGTAAGTGTATTTGTCTGAAACTCATATTCTGTTATATTCCTATGGCAATTGTATAACATCTAGGCTTCATTCTGGGACCACACATCTTGTAACACATGATATCGATATAATGTTATGCCATGATACAGTCATGTATTATTTTTGTATCTGTCTTTTCTTCTACTATTGCGAAAAAAAATGTAAACAAAAAAAAAATTAGAGAGTAAGGAAGAGTCTGAGAGAGTAAATGTTCCCATAATTAAAATGGGCCCTAATTTTTCTCCAAAACGAATGGTCAGTAATTTGTTGTCCAAAAATGTCTATTGTATATTGATAATTTAGAGGAGGAGGGGTACGTATTTGTTTATGGTGATACGGTTAAACTCAATCTTTCTTAGACACGCAGAATAACCCAGCAAGGGACGGAGAGAAGTGAATAAACCCCTTCTGAAGATTTTCTTTGATGTATACCTCCATCTCTGCTGGGGACAATGGATATACCCTACCACGAGGGGGTGGTAGGAGACCAATCGGGCAATGTGGAAGAAGGGTATTAGCCTTAATTGTGTTTAAAAAAATCTGATAATTCTTGATACTGGATAGGAATTAGAGACAAATTCAAGGAGGCGGTTGCAATGGTCAGTTTAGGAATAGGAGGCTTGTAGGAAATGCAGGAGGTGATTTCACCGCTGAACCAGTCAATTTCTTGGTTGTGTAATTGTAACCAGGGGTATCCCACAATGATGAGTGCAGACAGAGAGGATATTGTGTTCAGAACCAAAGTCTCTTTGTGAACACACCAATGCAGATTTCAGCAATGTGATAGCAGAGGTTACATAGAAGCTGCATACATTAGCAGCAGATACCACCTCAATCTGAAACCCTGCGGAACTTAGAACAGTTACAGGACAGCTGAAGACCTTTACCTCACACATTTTGCAAGCAGTGCAACCCCTCAAGATGATGCCATAATGTTTGTGTTAGGGGCAACTATATATTCTGGCATAGGCCTAGAGTGGCTGGCAGAGACGTAGCTAGCTCTTTTTATGCCCAAGGCAAGAACAGAATTGCACCCCCTGTATTTTTACGGAGGTTATTTTGAGGAAAGTATTTAAATAAACTGCAATTTAGTTACAATTTAGAATTAGAATTCAAATCAAATAGCACTACATAAAGAGCATAACAAAAGACTTTGCAAATTGCAGATGAACAATGCAAAACTTGCCATACTGCTATTTAAATACCAACATACTGGTGGATCAGTAGAAGGCATGCTCTTGAGCAGATATGGACACTGAATGCCGTCACAGTATCTTTAAAAACATATTGAAGATGTATATAACGTGTAAAACAAATGGCATTTTGACATACTTGTTTGGTTAACACCTCTAGAACGCGTTACATCATCTAAGGCAGGGGTGTCCAGTTTTTTCTGCAGTGGGCCACTTCATCAGAATTGTATATGTGTGCGGGCCGCACTCATTTTCCACTGTGAGAAAATAGGGCCTTTAATAAGATATGCAGATTAAAATAAAGTAAATGACACAAAACCTTTACTTTTCCTCTCACTGATTTCTAGGCCTAGAAAGCTTTGTGACTACAAATTCAGGATTCAGGATAATTACAAATGAAATAGGTCTATTTATTCTAGGGATACACCGAAGTGAAAATTCGGGACCAAAACCGAAAATTCAGGATTCACTTAGCCGAAACCAAAAATGACCTCCACCTTTAAAAATAATTTTAAAAATAAAATAAAAACACTTTTAATAAAAGTAAGTAACACACCACAATTGGACAAAAAAAATCAACAATATGACCTGGCATGATAGGAGTGTGATTGCTATCATCCCCAGGCAACCAGTAAATGCTGGAACCTATGCATGATGGGACTGCGATTGCTGTCAGAAATCACACTCCTATCATGCCAAGTCAGCCAGTACATGCTGGTACAGGGTGGCTGTAAGTGATGTGCAGACCCCATACTGCTGGCAGCATCAATACACAAGGGGGCAGCTAGCCAGGTTTCAGCATGTATTGGCTGACTTGGCATGATAGGAGTGTGATTGCTAACAGCAATCACAGTCCCATCATGCCTAGGTTCCAGCACTTACACATCGATGCTATCACACACACACATTCATTCACAGATTCATTCCCTTGATCGCGCATACGCATTCAAAAATGGTAACATGTAAAAATAATTTTCCACTGATGTCACCATCAGAGGAACCTTCCTTTTTTTCTCCATATTTTATACTTCTTTTTATAGTAAATATAATACAATCACAATAATGACATCTAAAGAAAGCCCTTATTGTCCTGAAAAAAAACAATATATGACTTGTGTAGATTCAGTAGACAGGAAAGAAGAAAAAACAACTAAACACGAGCACCGAACAAATGTTAAAAAAGCCATTGTCACGAAGGGTACAAAAAATAAAATCAGCCATTGTCATGAAGGGGTTAAACAACCGCCGCAATAATAATAGCAACTATTAATAACAATAATTACATGACTGTAGTTAGGATTATGAACTCATATTTCAGGTGTTTCTAAACCATATAATTTTTTAGTTTTATGCCATGTATAAATTACATTATTATTAATAATAATAATATTATTATTATTATTATTAATAATATAATCTGCATGCATGAACAAATGATTATAATACATTCACATGTATTTTTAAAAAGTATTTATTCAGTTTAAGTCAAAAGTATCTATGCATAACATGCTTAACTTCACCTCCAAATTGTTTCTGAGCAAGACCCTCTTTACTTGAATCAGTTTGTCTTGTCATTCCCCTCAAATACATGGACTGTAAGAAGCGCTGCATAAATTGTTGGCGCTATATAAAAGATAAAAATAATAAAATCTGACACCCATAATGAATAATAGTAATATAATCATTATCAAGAACTTGCACCCTGAAGATATGTAACGATACCTACTGAGTGTTAAGCAGTTTGTAGAGAAAATATACTTGGAACAAAAAAAAGAGTTAAAAATTATGAAAGCAAAATAAAAAAACTGTAAAATATTTAATAAAAAACTAAACAGTCTAAAAATTCACAATCAAAAATCAAACTATAAATGTAGTCTTATTTTTAACCCCTTCAGTCCCAGGGGTTTTTGGTACCTCAAACCCCAGAGCAATTTTGCCATTTTTGCGGTATGTCGGTTCAGCGATTATCCTCCTTTCCTGCGAATAGTGTACCCATGTAAACTATATATTGTTTTTTTCAAGGAGAGAGAGAGCTTTCTTTTGATACCATAGTTAGATGATTAAAACCCCTATTTTTATATATATATATATATTTTCCCTCTGAGTCCTCACAAAATTAGGTAAAGTGATGAAAAATCCCCTCCAAGTTTATCAATGCAGGTGTCCTGATTTAAGAAATATCTAATTTATATAGACTTCCCATACTTTCGCAGCAGGGAAACATACTAGGTGTACATTATTCGTAGAATTTGAATGCTTATGGCTTAATGGGTTTGGGGGTTGTGAACGGGGGAAGGAGGATCATACTTTTTAGATGTTATGTTAGGGCAATGGGATGTAAGGGTTTTTTTTCTTTTTTATTATTATTATTAGCTTTTTTATGTTTTTATTTTATTTATTTTTTATCAGCATGGTTAGAGGTCCTCTTAGTGACTATGTTCATGAATGTTATTAATGCCAGTGATGTCACAATGACATCAATTAGCTCACTTTATTGTTTTTTTAAATTATTTATTGTATTATTTTAGTGATTTTTTTTTTATTTTTCACTAACAATTTTTTTTCTTCGTTTCATTTTTCAATATGGGAGGAGACCTCACCTCCCTGCATCCCCCTGCACCGATCACACTGTGATCTCTATGCAAGTCCCCGCAGACTTGCATAGAGATCACAGTGTCTGTGCCTCATCCGGGTGACGTGAGCAGTGACGCACAATCGGGCATTTAAAAATGTAACAGTTTTCCGGCATTCATGCCGAAAGCTGTTACATGAGATTGGGCAGCAGAAAGCCAGCGGTGCTGGATTCTGCTGTCAAGGGGAGCTGTCATGGAACAAGTTTGTTTATTTTGTTATTTCCCCTTCTTCCATTAAGTGGCTGGTTGCCTTGGCAACTTTCCAATTCTCATAGCTGAGATTGGGCTATTCCTCCTCCCCTGCAACTTTTCTGTAGTTGGTTTGTCCTGGGTGTTTTTCCTGTTCCCCTGTATCTCTCCCCTGGACATTCTATCTCAGCAGCCTCTGTGAGTACAGGTTCTGATTATCTTCTCCCTTGCAAGGCAATCCGTTTTTACCTTCCCCTTGCAGAAGCACTTCCACCCATAACAAAGCACCTTCTTGTAGAGAAGCTCCAACACTTTACAACCAACAAGTGCCTTTATTTCTGTGACTTTCCTAATAAATCCTAAAGAAAATACAGAAGACTTTGTGTGCTTTTATAGGGGACGAGTTAAGCTATCTGACCTTATTCATTTCCTGGCATTTGACATTCATATCCAGGCATCTGACCCTGGGGTTCCAGAATAGTAAAAACGGATACCATGTGCTTTGGGAGCAGCACAGAAAGCTCCAGCTTTCCACAGCTTCAATATAAAGGCACCAGCGCTGCAACCCAGCTCAGTGTATTACTCACAGAATTATCACTCTTTTGTCTTGCCTGGGTTAACCTTCTGCCCAGCTACTAAGTTAGGAACAACAGTTATACTTACCCCTGTGCATGTCCCCATGGTTAAGGCTACCAAGGGCCACGCCACTGGACATCAGCCAAGATACTGCTACGGATACCTGTGAGTACAGCTACCTCTACGCTGACTGCTGCAGGACACCAAACGGCTCCAACCGCTGACACAGGTTACAGACCGCACGCCACACGAACTGGCTAAAGGCCTACACACACCTGCAGCATGGAAGAACTCAGACCCTCACCAGACACAACACATAAGAGTGACAGGTCAGACACTGAAACAGCGACACAACTGCAACAGATGCAGGAAGGCGCAAGGCCTAAGCGAACAGTTACACTGACACAAAAAGCCTGTGAAAAATATGAAGCTGACATTGAGATGCACCGTGCTAAGTTGGAAAAGGCATGGGAAGAAATCGAAATTGAAATGAGTGATGCCACAAATGTTGGCGAACAAGAAAAGGACATTAAGCGAGCCATAACTCAAATCAAGTCATGTCATAGACATTATGTAGCATTGTCACAAGCATATTTCACCTATCTGACAAGAACCAACACAATTAATAGCCTGAGAGAACGCGATCTGCAAAAAACAATCGATATGGAACGCAACGGCATTGTGCAGACCGCCATTATGGAGGCGCAAAGTGAAAGAAAGGAGCTCCTCCTGGAAACTGCATCGCAGCGCTCCAGCACATCCAGGCATTCTTCCAGGTCAAGCAAATCAGTGAAATCTAATGTGTCTAGTGCAAGCGCGAATGCCACCAAGGCACGAGCCGCCGCAGAGGCCGCGCGTGCTAGGGCCGAATATGGTCGGAAAGAGGCGGCCATAAGGGCAGAGAGAGCCCGCATAGAAGAGGAGGAGCAGGCAGCAGTGGCCGCCGCAGCAGCCACCAACGCTGCCATAGCACGTAGGAAGGCAGAGTTAGATGCAAATTTGAAAGCCCTAAGCAAGGAAGAGGATGCGGCCGCCGCCATAGCGCAAGCCGAAGTCTTTGAAGCAGCCGCACTACAGGACGGCGGGGAGCAGACCTATGACCAGACAGCTCCAGAAGATATAAATCAACGCACCGCAAACTATGTAAGGAGCCTCCTCAGCATCAATACCAGTACACCATCTCGGAATTGCCTGAGTGACATCTCAGATGCTGAAGACTCTCTAGGTCCACAAAGAATAGACACTGTTCTTTCAAGGGTACGCACAACCCGGGATAGCCAGGTTCTCAGCGGTGATCCACACGTCAGTAGGCATATGGATATACTGCAACAGTCTCACAGCTCAGGTAGGCCCACGCATAGAGAAACAGCTCCTCACACTGATCAGCGATCATCAAACATCCAGGCCAAGGAAAGGGAGAACACAAGGCCCTTCCGTGAAACCACACCAGAACAAGACCGACATATCGATGTATCAGGCCTAACAGACATGGGCAAGTACATGATCCGGCGTGACATGGTGCAGACAGGTCTTACCAACTTCGACGACCGTCCGGAGAATTACAGGATATGGAAATCCACATTCAAAGACGCTATCAAGAGTCTGGGCTTCTCGGCAAGAGAAGAACTCAGTCTACTAACCAAATGGCTGGGGAAAGAATCTGCAGAACATGCAAAGAGGCTCAGATCAGCAAATGTTAACCACCCCGAAGTGGGTCTTGATTTAGTATGGGAAAGACTAGAAGAATGCTATGGTAGTCCTGAAGCGATCGAAGACGCACTCTTCAAGAGAGTAGACAATTTTCCCAGAATTACAACCAAAGACTACTCAAAGTTGCGAGAACTTGGGGACTTGCTGCAGGAGCTGGAATCTTCAAGGGCAGACCAATCCCTAAAAGGGCTCAATGTCCTTGATTCTGCTCGTGGAGTGAAACCCATCCTGGAAAAGCTACCCTACAGCCTCCAAGAGAGATGGACTTGGCTCAAAATATAAGCGTGAGAAGCAAGTTGCCTACCCCCCTTTCTCATTCTTCTTGAGTTTCATTCGCGAAGCAGCCCGGTCAAAAAATGACCCCAGCTTCATGTTAGATACACATACTGCACCCAGTGCAAGGAACACGAGGAACGAAAGGCCAGCAGCCAGGTACAATAACACTAGAACACCCATCTCCGTCCACAGAACGGACGTGTCCTCTATGACTCAAATGAGTTTAGACCAGTCGGTCGATGGAAACAAGAAACCAAAAAACCCTAACAAAGAATGCCCCATACATAGAAAGCCACATCCGCTTAGCAAGTGTATTGGGTTCAGAATGAAGCCCATAGAGGAGCGTAAGGCCCTACTCCGAGAATTGGGGATTTGTTTTAAATGCTGTGCTTCTACAAGTCACCTATTCAAAGAGTGTAAAGAAGCTATAAAGTGCACAGAGTGTGGCAGTGACAGACACGTAGCAGCTTTACATCCAGAGACATTTAAGACTAAAACAATCAAGGCCCCTAACCTTGTTACAAAGCAGGGCGGGGAGGAAGAAGAGCCAAGCACACCCCCCCCTATCTGTAGCATCTAAGTGCACCGAGGTCTGTGGGGAAGCCAGTGATGGCAGATCTTGTTCTAAAATATGTCTTGTAGCCGTGCACCCAGACGGACAACCTGAAAGAGCCATAAGGATGTATGCCATCATCGATGATCAAAGCAATCGATCGTTGGTCAGGTCAGAATTCTTTGACCTTTTCAACATACAAGATAACACCTCCCCTTATACGCTCCGGACGTGCGCAGGGCAGATAGAAACAACAGGGAGGAGAGTAAATGGCTACACCATATGTTCAGTGGACGGCAAAGTAAGGATGCCTCTCCCCACACTCATCGAGTGCAATCATATGGCGGAGGACAGAAGCGAAATCCCTACACCAGATGTGGCACGCCACCATCCCCATCTGCAGGCGATAGCTGATCGCATTCCACCACTAGATGGAAGTGCCCAGATCTTGCTGTTACTTGGCAGAGACATCATGAGAGCACATAAAATCCGTGAGCAACGAAATGGGGAGCATAATGCTCCGTGCGCACAAAGGCTCGATCTAGGATGGGTGATAGTGGGCGAAGTGTGTATTGACAAGATACGCAAACCAGATAATGTAAAAGCTCTACGAACAAACCTACTGGAGAACGGTCGTATATCTCTCTTTAAACCATGTCCATATCACTTCCATGTCAAAGAGAAGCTTGGAAACAAAGATAAACAAGGGTATACGATCAAAACACAAGGAGACATTCTTCAGTCAGAAAAATACACTGATGACCTAGGATGTACAGTGTTCCAGACGACAGGGAATGATGACAAGCAAGCACTATCAATAGAAGACAGAGAATTCCTGAAGATAATGGATAAGGAGTTCTTCAAAGACGAATCAAACAGTTGGGTGGCGCCGTTACCGTTCCGTTCGCCCAGAAGACGCCTCCCAAACAACAGAGAGCATGCCATCTCTAGACTTAATTCGCTCCGCCGTAATCTACAAAGGAAATTGGAGACCAGGGATCATTTTGTGGCCTTCATGCAGAAGATATTCATTAGTGGTCACGCAGAACCAGCACCTCCTCTGAATGAAGGCGAGGAATGCTGGTACCTTCCCTCATTCGGCGTCTACCATCCCCAGAAACCTGGTCAAATCCGAGTAGTGTTTGATTCCAGTGCTCAGTACCAGGGAGTCTCTCTAAACAATGTCCTCCTCACTGGACCAGACTTGACAAACAGTCTTCTAGGAGTGCTGATCCGCTTCCGCAAGGAGCCAATTGCCATTACAGCAGACATCCAACAGATGTTCCACTGCTTTGTTGTAAGAGAAGACTCCAGAAATTACCTAAGGTTCCTGTGGTACCAGAACGACGACATAGATGACAAAGTCATAGAGTGTAGAATGAAAGTGCATGTCTTTGGCAACAGCCCATCGCCGGCTGTGGCTGCCTATGGGCTCAGAAGGACAGCCCAAGAAGGAGAGGAAGAGTATGGGAAAGACGCTAGAGATTTTGTTGAGAGAGACTTTTATGTGGATGATGGGTTGAAATCGGTTCCCACAGAAGAAGAAGCCATAGAACTGCTCAAACGGACTCAAAGGATGCTAGAAACTGCCAATCTAAGACTGCATAAAATAGCTTCCAACAGTGCCACGGTAATGAAGGCATTTCATATAGATGATCACGCAAGTGCCCTGAAGAATTTGGATCTAGGGACCGACACACCTCCCATACAGCGAAGTCTGGGGTTAAGCTGGAACCTCAAGGCAGACACATTTACATTCCAGGTGTCCATCGAGGAAAAACCCTACACCCGACGTGGAGTCCTGTCTACTGTAAACAGTCTCTATGACCTGCTGGGATTCGTTGCCCCAGTCACAATACAGGGAAAGTCTCTCCTCAGAGAATTATCCTTTGAAAAACAGGACTGGGACACCCCACTACCTCCAGAAAGGCGTAAAGAGTGGGAGACATGGAAAGATTCCTTGAAGACCCTCGAGCAACTTCAGATCCCACGCCCTTATTCGCCGACATCCCTCACCACTGCATTCAGCAAAGAGCTTTGTGTATTCTCAGATGCCTCAACAAAGGCAATAGCAGCGGTGGCTTACTTAAGAACCGCAGACGCAGATGGTAGACATCATACCAGGTTCATCCTTGGCAAGGCTAAGCTGGCACCCCAACCAGACCATACTATACCTAGATTAGAACTATGTGGCGCAGTATTAGCAGTAGAGCTGGCAGAACTCATTGAAAATGAAATAGACTGTAAACCAGATGCTATCAGGTTCTATACGGACAGTAAGGTGGTGTTAGGTTATATATGCAATAAGAAAAGAAGGTTCTATGTATACGTGGCCAACCGAGTAGAAAGGATCAGGAAATCGACCCAACCAAGCCAATGGCACTACGTGCCCACAGATCAGTATCCTGCTGATATCGCCACTAGATCAGTGCCTGCAGCATATCTACAGAATACGTCATGGTTTACCGGACCAACGTTTCTGACACAACCCGATAAAACACTGTCAACCGTAGCTGATCACTTCGAACTTGTGGATCCTGAAAGGGACCTAGAAATAAGACCCCAAGCATCCGTTCTACTGACAAGCATACTGCCCAGAAACATGTTCGGATCACAACGATTCCATCGCTTTTCAAGCTGGACAGCCCTTCTCCGAGCAATGGCACACCTTAGACACATAGCCATCTCTTTCCACCATATGCCTGATGATAAACTGACCACCTATCCTACGGATTGGGAAGCGCACAGGTAGTCTGAACTGTGCACCCACCGGATATCCCTTGCCGAAGGAACCCTGGAGCCAGTGGCATTACATCACAGTGAGAATGTGGACTTTTGTTTATTGTTGTTGTGTATTTACATATGTTCCACATAAGGGTATATATAGTGGTATCTCCAGATACCAGACGGGGAGTGTCATGGAACAAGTTTGTTTATTTTGTTATTTCCCCTTCTTCCATTAAGTGGCTGGTTGCCTTGGCAACTTTCCAATTCTCATAGCTGAGATTGGGCTATTCCTCCTCCCCTGCAACTTTTCTGTAGTTGGTTTGTCCTGGGTGTTTTTCCTGTTCCCCTGTATCTCTCCCCTGGACATTCTATCTCAGCAGCCTCTGTGAGTACAGGTTCTGATTATCTTCTCCCTTGCAAGGCAATCCGTTTTTACCTTCCCCTTGCAGAAGCACTTCCACCCATAACAAAGCACCTTCTTGTAGAGAAGCTCCAACACTTTACAACCAACAAGTGCCTTTATTTCTGTGACTTTCCTAATAAATCCTAAAGAAAATACAGAAGACTTTGTGTGCTTTTATAGGGGACGAGTTAAGCTATCTGACCTTATTCATTTCCTGGCATTTGACATTCATATCCAGGCATCTGACCCTGGGGTTCCAGAATAGGAGCTAAGGCTGTCAAACATCCCTGCCGCTGCAAGAAGGGCAGGACGTACCGGTACGTCCATAGGGGATTCTTGAGATGTGTTTTTTGGAGGTACCAGTACGTCCATAAGAGACTGAAGGGGTTTAACTAATAAAGAGAACAATGAAATATGCCAAATGTTAAGTAAGCAAAAACGTCAGTCGAGGCTATTTGTACCAGTAAACCAGTTTTACCTGGTACTATTATTTTATTATTTTTAAGAGGCTATCTTTGCTGTAGTTTTGACATTTGTGAATATTTAGACTTTGGTATCATCTTCCAGCAGGGGGTCTAATGAATCAGAAGAATTCATAAGGTTTACAGGGCATGCAATTATATTAGAAATATCAGATATAAAATATAAGATGGAAATATACACTGAAAAGCCTTATAGGTAAAGAGAAGGATTTTCAAGGTGGTATGTCCGTTTATAGGAAACTAAGACACTGATTTTTAATAACTACCTGGTGTCCAATATTTAGGACAATCCCAGTTTAAAAAGGATAAAACAATAACCCTGATGTTTTTAAGATATGAACTTGTGTTCATGAACAGATACAGGAAAAAATACTGATGGTAAGTTCCTGATTTAAAATTCATATAACAGTATCTATAAACAATTCCCACAAAATGTGTCCAATAAAACAAGTGTTAATGGTCCTTTAAGGGGTACTTTAATGCCTTAGCCTAGGAGAGTACCCCCTTTGTCACCAATGATGTACAAGGTATGCGTCAGGGGTGAGGTCCATATGGCTTACCGCAAGGACCCGGAGCTCCCAATGATGGTATTCAGGAGTTAATGCGCAGTAGCGGAGTCGGACGGGGTAACTGCCCTCTCCCGGGGGATGAGCACCTAGGGTAGTGCGGCCACATACCAGGGCCCTGACATAGCAGCGTATGTTTTCCAGTACAAAACCTGGTGATATCCGGTAGGCACCCTGGAGAAGGCATGAGACATAGCTCTACAGAGAAATATGCAGGAGGCTGCAGGCTGGGATTAGGGAAGCTAAGCAGAGTAATAGCAGAGGGTATAGAGAAACAAAACAAGCAAGGGGACTCAGCAAGCAAGGGGGGCAGAGCGAGCAACTGGGACTTAGAAAGAAACTGGGAGACCGAGCAAGAAACATAGCGAGAGAGAAAACATGGGAAACTGAATAAAGCATAACCAGCAAAGCCAAACATAAATAAGAATACACAGAACACAGATTCTAAACATAACCAGACAAGACATACATGTTACAGGACACAACAAAGGACAGGGAACAAGGCAAAGAACACAATTGACGATCCGGGCACGTCATGTGAAAACAAACGGTTAAAGACAATTGACGTGCCAGGACTGTCATGACTTCAAACAGGTGCAGAAAGCGATCTATGTTCGCTTTCTGCAGCCAAATGGTGTTGCTGTAATGCCTCAATGTCAAGGCATTCAGCAACATCAAGATCGGGGGGGTCAACATCAGCCATACACTGTATGGCGGCAGACAGTGTATGCATTTTTAGATCTGTCTCTATAAGGTTAGGCGACACATTTTTAAGATACTTGACAATACACTAACCATGCTTTTGAAAAAAAAAGTTTCACTCTTGAGTTGCTCCTGTGCCCCTTAGCACTGTGCAGAGCTTAAATATGATGTTACGTGGCTGTATGGTGTATGCAGCCACAAGAGAAAAAAAAACTTGCCGATCAATATTGGATGGGCATCGACTCTCTCTGATGAAGCACCTGTAGTCTGAGACATATTTGGATTTGCTGTGCTGCAAAATAAGCCTCAAATTTGGTTTTAGTGCTCTTGTGGCCATTTTAGTATAGTATAGTAGGTTGAAAAAATACTTCAGTCCATCAAGTTCAACCTTTCACACATACCTAGTTCTAAAGTTCTAAAGTAAGGCTGCAACTAACGACTAGCTGGCCGATTATTGTTTCGATTAATCGGATAAAAAAAATAAATGTAAATGTGTTTATTTAAAATAATTTAATGAACAGACTGGATGTTAAAAACAAAAGGCATAATAAAAAAAACTTTGCACATTTGAGCCCAGGCTTGCCACACTGCCGACCAGATATGCCCCTTATACCCCCAGATATGCCTTATACCCCCGATATACCACTGTGCCCCCCCCCAGATATGCCTTATATCCCCATATGCCTTATATCCCCATATGCCATAGTGCCCTCTGATATGCCTTATACCCCAGATATGCCACTCTGCCCCTGAATATGCCTTATACACCACAGTGCCCCCCTGGTATGCCTTATAACCCCCAATATGCCACTCTGCCATCCAGATATGCCTTATGCCCCTCTACCCCCCAGATATGCCACTGTGCCCCCTGATATTCCTTATAACCCCCTATATACCACTCTGCCCTCCCTGATATGCCTTATACCTCCACATATGCCACTCTGCTCCCCCACAAATATGCCTTATACCCCCTATATGCCACTGTGCCCTTGATATGCCACCCCCGACTTACCCCCGTGCTCCAGACTCCTTGGTGTCTAGTAGGGGCAGCCGGTGAACGTCTGCACGATGCACGTAGACAACCTCTGCTGGTGGCCGGCGCTTTCGCTGGAGCTTCTATGACTGAGCACCGGAAGGTCATGGGACGCCGGTGCTCTATCATAGAAGCCCCAGTGCCGGCAGTAGCGGAGGATGTCTGTGCGCATCGCACAGACGCCCGCCAGCTGGCAGAGAGGATGATCCAGGTCCCCTGCAGCGCTGCGGGGGATCTGGATGTTTGTGTTACTATCCGACCTCTATTTGAGGTTGGATTATAAAACAAGGGATATTTTTCAGAGCATTTGCTCTGGAAAAACCCTCATCTTATAATCGATAAAATTGATTCAACTAATCGATAATGAAATTTGTTGGCAACGATCGATTTTATAGATTAGTTGTTGCAGCCCTAATCTAAAGTTTTGTACGCGTCATTAGCCAACCAGCACAAGTAAATAGCTATCCAGCAGTATGTGGGATATACAAGATCACAGAAAGGAAATATTTACATACTTACACCGATATGTTTTTCATGGGCAAGGCAAAATGTAGGTAAAATTTTTTTGTGTTCTAGAAAAAATACCCAGTGTAGTTACCATACTTGCTGACAGGTTTAGTCTGACCTAATGATGGATATTTTGTTCTCTGTAATGGCACAAGCTAAAAATTTCCCAAGCAAGGACTGACAAATCATTTATGCACAGTCTGCTCTGGTTCTGCTGCTAGTTTCGTGTTTTATCTTTTTGCCTATTTTTCACTTTATTGTCCACCTCTAAGCAGAAGCTAGTATACAATATACATACACAAAATAATAAACAGTGGGGCATTTTGGGCATCCCAGTAAGAAGGATGTCATGTCCTAAGCGACAAGCATATAATACATCCAACATACATGACTTTTTGTTGGTAATCCATCAAACACATTTCTCAGAAATGAAACATACTAATTTTAATACTAACAGCTAATGTATAAACAAGTATTATCACCACATGCAGAGGTTACTTAATACTTGTATACAGTGGTATGGTGTGCACTAAATAAAACTGAATCTCCCATGAAATATAGTGTAAACCACCGTGAAGTGCTTTGTTTGCTACAAAGGCCCAGTAAATGTAGTGCATGCTTGCATGCTAAATCTTTGTATAAAGCTAAATATGCCAGGCAACAGAACATTAAAACCATTAAAATAATTCATGCTCTGAGTTTATTGAAATAAGAAGCCAGCACTGTCATGAAGGGATCCTTTCAGAGAAACATTTACTCTAATGGTTTTAAGTGAAAAACACTGTATTCTTAAGTCAATAAATATAATAGAGAGAAACAAAAACAGTTTTGTCATGATGGATTAAACCCTAAAATTTAATTTATTGCAGTTTCTCCAGAAACATGGGTCCTGAGATGCTCTAAAAGAATTGAACCATCATTAAATGTTTCCCCACATGTGGCACAATTATATGGCTTGTCATCACTGTGAACTTTTGTGTGCCTCACAAGACTTGACTTGTCTTTAAATCTTTTTCCGCATTCACTGCAAGTGTAAGGTCTTTCTTCTGTATGGACTTTCTGGTGCCTAACCAGAGCAGAGCTACCAGTAAAACCTTTTCCACACTCACTACATAAGTAGGGTCTTTCTTCTGTGTGGGTTTTCTGGTGTTTGATAAGAAGCGAGCTGTGGCTAAAGCTTTTCCCACAATCGGTACATGTAAAAAGTTTTTCTACAGTGTGAACACGCCAGTGCACCACAAGACTCGAACTCTGAGTAAATCTCTTCCCACATTCAGAACAGCTATAAGGTCGCTCTCCAGTGTGGACTCTCTGGTGAGTAACCAAATTTGAGCTGCTGCTAAAGCATTTTCCACAAATCTCACACGAATAGGGTTTTTCATTTGTATGGACTCTAAGATGTGTACGAAGCTGTGAGCTACAGGTAAAGCTTTTTCCACATCCAGGACAATGCCATGATTT
Organism: Spea bombifrons; assembly: GCF_027358695.1. Lineage (NCBI taxonomy): Eukaryota > Metazoa > Chordata > Amphibia > Anura > Pelobatidae > Spea > Spea bombifrons. The sequence goes on along the minus strand of NC_071087.1, from coordinate 74,433,828 downwards.
CTCTCCTGCATGGACCTTCTTGTGTTTCACAAGATTTGAGCTTCCACTAAAGCATTTCCCACATTCATTACAGCTGTAGGGTCGTTCGCCTGTATGAATCCTCTGGTGGGTAACAAGATGTGAGTTCTGACTGAAACTTTTTCCACATTCAGTACACATGAAAGGTTTTACATCAGAATGAACTCTGAGATGGCGGGCCAGACTAGAACTCTGAGTAAATTTTTTGCTACATATAGTGCAAGTATATGGCCTCTCACCAGTGTGCGTCCTCTGATGCACTGTAAAATCAGGTTTACGATAAAACATTTTACCGCACACCATGCACATGTACTTAGCCACAATCTTCTTGCAAATGTCAGTTCTTTTTCCATCCCCTTCAAATACGTTTTGTGTTCCATTTTCAATGCAAATATTATCATCAGTGGTTACAGAATTGTCTTCTGTCTTTGAAGTTAAATCCTCAGATGAAGTAAACCCCTGAGGTGAATTTGTAGAGGAGAGTGCCTGTTCGTTGGTAGACTCTGATGGGTTAAGAGAACTTTCATCCTCACTACTGTTTTCTTCTGTTTCTAAGATAGAATGATCAGGCAAAATGTCTTCCATCTTCACTTGGAAATCTGTAGATGTAAATATTATACTAGTCAGCTTGTAATACTTAAAAATATATAATACATATAATACCCTTGTCACATTGGGAATTGTCAGTCCGGCTCAGCATTTAAACTCTCACAAACTCAAGTATCAGAACACTACAGCTATTCTGTCTGCTGTGACCCACCCATTTCAACCCCTGCTACAATAATTGGCCACCATCCCCTTTCCTGCACCCTATGCTCAGAATAAGAAAAAGTGAGTGATGTTACATCCCCTACATTAAAGGGGATGTTGCAGGGAATCCTGTAGATGTGGAAAGGACTTGCATGGTCTGTAGACCCCAATTCGGTCATAATGCCTCTCTGAGTGAAGGAAACAGTTGAGCAGTGTAAAAAAAAAAAAGTGCTGTCAGAAAATGTGTGCTGGAATGATATGAGAAATGAGGGTGCTGTGAAAATAGAGAAGTGAGGAGAAAATAGAGAAGTGAGAAGAAAAAAGGAGATGAAGAGACAGAAGAAAGAGGAGGAGATGGAAGAAAGCAATAGACAGGGGAAGTGAAAGAAAGGGAGAAAAAGAAGGAAGAAAGAGGGGGAGAGAGAAATGGTGAAAGAAATCAAGAAAATATGAGGGGGAAGGGAGAGAAAAAAAAAAGGTGGAAAGTGAAAAACATAGGGGAAGAAATGTGAGAGAGGGACAGAGAAAAAAAGAAAAAATGATGGGCACATATCATAGTAAATAGTTAAACATGCCACTGGATCTGTTTATTACTAAATTTTGTAGCCACAGGCAATGTTCCATCTAATTTTTCTTAGTTGACGTGCCCAGAAAATTTCTCTTGTGCAAAAATTTTCACAGAGCAAAAATTTTGTGCGCACAATATCCGCGCCGCATAAAGTTTCAAAACAATTATTATTTTTTTCTTTTTTTGGGAAAAACTGTTGTGCGCACAAGTTTTGGACGTGTGCACTCTCTAAAAAAGCTATGTGCGCGCACACAAGCGCACAGCTTAGAGGGAACACTGGCCACAGGCCACTTACTTCACAGTGAAGTTAACTAGCAACCCATTCTTGAAAGGCTAGACAGCCTGACAAGAAATAAAATAGTTCATAATCAGCATTGTAAAGCTAATGCTCAAAAAAAATATCCCTTGGCTTATATTCAAGCCATTCAAATAGAGGTCTGACTACAAGACTAAGATCCAGATCCCACGCAGCACTGCAGGGGACCTGGATCCTCCTCTCTGTCAGCCGGTGGGCGTCTGTGCAACGTGCACAGACATCTTCCGCTACTGCTCCTCCATAGAAGCCCCGGCAGCAGCGGAGGTTGTCTTTGCGCATCCTGCAGCCGGTGAACGTTTGTGGGATGTGCACAGACTACAGACATCCTCCGCTACTGACGGCACTTCCGCCTGGGCTCCTATGACAGAGCACCGGCGTGACATGGCCTTCCCGTGCTCAGTCATAGAAGCCCTGGCGGAAGTACCGGCCAGCAGCAGCGGAGGTTGTCTGCGTGCATCACACAGGCCTCCACTGGCTGCCCCTACTAGACACCAGGGGGGCTGAAGAAAGGGGGACAAGTCTAGGGATGCATCGGTAAGTCGGGGCATGTGGGGGGTAAGTAAGAGTTACATGGGGGGTATGATTTTCTGGAGGCAGATCGGCATATAGGGGGTTAAAAGGCATGTCAGAGAGGCAGAGTGGCATATAGGGGTGTATAAGGCATATCTGGGGGGCAGAGTGGCAAATATGGGGTTAAAAGGCATATCTGGGGCAGATGTGCATAACCCGGGCAGAGTGGCAAATAAAAGGAAATAAAAACAAAAAAATCTCATAGTTTTTATTAAATATGATAAAATATTTAACATGTGAATAAATATTTACTAGTAAAACTTTTTTCCTATAGGATAGTCTTATATTCAGGCATTTTCTTTTTTTCCTAAATTAATATTCAAATTTTGGGGGGGTCATTTTAGAAGCAGGGTCATCGTATAATTGAGCAAATACGGTACTTTTACATTGTATTTGAGAATCAATACATGCCCAAGATTTGTGGTCAGGAAAAGCAGTATATGGCTTAGCCAAGAAAGCATAACATTTTCGAGCAGAGATACTCTACATATGAAAAAACTGACCACCATTAAATAAAGTCATTATTATGAAAGTAACTGATAGCAGGTTTCAGATTCTATTCATAAGGATACACTTTATAAAGCATACCAATATGCCATCAGGGAATATGTTTCATTTCCTTAATATAAACAATTCAGCACTACTTGGCACCTGACCCTATCATACTACAATTCTGGCAGTTCAACAAGAAGGCAGTCGCAGCGGGAAAAGCACAGATAGTGTGTAAGTGTGCACATGCAGCAACCCAACTCACTTCAACTGGAGAATGCTACCTTGACACGTGCTATTTCATAGACTGTTTATAGAAATATCTTATGATGTACAGTATAACTGCAAAATTATAAATACAATATTCTAAAAGTGTTAACATCCCCATTCTTACAGTGGTTTCATTCCAGATACTATACACGGGAAGTTCATAATAAAAAAAAAAAAAATAAGATACTGATTTATATACCACTAGCTTCAGTCAAAATGAGGAATGAGAAACCACAAAGTCATGTTTCCACACTGTGGTATATTAACTAAATTGGGAATTTACCATACCCAGCAAGCATTTCCTGCAAGGTGGGTCTTAGCTGCTAAATAAGTGAGATGATTTCAATAGCATTTGCAGTGTGTATTTGCTTTGTGCGTCCCGATTGTTTGCGTCATTGTATGTACGTATTGGTTATTTCAGCATCACCCCAAAATCCGTGTTTATATGCTTGTTACTGTGTGCTTCTGAGTTAAGTACCCCTCTTCCAGTGTGTCCAGTGCTGGCTACAAATTGCAGGAGAGCTTCAGTTGGCCCAGTTATGCAGCACCACTGAGTTAACTCCATTGTAAGCAGTTTTATGATTAGATTCAGCTTGCCCAGATTGAGGTGTTTTGACATGGTGACAGGCTAAGCAATATATGGCCATTTAGAGTAGTGAAGTCCCTGATATTTATGCTTGAGACAGGGTGCATTTATAGTATGTATTTGCAAGGTGTGCACTGAGGCTTTATTTTTATGTTTGTTCATATTAGTATTTTCAGCAGCAACCCAAAATCTGTAATCTTTATGCTTGTTTGGGCATATGTTTTCAAGAAATCTCCTCCAATTAAGGATGCGTTACAAAGGGTCAAACTCTTGTTTCAAATAACACCCACTGTTTTCAGGAAGCGTGTACCTGATGGATTAGTGCATTATACAAGAGGCCCTCACACTTAAGCTCCAGGTAGAGTTCATATAAGCCAAAATGATAAAAGCCGAGTTTTAACCCCTTCATTCCCCTATAGACGTACCGGGACGTCCAAAAAACGCCCACTAAGAAACCCCTATGGACGTCCCGGTACGTCCAGCCCTTCGTGCAGCTGCCTGCCGCTGCACGGGAGACCAGGCTGTCGTTTGACAGCCTGGACTCCCCCCTGGCAGCAGAAGCCGGCATCGCTAGCTTTCTGCTGCCCGATCTCCTGTAACAGCTTCCGGCATGAAAGCCGGTAAGCTGTTACATATGAAAGTGCCCGATCGCGCAGTTGCAAACGTTAGTCCATTTAAAAAATAATATTAAAAAAAAAACAATAATAATATAAATAATACTAAAAAAAATTATAATGTGAGCTGTGATGTCATTGTGACATCACTGACATGTTCAGGAGGTCCCTAGGAGGACCTCTAACCATTACTGTGTAAAAAAAAATATATAAAAAATACAAAAAATAAGATAAAAAAAATTCTTAAAAAAAACCTTACTTCCCATTGCCCTAGCATAACATCTAGCCAGTATAACCCTCCTGTCCCTGTTCACAACCCCCAAACCCGTTAAGCCATAGGCATAAAAATTATACAAAATTGTACACCTAATAGTATGCTCCCTGGTGCTGGGAAAGTCCGGAAAATCTATATAAATTAGGTATTTCTGAAATCAGGACACCTGAATTGATAAACTTGGAGGGGATTTTCAATCACTTGACCTAATTTTGTGAGAATTCAGAGGGAAAATGTAAAAAAAAAGTTTATTTTTCTAATCTTCGCTAGTTTTTACTAAATTTCTCATTCTAAATTTTCAGCTAATCATCCAACTATGGTATCAAACGAAAGCTCTATCTCACCTTGAAAAAACAATATATAGTTTACATGGGTACACTATTCACAGGAAAAGAGAATCATCGCTAAACCGACATACCCCAAAAATGGCAAAATTGCTCTGGGCTTTGAGGTACCAAAAACCCCTGGGATTGAAGGGGTTAATTATGGAAATAACTATGCACACAATGTTTCTTTAACTATATTGATGATTTTCTTCCACTTTCAACGAATATTGAGTCATCTAGACAAGAAATTATGTTTCTAATGCTACATTTAGTTATAAAGACCTAAAGTCAGCAACAGCGCTTATAAAATGAATGAATCTTCATTGTAGGCATGTGTATTTATGTCATTGCAGTTATCTCTGTAGTAAATGTGATTTTGTCCTCATAACACGTTTCAAAAGAATATAACATAATGACTTTTCTTCAGAGCAGCAGATGAGCTTGCTTGCAAATTCCTTGCTGCTTCATATGCACTGGCCTAACTGCATTCTGTGCACAAAATACTTACTTTCAGAGTGTGAGGTCACATATGTTGAACGATGGAACCAAGACTCCCTTTATCTTTCACCTATAAAACATCTTATATGTAATCAAAACAACATAAATCTATATTATGTATACACATTTATCTTAAACCATGCGGAGCATTTAAGGTGAGCGTTTAAAAAAACAGATTCCAACATACTAACCTGCAATGGAGGCTTTTTTCTATAATACTTAACACTGTACTGGTCCAACAAGATTTTCCAAAACGCTCCTGAATGTAAGAGATGTGAATAGTTAATCTTTGGCATCAGTTCCAAATTGATTAAAGTTAAAACACAGTAATCGTAGTTTTATCATTATTACAAGGGTCTCTAAAATGCAAATCATCTAGGCTAAATCATGATGGAAGCAGGAGGATGGAACTTGTAAATCCTATATTATCCTATTGCTATACCCCTGTGAACTAGCCACACCAATAAAGAAGAAACTGTGCATATCTGATGCCTCCTTAGTTTAGCCTTGACCAATTTAAAGGGGAACTACTATCTCACTAAAATACATTTTCACAAATATTCTGCTACTTGGAGTATACAATAAAATGCCTTAGCCTTAAACATAAAAATATGCAGGCATCTGGATTTCAGCCATTTGTATGTATCCTAGATCTGTTATCCAACATGCTAGAAAACATCCCAATTCCTTATAATATTGCCTGTGGTGAACAATAGAATGGTCCAGTCCTTATCACCTAGTTACCGTAAAAAAAATGTTGCGGTCTATTCACTGAAGGGAGAATTGTGGTTCCAGCTCTTTCATTTTACTATACGTTAAGAAGAGCCAACCCTAGTGAGCTACAACTTAAGGAAAAACCCGACTGGCCCTAATTAATTAAATTAGTGAGCAGATTACATTAGCATTGACATAAAGAATCATCTAAGTGTGGTACTTAAGCAGGGAAAGTCATCCAAAATATCACAGCTGACAAGATCAAAGTCTGTGGATAAAGGGAGTTTATTGAAACAAAATGAGGTACCACATTTATGTTTGCTAACCTACGTTACTGTATACAGCACTGTATTTAATGTTAACCCCTTGACTGCTAACGACGACATGGTGCCGTCGCTAGCACTCTCCTACCTTTATGGAGGTCTGTGGACCCCCATCACCACCTACCCCGGCGATCTGCCCCTCACATTGAAGGTCATCACCGGGGCCATCCGGCCGGTGACGGCACGCGCAATGACGCGATGACGTCACCGCACAACTTTATTAATAACTGACAATTGTCAGTTAAAGCGGTATGGGGGCATGCTGCTTAGATGCCTGTATCTCAGGCATCTAAGCAGCTATAGACCCCCAACATATACCGTTGGAAAGGTAATAAAAAAATATTAAGTCAAAAAAATAAAAATGTACAAAAAAGTAAAAAAAATGATTTGGGGGTCTCTAAAGGCAGATAAATAAAGATCAAAATTGCCTAGAGACCCACAAATTACATTATCTAAACATAAACTAGTTTAAGTATTTTAGCTAAATGATCACTGTGGTAGCCAATGTTACCACAGTGATCATATAGCTATGAAAAGTCACATTCCCTTCTTAAAAATGGCCGATACTAAATTTTAACCCCATTGATCATGGGGTTAAATTTAGCCAATGGTAGAGGGAGGCAAATCCTGATGAACTGCAAATATTATTAAAATCAGCCATTTAGCCTGTGCTGTACGTGAGTAACCATCTCATCGCTGAAGCGCCTTGCATTTTTACTGCAAAACTGATTTTTGCTGTAAGTGATTTTTTTTCTCCCTTTACCATCATTTCTTTGGGATTGTAAGGGGAAAGAATGGAGTGTGAGTCTGTGAGTGAATGTATGGAAAGTATGGTGTGTGCTTCTGCGAGTGAATGGAGATATGAAAGGCGCGTGAATGGTCAGTAATTAGGGTTGAAGACTTGACGTGGCATTACTGCTCACGTAAGAAGTTAAATTATGGCACAAAAATTACATATTTGTACATATTTGCAAAAACTACACCCCTTGGCGCATCAAATGAGGGGCTGCATGTGTTTCTAGTACAAACCTGGAGTGCGCAAGACACAAATGAACATGTCGCTATGGTTAGAAAAAACATATTTTCTAGCCAAAGCGACATATTCCATCATTATTTGTGCACTCAACTTTTGTCCTAGAAATACATGTAACCCCCCTCATTTGAAGCGCCAAGGGGTGTAGTTTCTTGAAATGTGTACTTTATGTACCCTAATTCAACTTCCCAGATGTCTAGACCACTTTAACTTCAGATATGGCAGATTAGAGAATCTTGTTAAAAATTGTCTTAAAACATTTAAGGGTGATGCCTGCAATTAGACAGCTCTAGACAGCTGGAAAGTTAAATTATGGTACATAAAGTATACATTTTCAGAAACTACACCCCTTGGCGCATCAAATGAGGGGCTGCATGTATTAGTAGCACAAGACTGGAGTGCGCAAGACATAAATGAACTTGGCGCTTTTAATTTAATTTGTTTTTTATTTTATAAGTGTGATATTCACTTAATTGCTGTGCACGTCAGATTTGTGACACAAACACAAATAAGACCTCATTTGCTGCAGCTGGGGTTGTAGTTTCTAAAAATATATAGTTTTGTTGGCATATTTTAACATCCCAGGCAGCTACAGCTGTTTAATTGACGGCAGCCATGCATTAAATTTAAAGATGTCTTTTGTGATAGTCTAATAAATTTTACTTTTAGCAATAAAATATTAGAAAAACAGTCTACTGTTCTCAATTTCTGTTTATTTTAGACCGGTTACCTACTACAAATATTTAGCAGCACAGCTTTTGATATTAGAGTTTAGAAAAATAACATTACAAACTAGTTTTTATTGAGTCAGAAGTGAAAAATTACACTTTTTTCCCCATTTTTGGCTATATCTTGCAAACCTAATGAGACATACACATATAAAAATGGTATATTTCGAATCTGCTGGGTGTGCTGAAAAAAAACAATATATGGTTTGTATAGTTTATTCCCAAGAAATTTACTTCTAAACGCGTTTAAACGAGAGATGCACCAAAATGCCGAAAACCAGCTTAGCACCAGGGTGGGAAATGGCTTAGCAGCCAAGGGGTTAAAGGGCTTCCCTTTTAAATCACCCATCAGGACACTCTGATTAACCCCTTGACTGCTAACGACGGCATGGTGCCGTCGCTAGCAGTCCCAGTCAGGTGCTAACGACGGCACCATGCCGTCGCTAGCACTCTCCTACCTTGATGGGGGTCTGTGGACCCCCATCACCACCTACCCCGGCGATCTGCCCCTCATTTTGAAGGGCATCACTGGGACCACCCGATCCGGCTGGTGACGTCGCGCGTAATGACGCGATGACGTCACCGCGCAACTTTATTGAAAACTGACAATTGTCAGTTTTCACGGTATGGGGGCATGCTGCTTAGATGCCTGTATCTCAGGCATCTGAGCAGCTACAGACCCCCAACATATACCGTTGGAAAGGTAATCGCCTCACCTTTCCAACGGTATAAAGCTTGTAAAAAAAGAAAAAAAAATATTATGTTAAAAAAATAAAAATGTACAAAAAAAGTAAAAAAAATGATTTGGGGGTCTCTAAAGGCAGATAAATAAAGATCAAAATTGCCTAGAGACCCCCAAATTAAATTATCTAAACATAAACTGGTTTAACTTTAAAAAAAAAAAAAAAGTTTAAGTATTCTAGCTAAATGATCACTGTGGTAGCCAATGTTACCACAGTGATCATACAGCTATAAAAAGTCACATTCCCTTTTTAAAAATTTTCGATACTAAATTTTAACCCCATGATCCCTTTGATCATGGGGTTAAATTTAGCCAATGGTAGAGGAAGGCAATTTTTGAAATCCAGATGAACTGCAAAAATCAGCCGTATATCCTGTAGTACGTAAGTTAACCATGTCATCCCTGGAGCCCCTTGCATTTTTACTGCAAAACTTATTTTTGCTGTAAAAGTGATTTTTTTCTCCCTTTACTATCATCTCTTTGGGATTGTTAGGGAAAAGAATGGTGTGTGTGCTTCTGCGAGTGAATGTATGGAAAGTATGGTGTGTGCTTCTGCGAGTGAATGGAGATATGAAAGGCGTGTGAATGGTCAGTAATTAGGGTTGAAGCCTTGACGTGGCATTACTGCTCACGTAAGAAGTTAAATTATGGCACAAAAAGTACATATTTTCAAAAACTACACCCCTTGGCGCATCAAATGAGGGGCTGCGTGTGTTTCTAGGACAAACCTGGAGTGCGCAAGACACAAATGAACATGTCTCTATGGTTAGAAAAAACATATTTTCTAGCCAAAGCGACATATTCCATCATTATCTGTGAACTTAACTTTTGTCCTAGAACTACATGTAACCCCTCATTTGAAGCTCCAAGGGGTGTAGTTTCTTGAAATGTGTACTTTATGTACCCTAATTTAACTTCCCAGATGTCTAGACCACCTTAACTTCAGATATGGCAGATTGGAGAATCTTGTTATAAAATTGTCTTAAAACATTTAGGGGTGATGGCTGCATTTAGACAGCTCTAGGCAGCTGTTAAATTATGGTACATAAAGTATATATTTTCAGAAACTACAGCCCTTGGCGCATCAAATGAGGGGCTGCATGTGTTTCTAGGACAAACCTGGAGTGCGGAAGACATAAATGAACTTGTCGCTTTTAATTTTATTTATTTTTTATTTTTATTTGTGTGATATTCACTTATTTGTTGTGCAAGTCAGATTTGTGATACAAATACAAATAAGACCTCATTTGCTGCGGCTGGGGGTGTAGTTTCTAAAAATATATAGTTTTGTTGGCATATTTTAACATCCAGGGCAGCTAGAGCTGTTTAATTGACGCAGCCATGCATTAAATTTAAAGATGAATTTTGTGATAGTCTAATAAATTTAACTTTTAGCAATAAAATATTAGAAAAACACAGTCTACTGTTCTCAATGTCTGTTTATTTTAGACCGGTTACCTACTACAAATATTTAGCAACACAGATTTTGATATTAGAGTTTAGAAAAATAACATTACAAACTAGTTTTTATTGAGTTGGAAGTGAAAAATTACACTTTTTTCCCATTTTTGGTTGTATTTTGCAAACCTAATGAGACATACACATATAAAAATGGTATATTTGGAATCTGCTGGGTGTGCTGAAAAAAACAATATATGGTTTGTATAGTTTATTCCCAAGAAATTTACTTGAAACACGTTTAAACGTGAGATGCACCAAAATGCCGAAAACTAGCTTAGCACCAGGGTGTGAAATGGCTTAGCAGCCAAGGGGTTAATTAAACTATTTGGAGGAAATGGTCTCATTGCAAAAACAGGACTTCATTAGCATTACCATAAAGAATCAGCTCCATCTGCAATTTGAGCAGGGATTGTCATCCAAAAACAGTCACAACAATGTCTGGAACAAAATGAGATAAAAACAGATTTTGTCAATGCTAAACTACTTTACTGTATACAGGACTGTATTTTACACTCAAGAAGAAAGATTTTTCCATGCCTTTAACCTTTAAAGAAACCGAGCAATGGTATTCAGCCATACTAAATGCACATTAAATGCTTGAGAAATGCCTAATCAAATGCTATTTGACATGTGTTCCTCTGATCCCACTACATACTGAATTACATCTGGATACTATCAGGGCATGGTAGGAAACTTGATATGAAAGTTTTAAATGAATTTTGTATTTGTACAAATCCAGACCATAAAGGATTTGTTACTACTTAGGTGCCAGGAGGGGTTGTAGCCATAAAGACCAATATAAATAATAAACACAAGAAGGTCTAAGCTATTGCATTTTAGGAACTGGTTTACCTTCCAGGGTTGATGGGGAGGTCAACGTTCATCAAATGTGTTCACCGGCTTCACAAAATGGAAAACAAAAAAAAAACCATTGGTACACGCATATACATATGTATGTACAGCGGACACCACCCAGTTTCCTAAAACTACTGAAATGTTTCCATGGTAACTTTCATTTTGCCATATTATAATTTGCATTAGTTGCTTCCTTAATACTTACAACTACAATTACATTAATCCTCTAAATCCCTACGTTGCCTAAAATCTAAGTGCCAACTGTTCCTTTGCATTTGGTCAATTTGTTAGTTACACTGGTAGTCATGTTGGACATCCCGTGTATATGCTGGAGCTCTTCTGTCACCAACATGCACCAGCTCCTTGTCAGTTGAACATAATACGTGCTCTCAGTTGCCAGCCCAGTCTCCTGCTGCAAGTGTCTCGTTATGGAGGACTTTAAATTGACAAGCAATGGAGTCTAGCTTAGCACATGCACGACCCATGTTTTAAAAGAATCTGAAAGAAAATAACCACATTTGTTGCAATGCAATTTTATACCGGCTGCTCGTCGTACGGTAGAAAATGATGGCTTCCCATCTTATTTTACAGCAATCTAAAGAACGTTGTATAACTAAAGCTTTAAATGTATCGTTGATTACAAATGAGCATGCTTGGTAAGATCAAAATTATGACAGGCACCACCGTTAATATTTTACCTTGACTGCCGAAGAATGCCTTTTGTAAACGGATATACGGGGGCGATCTTTTCGAGCGAATGAATGCAAAGCGTTCTGGGAAATGTAGTCCTTCTGCATTGACTCGGCGTAACGACAAAGCCGAAGTAGAACTACAATTACCAGAAGGCTCCGCTGCTTTTAAAGGAAATTGCTAGCGCTTTCGTCAGGCAGTGTGCGCTCGGATGTTTTTCTAGTGTGAGTTGTAAATTGATTAAGTTGGAGTAGCATAATCTGCATGTGTTGGTAAGAGACTTCCAATGATAAGTTATTGTTTGAAATTATTTTCTATTAGATTTTGGAAGCAAAGGAATAAATGAGTACTAAGTAATGTTTAAAAATGCATTTGGAAAATAGCAATTTTTAGATTTCTAAACCATGTGCGAACGTATTCACAATAAACACCTGTCAAAAAAGTTTGGGATGTTACTAAAATACGTGCTGACCGCTTAACCCCTTAAGGACAATAGGGGTTTTTTCTCGTGGTATATTGCGGGACAATGGCTCTTTTAACGTTTTTCAGTGTTACTGTTTAGATGTAATTTTCTTCTTTCTCATTTCATGCTCCCACACATATTATATATTGTTTTTTCCAGGACAAACAGGGCTTTCTTTAGATACCATTCATTTTATCATATCATCTAATTTACTATAAAAAAAATGATAAAATATGGGGTTTTTTTGTTAAAAAATTACTTTTTCTCACTTTTTAAACAGAAAACTTTTACTTATCTGCAAAACGAATGAAAAAACCTGCTTTTAGAAATACCCAATGTTTTTATGTTTTTTTGCTTTTTTCTGCACGTTATGGGGCAATAAGTACAGGTAGCGTTTTGCCATTTCAAAACCATTTTTTCCAAATCTGGTAATTCTTCCCCCCATGTGCCATTTCGGGTATCTTTGAAGCCGGATAATGCAATTTACCCCATCAAATCATATATTTTTAAAAACTAGACACCCCAAGGCATCTGAAATGCTGGTATTTTAACCCTTTCCATGCACTAATTTTACCACCACCCTTAGTGAAACTTTATGGTAGTAATTTTTTTTTGTATTTTTTTCACACACGTTGTACTTCAGGTATGAATTTACCGCTCCTGGTATATGTCCGTGTCAAACAACACCCCAATATGTGTTCAGTAACATCTCCTGAGCGCAGTGATATCCCCCATGCATGGGTTTGTAGGGTTATTTGGGAAGTAAAATGCCGCCTTTGTGAGGTGTGTATTTTTTGCCATTTAGACATCCGCCCCATGTCCCATATTTGGGACATCTTTGAACCCGGCCAATTCAATTTACCCCACCAAATCATATATTTTTTAATACTAGACACCCTATGGGCATTTGTAATGCCAATATTTTAACTCTTTCCATGCTGGAATTTTTGTAAAGATAAAGAATTTTAGGACTTGCTTATTAAAAACTTTTTTTTTTTTTATTTATTTTTTTGGTGACAGTGGGGATTTTTACATGTTACCATATTTTTTTAATTTTTTTTAAACATTTTTGACCAATTTTTTTTTATTTTTTATTTTTTTTATTACTAATCACTCTCAATAGTGAGCTGGGCTCCATTGACCTTGCATGGTTGGATGCAGTACCTGCATTCAACCTGCAGGAGGAGCTCGAGAGTTCTCAAGAGGGTCTGGATAGACCCTCTGTGAACTAAGATCTCTTGTTAATGCCATCCTGTGAATGACGGCAACGTCATTCACAGGATGGCACTTGTGGTTGCTCCTTGGAGCAATCACAAGGCGATCGGGGGTCGGGGGGGTTGTGTTGCTGATATGCCTCGATACTGAGGCATGTCAGCAACACAGTTTATGCTTAGGAAGCGATTCCGATCGCTTCCTAAGCAGTTTTAGCCGGGCGCCGCCGCGATCTTTGATGATCGGTGCGGCGGCGGCCATTTTTCTTCCGGGGAGGGCTGCCAAGGGCTGCCCTCCCCGGATCCACGGTCAGCCTCATTTGTGAGGCTTCCGTGGATGCTGCAAAGCCGCCGATCGCGGCGAAAACGCCGCGATCGCGGCGATGCAGCTATTTAACGGCAGCCCGTACATGTACGGGCATTGTCGTTAACCCGTTGCACGGCAACCCCGTACATGTACGGGGATTGTCGTTAAGGGGTTAAACATACAAAACCCACTAAATTTCCTATTCATTGCGGTTTCTCTTGCAAGAATTACTGAGTTTTCTAAAAATGAACAGTTCATTCGGTGCTTTCTCACCAATTAATCCATAGAGGGTCAACTCAACCCTTGTAGCACTAGAAGCAGATCAGGATGGTTCTTCCTAATATATTGTGAGGTCGTAACCCTGTTGGTAACAATTGACGTGCCTGGCATGTCATGACTTTAAACGTGTGTTTACGTTAAACCGCTTTCTTCTCCCAAGTGGTGTTGGTGTTAGTGCACCAACACCACTTAGTGCTACTAACGATTATTTTCATAAGTCGATTAGTTGGCTAATTATTTTTTCGATTAATAAGATTAAAAAAACTATACACATTTTGTGTGTATTTTATTTTAAATAATTTAATGGACAGACCGGGTGTTAAAAACAAACGGCAGAAAAAAAACCTCAAAATTTACATTAACATGTGTCATTGTACTCTGTGCACGCAACACTTATCTCTATCGCAATGGCATTTCTCTAATCGCCTTCTTATTTTACTATGATATAATAATAAGCTATATTTTAAAGGTCAAAGAACCCAAACACAATATTTCTCAAACTAGGTTTTAATACCTGAAAAATGTTTTACTAGTAAATATAAATTCACATGTCAACTACTTTTTCATATTTAATAAAAACTAAGAAATTAAGAAAAATTCATTTCTTGTTTTTATTTCCTTTTATTTGCCAACCTGCCCCCCAGTTATGCACATCTGACCCCAGGCTTGCCACTTTGCCCCCAGATATGCCTTATACCCCCTATATGCCCCCTGATATGCATTATATCCCCTAAATGTCACTGTGCTCCCGATATGCCTTATATACGAATCATTGGTAACGGGAATTGTCCCTGGGGATTGGAAAGTAGCGAATGTTGTGCCCATTCACAAAAAAGGCAGTAGGGAGGAGTCGGGCAACTACAGGCCAGTTAGTCTTACATCTGTAGTGGGGAAATTAATGGAAACAATGTTAAAGGAAAGGATTGTGGAACATCTGAAGTCACATGGGTTTCAAGATCAAAAACAACATGGGTTTTCCTCAGGAAGATCATGCCAAACAAATCTTATTGATTTCTTTGATTGGGTGACTAAAGTAATTGATCGCGGTGGTGCAGTAGACATTGCGTATTTGGATTTCAGTTAGGCCTTTGACACTGTCCCACATAGAAGACTTATAAATAAACTGCAATCTCTGGGTTTAGATCCCAATGTTGTTGAATGGATTAAGGAGTGGCTGAGTGACAGACAACAGAGGGTTGTAGTCAATGACGTATATTCAGAACAAGGTCTTGTTACCAGTGGGATACCTCAGGGATCTGTACTTGGACCCATTCTCTTTAATATTTTTATTAGTGATATTGCAGATGGTCTTGATGGAAAGGTATGTTTATTTGCGGACGATACAAAAATTTGCAACAGGGTTGATGTTCCTGGAGGAAGAAGCCAAATGGCAAACAATCTAGGTAAACTGGAAAAATGGTCAGAGCTGTGGCAATTGGCATTTAATGTAGATAAATGCAAAGTAATGCACATGCGGCATGAAAACCCAAGGGCAAAGTATAGAATATTTGATACTGTCCTAAGCTCAACGTGGGAGGAAAGTGATTTAGGGGTAATTATTTCTGAGGATTTAAAGGTAGGCAGACAATGCAGTAGAGCAGCAGGTAATGCTAGCAGAATGCTTGGTTGTATAGTAAGAGGTCTTAGCAGTAGAAAGAGGGAAGTGCTTATGCCGTTGTACAGATCACTGGTGAGACCTCACTTGGCGTATTGTGTACAGTACTGGAGACCGTATCTCCAGAAGGATATAGAAATGTTGGAGAAAGTGCAGAGAAGGGCTACTAAAATGGTTTATGGATTACAAGATAAACCTTACCAGGACAGGTTAAAGGATCTTAACCTATATAGCCTGGAAAAAAGACGGGACAGGGGGGATATGATAGAAACATTTAAATACTTAAAGGGAATCAACAAGGTAAAGGAAGATAGTTTATTTAAAAGGAGAAATACTACCACAACAAGAGGACACAACCATAAACTAGAGGGGCAAAGGTTTAATGGTAACATCAGAAAATATTACTTTAGTGAAAGGGTAGTGGATGCATGGAATAGCCTTCCAGCATAAGTGGTAGATGTTAATACAGTAAGGTCATTTAAGCAACCATGGGATAGGCATAGGACCAAGCTAGATATAGGATAAGGGCAAATATTAACCCCTTGGCTGCTAAGCCATTTCACACCCTGGTGCTAAGCTAGTTTTCGGCATTTTGGTGCATCTCACGTTTAAACGTGTTTCAAGTAAATTTCTTGGGAATAAACTATACAAACCATATATTGTTTTTTTCAGCACACCCAGCAGATTCCAAATATACCATTTTTATATGTGTATGTCTCATTAGGTTTGCAAAATACAACCAAAAATGGGAAAAAAGTGTAATTTTTCACTTCCAACTCAATAAAAACTAGTTTGTAATGTTATTTTTCTAAACTCTAATATCAAAACCTGTGTTGCTAAATATTTGTAGTAGGTAACCGGTCTAAAATAAACAGACATTGAGAACAGTAGACTGTGTTTTTCTAATATTTTATTGCTAAAAGTTAAATTTATTAGACTATCACAAAATTCATCTTTAAATTTAATGCATGGCTGTGTCAATTAAACAGCTCTAGCTGCCCGGGATGTTAAAATATGCCAACAAAACTATATATTTTTAGAAACTACACCCCCAGCCGCAGCAAATGAGGTCTTATTTGTATTTGTATCACAAATCTGACTTGCAGAACAAATAAGTGAATATCACACAAATAAAAATAAAAAATAAATAAAATTAAAAGCAACAAGTTCATTTATGTCTTCCGCACTCCAGGTTTGTCCTAGAAACACATGCAGCCCCTCATTTGATGCGCCAAGGGGTGTAGTTTCTGAAAATATATACTTTATGTACCATAATTAAACTTCCCAGCTGTCTAGAGCTGTCTAAATGCAGCCATCACCCCTAAATGTTTTAAGACAATATTTTAACAAGATTCTCCAATCTGCCATATCTGAAGTTAAGGTGGTCTAGACATCTGGGAAGTTAAATTAGGGTACATAAAGTACAAATTTCAAGAAACTACACCCCTTGGAGCTTCAAATGAGGGGTTACATGTATTTCTAGGACAAAAGTTAAGTTCGCAGATAATGATGGAATATGTCGCTTTGGCTAGAAAATATGTTTTTTCTAACCACAGCGACATGTTCATTTGTGTCTTGCGCGCTCCAGGTTTGTCCTAGAAACACATGCAGCCCCTCATTTGATGCGCCGAGGGGTGTAGTTTTTGAAAATATGTACTTTTTGTGCCATAATTTAACTTCTTACGTGAGCAGTAATGCCACGTCAAGGCTTCAACCCTAATTACTGACCATTCACACGCTTTTCATATCTCCATTCACTCGCAGAAGCACACACCATACTTTCCATACATTCACTCGCAGAAGCACACACACCATTCTTTCCCCTTACAATCCCAAAGAGATGATCGTAAAGGGAGAAAAAAATCACTTTTACAGCAAAAATAAGTTTTGCAGTAAAAATGCAAGGGGCTCCAGTGTTGACACGGTTAACTTAGGTACTACAGGCTATACGGCTGATTTTTGCAGTTCATCTGGATTTCAAAAATTGCCTTCCTCTACCATTGGCTAAATTTAACCCCATGATCAAAGGGATCATGGGGTTAAAATTTAGTATCGGCCATTTTTAAAAAGGGAATGTGACTTTTTATAGCTGTATGATCACTGTGGTAACATTGGCTACCACAGTGATCATTTAGCTAGAATACTTAAACTTTTTTTTTTTTAAAGTTAAACCAGTTTATGTTTAGATAATTTAATTTGGGGGTCTCTAGGCAATTTTGATCTTTATTTATCTGCCTTTAGAGACCCCCAAATCATTTTTTTTACTTTTTTTGTACATTTTTATTTTTTTAACATAATATTTTTTATTCTTTTTTTACAAGCATTATACCGTTGGAAAGGTGAGGCGATTACCTTTCCAACGGTATATGTTGGGGGTCTGTAGCTGCTCAGATGCCTGAGATACAGGCATCTAAGCAGCATGCCCCCATACCGTGAAAACTGACAATTGTCAGTTTTCAATAAAGTTGCGCAGTGACGTCATCGCGTCATTACGCGCGACGTCACCGGCCGGATCGGGTGGTCCCAGTGATGCCCTTCAAAATGAGGGGCAGATCGCCGGGGTAGGTGGTGATGGGGGTCCACAGACCCCCATCAAGGTAGGAGAGTGCTAGCGACGGCATGGTGCCGTCGTTAGCACCTGACTGGGACTGCTAGCGACGGCACCATGCCGTCGTTAGCAGTCAAGGGGTTAAAGGAAAGTACTCAGAGGTTGGGCAGACTGGATGGGCCTACTGGTTCTTATCTGCCGTCCCTTTCTATGTTTCTAACCCCCTATATGCCAGTATGCCGCCCTTAGTCACAATGAGAAGGCTGAAGTTTCTTAATCAGATGGCTTATGATTCTCAGAGATACGGGCAGACAACCTTCGCTGCTGCCTGTCACTTTCACTGGAGCTTCTATGATAGAGCACCGGAAGGTCATGTCCCACTGTCACTCCGTGGAGGGCAGTAGCAGAGGTTGTCTGCGCGCATCGCACAGATGTCCACCGGCTGCCAGAGAGGAGGTGTCAGGCTCCTGGCCCCACTAATGCTCCATGCAGGGGGTCCTTACCTCCTAGAGCCGTCGCCGTTTACTCAATGAGCCGACAGAGGTCGGTGCCATAGTGTCCTAGGCCGCATCATCTGTCCACAAGTACCTCGCATACTGTGAGGTGCAAGTGCCTCCGTGTTGCCGGGGGGGGGGTCATGTCTGGGCATCCGCTGTGGTATCTTCATTGGAGGGGGAGTCATAGGATGGCACTAGCCTAGCAGAATATAGGGAGGGGGAGGGGCTAGATGCCAAGGGGCCGTTTTGTGCTGACATCTCCTCTCCATCGTCTTTTTATAGGCAGCTGTATTGAGCCTGTCGGGTAGGATTCCTTAAAGTGCAATTGTCGTTTCTTAACTAGAGTCCGATATTGTTATCCATATAGGGTGTTTTTCAATGTTCATTCATAAAGAGCACCCATATTAAAATATCCATAAAAAACGTTCAAGTTGAAAAAATTGACTTGCTTACAGACATTTTTGTTAAGAAAATTCGATTTATTATGAGCTAAAATCACCTATCAATCACATCTGGTAAATAAATACAAAGAAACATATGCAAATGTAGATAAGAATAAATATAAATTAATTATAAATATAATTAAATATATATAAAAATACATTTTTAATATGAATGAAAATATATATTGATAATAAATTGTCTTAATAATATACAATTTAAGATGAATGTTTCCAAATGTACACATTTTAACCTGGAATGTGAAAGAGAAAAGCAGTATCAGGATAAACAGGCAATACATAAATAAATGAAAAAATAATAAATGGAAATAAAGATAACTGGTCTAGAAAATTAAAAAGGTCAAAGTCCTGGTTTAATCACATAAGGTATTGTGTCTTTAATGTGTTAACCCACTTCATTTCGATTTGACCGACCTTTTTAATAAAATTTCCTCCTCTCGAGTTTCTCTGAACTACTTGAATGCCCGTATATTTAACCCCTTCAGTCCCCTACATACCGGTATGTCCAAAAAACGCATTCCCAAGAATCCCAATATGGACGTAATGGTACGTCCTCCCCCCTGAAAGCAGAAGCCAGCATCGCCAGCTTTCTGCTGCCTGATCTGATGTAACAGCTTCCGGCACGAATGCCGGAAAACTGTTAGATTTGTAAACGCCGATCATATGATCAGGCATTTTAAAATGCCTGATCGCGCAATCGAGAATTCTCTTCCAGGTCGCGTCACTGCTGACGTCACCCGGAAGGTCATTGGAGCCCGATAAGGCACAGACGCTGTGATCACAGTGTGATCATGCTGAAAAACGAAACTGAGAAGAAAAAAAAATCAGTGATTTAAATTTTTTTTAAATCACTAAAATAATACAATAAATGATAATTAAAAAAAACAATACAGTGAGCTAAGTGATGTCATTGTGACATCACTGGCATAATAACATGTTCAAGAGGCCCATAAGAGTTCCTCTAGCCATTTAAAAAAAAAGACAAAAAATATATAAAAAGATAATAATAATAAAAAACCTTACAATCCCATTGCCCTAACACAACATCTACCCAGTATAACCCTCCTTTTAAGCATAAAAATTCTACAAATAATGTACACCTTATAGTATGTTCCCTATAAGTGCTAGGAAAGTATGGAAAATCTATATAAATTAGGTATTTCTGAAATCAGGACACTTGAATTGATAAACTTGGAGGGTATTTTCCATCACTTTACTTAATTTTGTGAGGATTCAGAGGGAAAATTATAAAAAAAATTGGTGTGCTTTTCTAATTTGTTAGTTTTTACTAAATTTCTCATTCTAAATTTTCAGCTAATCATCTAACTATGGTATCAAAAGAAAGCTCTATCTCTCCTTGGAAAAACAATATATAGTTTACATGGGTACACTATTCACAGAAAAAGAGAATAATCGCTGAACCGACAAAAATGGCAAAATTGCTCCGGGACTTGAGGTACCAAAAACCCCTGGGACTGAAGGGATTAAGGTGCTTTGGGTCACTAGTGTGATGTTATTTAAAATGTAAAGGTACAATGTGATTTGTCTGGGCCCCCCGTATTGCCCTGACATGTTCGTCAATTGCTACTGCCCAAATATCACTCTTCCTCAGAGTGCAACAATACGAATAGATCCAAAGTTGGGCACAATGACATGTAAGGGAAAAAAATTAAAATAGTGTAATATAGTTAAGTAAAACAATGAATATGTAGGGGTGCAAGTACCACTCACAAATAAAGTAGAAATATCAAGCCCTTGTTTGGCCCTTGTTTGGCGACAAGTCAAACTAGACATATTACGTTGGTGGAGCTACGAACTATCGTGGCTAGGACGTATCAACGCACTAAAAATTACTGCTCTCCCTAAACTCTTATACGTTCTACGCACTGTACCTATCCACCCCCCCCCTCTCTGCTACACTCCATACAATCTTACTTTATAGACTTTACTAGACTTAAAGGCAAATCACGCGTTGCTAACAGCACTAGATTCTCCCCCAGACTTTGTGGTGGGTTAGGGCAGGGCTTGACAAATTTGTTGTGAATCTAGGCGCCAGGTAAAAAAGTGAGGAGCCAGGATTTTTTTTAAAATAACAGTTGGTCAGGAGTGACCTGATCATCATCAGCCCACTTACTAAACTCACAGCATTTGACCTGGAAGCACCCTGGACTTTCAGGTCAGTGCTGTTTTTTTTTTTTTTTTTTAAATTATTATTTTTTTTTTAAACTCTTTCGATGCTGATGTTCCATTGGAGCACAGCATTGACTGTTATTTAGTCCCCACAAGCTTGTGGGGGCAAATGTTAACCCCTGCAATGCCACAAATGTGTCATACACAATTGTGGCATTGAAGGGGTTAACGCTGCACTGTCGCTCTCATGGAGCGATCAGGCAGCAGGGGGGTGTTGGGGAGACCAAAGAACCCTCTCCCCTGTCCCTGAAGCTGCCTCTGGCAGCTGGGACTCAATTGCTGGTCTATAGACCAGCCATTGCAGGGGGGGGGGGAGTCTCTTTGATGACTGCCTTAGGATTCCATGCTTACAGGAATCATCAAAGGGCTTGTGGGGGCTCGTTTTCGCTGTTGCTGGTCTGCCTGGGCTTCCAGGCAGACCACCAGCAGCAGAGCCCCGTACAAAACGGGAATTAACCCCTAAATGCCGCAATCGCGGCATTGAAGGGGTTAACGCTGCACTGTCGCTCTCATGGAGCGATCAGGCAGCAGGGGGGTGTTGGGTCAGGTCCCCGCACTTGTGTGGGGGCCCAATCAACACACAACCCCCTTCCCTGAAGCTGCCTGTGGCAGCTGAAAACACGATTGCTGGTTTTCCAGCAAGCGTGTTTTCAGCCTACAGGATCACTCCGTGGGAGTGATCTCAGGCTCGGGGGCGGGCTCTGTGTGGCTGTGCTGTCTGCCCAGACTCCTGGGCAGACAGCAGCAGCAGTGCCCCCGTGTGGTGACTCAGCCTCTTACATCCACAATTTTTTCTGGATGTAAGAGGCTGACAAAACCTGGGATTTGTCGAGCCCTGGGTTAGGGATACCACACATCAAATCATATCACGAGGCATGTATTCTATCTCCGATCCTGATGTTTCATGCCTCCTTCAATGCACCGGCCTGGATCGCCCATGAAAATGCTTATACCTCTCCTCATTCCATTCCACAACTTCTGTGGACCAAACGTACATAACATCCTCCGTTGCCCCTGCTTCCCCCCACTACCTCATACATGCTCACAATCTGGTCCCGACATTTATGACGATTCCCCTCCCTGGCTAGACTTTTTCCCTTCTCCCCCTTAGAGACACTTGACCTCATGATCCCAGACCTGAAAATCTCCAGTTGGCGGGCCCGACCCTACGAACTCTAGGAGACCTATACCATAATGGTAGCCTAAGACCCTTTGCACATTGCATTTCGCATCCCGACTTTTTCAAGTATTTGCAAATACGACATGTCCTTGCATCTTCCACTTCCCCGATAGCACCATCCCAATACGAACTGCAACCTATTCTCTCCTTGTTCCGCTCGGCTCCAGAGATAAAAGGAGCAACCTCCCGTTGGTACTCTTTGTTAGTTTCTAGTTTCTACGCCGACAAATTCCCGCATATGCGTGCCTGGGAGAGAGAACTGAACCAAACTTTTTCATCTAAATCCTGGCTGGAATCGGAAACATTAAGTTCTACTTACCGAGAGCTTCTTTTCCCTGCCAATCCCTGGTGACACTGATGAGACTCCTCCTCCGTACCTGAGATAGGGCAGGACTCAAAAGGTTAAAAGGCCCCTCCCCTCCTAGCACCCTCAGTGAATACCAAAGACCACACAGGAAAACAGAACTGCTGCAAAAAACATTTATTGAAAGGAAGGGAGGGAACCAAACGTGTCACCAGGGATTGGCAGGGAAAAGAAGCTCTCGGTAAGTAGAACTTAATGTTTCCCTGCCATCCCAGGTGACACTGATGAGAGATATAACAAAGAAGAAGGGTGGGAAACAAAGAACCTCAGGGGGAAAGAACAGCCCCAAGAACCGTACGACCGAACAGCGCATCCTCCTGCGCCATCTGATCGAGTCTATAATGCCGTACAAAAGTACTTAGAGTTCCCCACGTAGCTGTCTTGCAGATGTGTTCAGGTGAGACGAGACATCGTTCAGCCCATGAAGTGGAAACTGCGCGGGTAGAATGGGCATGAATCCCGGGAGGGGGAACCCCGCCAGCTGCGGTATAAGCCAAGCTGATAGTTGACACAATCCATTTTGCCATTGTACGCTTAGAAATGCTAAGACCTCTACTGGGACCAGAAGAGGCTATAAACAAACTAGAAGATTTGCGCAGGGGCTGCGTACGTTCCAGATAAATTGAAAGACATCTTTTTAAGTCCAAAGTATGCAGCGCTTCTTCCACCGCTGATTGAGGAGACGAGAAGAACGTAGGCAACACAACTTCTTGGTCCCTGTGAAAAGCCATCTGTACTTTGGGTGAGAATTCTGGGGGCAAAAAGAGGATGACCTTATCCGGAAAAACCCGCAGGAACGGTTCCTTCATCGAAAGGGCCTGGAGTTCACTAATACGCCTCGCAGAGGTAATGGCCACCAGGAAGGCCGTCTTCAGAGACAACAAGTGTAGGGAAACTGATTGAAGAGGCTCAAAAAGGTGGTAACATGAGCCTGCGAAGGGCCAGGTTCAGGTCCCAGGGCACCATCTTGGAGACAGGGCGAGGACGAATACGCACCATAGCCTTGGAAAAACGCCCGATGACTGGAACAGAAATCAAGTTGAAGCCAAGTAAAGCACTGATGGCAGCAATCTGGACCTTGATGGTAGAAGGCTGAAGTCCCTGGTCAAACCCGATTTGTAAAAATTCCAGAATGGCAGCCGGAGAACTGTCTGAAGGACGAATTTTCCTGGATCCACACCAGCTACAAAACTTCTTCCACACTTTAATGTATCTGAGGGATGTGACCTTCTTACGACTGCGAAGAGTTTCCGTAACCGACTCAGAGAAGCCTCGAGACCTCAGAATTCTCCGTTCAACCTCCAAGCCGTCAGCTGAAATACCGCAGGATTTGGATGAAGGAACTGACCCTGGTGAAGCAGGTCTTTCCAAGCCGGGAGCCGTAGGGCCGGTGCGTGGCTGAGTGCGACTAAGCCCGCGTACCAGACACGTTTGGGCCAGTCTGGGGCTACTAGTATAACAGACTCAAGGTCGGCCTTGATCTTCTGCAGAACCTTGGATATTAGAGGAAATGGAGGGAAAACATAGGCGAGGCTGAAACTCCAAGTTTGGGCGAAGGCATCCACCGCCAGTGGCTGGTCTTGAGGATTGAGAGAAAAGAATGCTGGAACTTGAGCATTGTCCCTGGAGGCCATAAGATCTATTTCGGGCATTCCCCACCGTTGGACAATCATGTGGAAGGCTGCAGGATGCAAAGCCCATTCGTTGTTTTGAACGGAAGTCCTGCTCGGAAAGTCGGCTTGGGAATTCAAAGACCCCTGTAGGTGAACCGCGGACAGAGTCATTCGACGTGATTCTGCCCAAAAGGAATTCTCCACCGCCAGCAGCTTCAGGCAGTTTGAGGGAAGGAGACGAGTCCTCCCTACCTGATGTAGGGCAGGAAAAAACACTGAGGGTGCTAGGAGGGGAGGGGCCTTTTAACCTTTTGAGTCCTGCCCTATCTCAGGTACGGAGGAGGAGTCTCATCAGTGTCACCTGGGATGGCAGGGAAACAATGATGAGAGGTGTATCCCACTGTTTAAACCACTTAGAACTGCAGAAAAAGGTTAGCTGCCGCTGGTATCTAACACCATCTCGATTATCCCACATGATCGCTAATTACTCTAAATCCTGTTGGAGAGGTTGTGGTCAGGAGGGCACCATGCTCCATATGTGGTGGTCGTGCCAGCTATTGGTACCTCTATGGCTTCAGATATTTTCCACCATATACTCTGTTCTCCACATCCGTCTGGAGCCCAGCCCTGAAACCGCTCTCCTCCATATGTTTCCAGACCCTCTCCCTAACTCCAAGTGCAAACTGATAATACATTTTTTACTGGCTACGAAATTATGCATTGCGAGACATTGGAAAGCCAACTCTCCCCCTCTACTCACAGAAGTATTTTCGACTATTGACCATCATAGTGTCTCACAACGCCTCACACACGCCACTGCAATTCCAAAGGGTCTGGACGCCATGGCTCCATTATGACACCAGGGAGCCGATTGCCCCTTAACTTTTTCTGCACCCATACCATACCGTGCCTCCCTACCCACACATACATCAGCCGCGCCTGACCAACTTCCACCGTTCCACCACTCGATGCACACGTATTGGGGATCGTTTTCTCTCTGCAATGCCCTCTGCGACTATATCGCCTACGTGTATTCCACCGATCTCTTGATCTCCATTTCTTCCGGACCCACATCACATTCCAAATTGTGCCATGATATATGTTTTGTTCGAATGTACCTTTTGTTTTAGGTTCTTGTTAAATTTTTCTTTATTTTTCTTTTTCTTCTTCCTTCTGTGAGCAATTTATCTGCATCAATAGACGCGTATTCATGTCTCTATCGGCCTTCTTCCTAACGCTGCTCACTTGTTATACATAAACAACAAAATCTCAGATCCTACTCTGTACAATGTTACGGCTCATACATAATACGATTTCCGAGGTTTCTATGTTTCTCACGACCTTACTAATGTCCATTTTTCTTCCTCAGAATGATGTACTCTGTAACATTTTAACAAATGTCTTGGAGTCTGTACCGATGTTTCTTGCTGTATCTGACCTGTTTTTTGCGGATCTGAATAAAAACTTTTATTTAAAAAAAAGAAATATCAAGCCCATCTGATGATTCTTTGGAAAAATCTCTTTAATATCTTCTTGGGGTATGTAGAAGCATTATTAAACACTCATCTACAGACACCAGACAAGCCAGAAGGCTTGTTGTTCCCTCAGAAATCTCATGGTGCTGCCACAACCACAAGGCATTCTGGGTAGGCGCATGCAAATAAGGTTCTGGCTATTGCACCTCTTCCCGAGTTTTGTCTAAAGGCTGTCCTGTCCAGCGGGCAATTACTTTCAAGGCATCCAATTATAAAGTGGATATAGAGGCAAAAGGTTATAATTGTTAACCTTATTTGCATGCGCAAAAACAATTGGTAACACACTACGCCGTGAATCCTGCAGTGCCCGGAAGGTCCCCCTGCTCAAGAAAGCACACGTACAGGCCTGTGTGAAGTTTGCCAACGAACATTTGAATGATTCAGAGGAGAACTGGGTGAAAGTGTTGTGGTCAGATTAGACCAAAATCGAGCTTTTTGGCATCAACTCAACTCGCCGTGTTTGGAAGAGGAGGAATGCTACCTATGACCCCAAGAACACCATCCCCACCATCAACATTATAGTTACATAGTTATATAGGCTGAAAAAAGACATGCGTCCATCAAGTTCAGCCTTTCCTATATCTGTTAATTTGTTGCTGTTGATCCAAATTTGATCCAATTTTGCACTAACCAGGGAAAAAATTCCTTCTTGACCCCAAAATGGCAGTCAGATTTCTCCTTGGATCAATAAGCTGTTTCCCCATAATTAAAGATTATATCCCTGAATGTTATGTTTTTCCAAGTATTCTGTGGGGGTGTTTTTCTGCTAAGGGGCAACAGGACAACTTCACTGCAACAAAGGGACGATGGATGGGCCCAAGTACTGTTACAACTTGGGTGAGAACCTCCTTCTCTCAGCCAAGGCTTTAAAAATGGGTCGTGAATGGGTATTCCAGCATGACAATGACCCAAAACACACAACCAAGGCAACAAAGGAGTGGCTAAAGAAGAAGTACATTAAGGTCCTGTAGTGGCCTAGCCAGTCTCCAGACCTTTATCCCATACAAAATCTGTGGAGGGAGCTGAAGGTTCGAGTTGCCAAATGTCAGCCTCGAAAACCTTAATGACTTGGAGAAGATATGCAAAGAGGAGTGGGACAAAATCCCTCCTGTGATGTGTGCAACCCTGGTGGCCAACTACAATAAACGTCTGACCTCTGTTATTGCCACCAAGGGTTTTGCCACCAAGTACTACGTCAAATCAATGTATAACTTATTTGAAATGCGTTTTTCTGTTTTTTGTTTTGTTATTCTGTCTCTCACTAGTCAAATAAACCGAGTTAAAATTATAGACTGATCATGTCTTTGTCAGTGGGCAAATCTACAAAATCAGTAGGGGATCAAATTGTTTTATTCCTTCACTGTATACAGAAAATTGGTAAAACAAAACAGTATCTTGTTTTTTCCCCCATAAAACTGTTTTGGGAAAACTCGTTAAAAGTGTCAAAAAAATAAACATAAACAAACAAAAAAAGTGCATATTTCCTGAAAGCTAACGTCTAGTGCAATAAAACAAGCACAAGTTTATCTTTTTATTAATCCTGTGAGCCACAAAACATGTTGAATTACATAATTTTCAGACATTTTATTTTTTCTTAGGAAACAAATACAGCATCAGGATAGAAAGAATTCTTACCTGGGAATTCCTTTTCCTTGTCCATTTCCAAGGTGGCACATGAGAAGAAGGCTCCGCCTACCAGGTAGGGCAGGAAACACTACAAAAAAAGGAGACCTCCCCCTTCCTCCCCAGTGTGGTTAAAAAGAAAGACAAATAAAAGCCAAACAAAGAAAATTTAATGGGTGGGAGAAAAAGTGTGCCACCTTGGAAATGGACAAGGAAAAGGAATTCCCAGGTAAGAATTCTTTCTTTCCCTTGCCATTCCAGGTGGCACATGAGAAGAATTAGCAAGATAGGGGGGGAAGGATTCCAGTCTGTAGGACACGCCGACCAAATTGAGACTCGTCTGAGAGGTGAAGATTCAGCCTGTAGTGCCTTACGAACGTATGAATCGACCTCCAGGTCGCTGCCTTACAAATAAGAGACGGAGACACCCCGGAGAGTTCAGCCCAGGAAGTCGAGACGGATCTGGTCGAGTGAGCCTTCAGGCCGGAGGGAGGTACTCTTCCCGCGGAGACGTAACATAAAGCGATTGCGTCTTTGAGCCAGCGGCTCACGGAAGCCCTGGATACTGACCTGCCCTTGCGGGTCCCCGCAAAGGACAGAAAGAGAGAATCGGATTTCTTCCAGGCAGACGTACGTGAGAGATAGGACAGGAGACATCTCCGCAGGTCTAGCGAGTGGAGTTCCAGTTCTTTGGGATTCTTAGGATCCGGACAGAGAGTAGGCAGGACGATCTCCTGATCCGAATGGAAAGGAGAGACTACTTTAGGGAGAAACTCCAGTGGCAAACGAAGGATAATGCAGTCCGGCAGAATCCTGAGAAAAGGTTCTACTCTGGAGAGAGCCTGGAGCTCGCTCACCCTCCTAGCCGAAGTGAGGGCTACTAGGAGGACAACCTTGTAGGTGAGCAGCTTTAGAGAGGTATCCTCTAGAGGCTCGAAGGGAGACGTGGTGAGCTGATGCAACACCAGGTTAAGGTCCCAGGGCGGGACCGACGGACGGAGCCTAGGGCGAAGTCTACACATTCCCTTAGAAAATCTGGAGATCCAAGGATGGGAAGCCAGATTGAAGTCCAAGAAGTTGCTAAGAGCAGAGATCTGGACCTTGATAGTAGCAGGTTGGAATCCTTTATCAAAGCCATCTTGAAAAAAACGCAGCACCTCACAGATAGATGGAGAGGATACTTCGTGCACATTGCACCAGGCGATGAATGTTTCCCAAACCTTCTGGTACTTGGCGGTCGTAGAATTTTTGCGGCTGGAGAGAATGGTGCTCACCACTGGTGCAGCTAATCCTTTAGAGGTCAGGATCTCCCTTTCAGAAGCCATGCGGAGAGGTTGAATCGGGAGGGATCTGGGTGGAGAACAGGACCTTGAACGAGAAGATCCTTGACCTGAGGAAGAAGCATGGGTTTGTCTATGGACAAGGTGGTAAGGTCCGAGAACCAAATTCTTCGAGGCCAGAAAGGAACAACCAGGATGACTTTTTGAGGGTTTTCCCGAATTTTCCGGAGCACTCTGGAGATAAGGGGAAGCGGAGGAAAAACGTATGCGAGATCGAAATCCCAGGTCTGCGAGAGTGCTTCCAGGCCTCGGGGACGGCCGACTGGTGAAAGAGAGAAAAACTCCTTTACCTGAGTGTTCAGATGCGTGGCCATCAGGTCTATCTGGGGAGTGCCCCATTTCTTTGTGATGAAGGTGAAGACCCTTTTGTTTAAGGACCATTCTCCCGGAGGTACTGAGTTCCTGCTGAGGTAATCCGCCTCCTGATTCAGTGAACCCTTGATATGGACCGCGGAGAGAGTACAGAGACTGAACTCCGCCCATCGGCAGATCTGAGCCGTCAGGGTCTGCAGGCGTCTGCTTCTGGTGCCACCCTGCTTGGAAAGGTAGGCCACCACGGTGACGTTGTCCGAAAGGATCCTGATGGACTTGTGCCGCAGGATTGGAGACCAGAACCTTAGAGCCCTCCAGACCGCCAGCAGTTCTAGAAGATTGATGTGCAGGCTTGATTCTTGAGGAGACCAGGTTCCCTGGGTAATATGGCTTCCCATGACAGCACCCCAGCCTGTCAAACTGGCGTCGGTGGAGATTACCACCCAATCTCTCGTCTGCCAAGGGAGTCCCTGTGAAAGCTTCTTGGCTGACAGCCACCAACGGAGTGACTCCCGAACAAAGGGAGAAAGCCGGACCTTCTTGCATAGGGACATCCCGGAGCGATCCCAGTGATCCAGGAAAAACTGTTGAAGAGGTCTTGCGTGAGCCAGTGCCCAGGGAACCGCCGAGATGGAGGAGGTCATTAGACCGAGCAAAGACATGACGGATCTGAGGGACACTGATTTGCTCTGTAGGACCGCGTGTGTGAATTCCCGTAATCTTAGGATTTTGTCCTGCGGGAGAAACGTCTTCTGTACTTCGGAATCGAGGATCATTCCCAGAAAGGTCCGACGTCTGTTTGGAAGTAACTTTGACTTTAGAGAGTTCACCAACCATCCCAGGTTGTGGAGAGTCTTGAGGGAAAACTCTAGATGTGATTGGAGCAATGATGCCGAGGCTGCAATTAGGAGCCAATCGTCCAGGTATGGGACCACTTTGATGCCTCTTTGTCTCAGGAAGGCCACGACCACTGACATGAGTTTCGTGAAGATCCGTGGTGCTGAAGCAATTCCAAACGGAAGGGCCCGAAACTGAAGATGACGAACACCTTGAGGCAGTGTAACGGCCAGGCGGAGGAATCTTTGGTGGTCTTCCCTGATGAGGACATGTAGATAGGCATCCCGCAGGTCTATAGTGACCATGAAGTCCCCCGATGAAATAATCTCCGTGGCGGATTTCAGAGATTCCATCCGAAACTTGTTGTATTTTATACAGGCATTTACCAACTGTAGGTTGATTATTAACCTGAATTTCCCGGACGGTTTTGGTACGACAAAGACGTGGGAATAGGTTCCCTCTCCTATTTCTAGATGAGGCACCGGGACTAGAGCCCTCTCGTGAATTAAGTTGTTGAGTGTGGAGAAAAATCCCGCTCTTTTCCAAGGATCTGCGGGGGGCATGGACAGCAGGAATTTCTGGGCAGGTAGGTGAGTAAACTCCAGTGCATAGCCTTGATTGATGATGCGAAGGACCCAGGGGTCTGAGGTGATCTCTTCCCAGGCATGAAAGAAACCGGTTAACCTGCCCCCTACTTGAAGCCTGCTGGCGTCAGAACCTTCCTGATTTACCGTCCCTGCCTCTGCCTCTTCCTCTCTGGAATCTACCTCTTGCGTAGGGTTTACCCCGAAAGGACTGGTAGTCTTGATTGGAGGTAGAGGGCCTGTAGAACTCCCTGTCTCTTGGAGCTCTATAATAATTAGACCTGAAACGAGGTGGTCCTTTCCTCTGAGGTAACCAGTGCTTGTCGCCCGTGGTGGATTCTAAAATCGTGTCGAGGTCGCTGCCGAAGAGGTGATTCCCCTGGAACGGAATGCTGCACAGCTTGTGTTTTGAGGCATTATCTGCAGACCACGACTTAAGCCAGAGCGCTCGTCTAGAAACCGCTGAAAGTGCCGTAGCTTTAGCAGATGCACGGACAGATTCAATGGAGGCATCGGAGATGAAGTCAATTGCTAAGCAGGTGTCGGACAGGTTTCTTGCGACCTGCTCAGTCCCTGGAATAGCTGCCAGGTCTTCCACCGCTTGTTGAAGCCAGATCTTAATGGCTCTAGAAGTTGACGCTATTGCAATGGTTGGACGAAAGTTCGCCGCTGCTGCTTCAAAAGCCCTCTTGGCGGCATTCTCGGCCCGCCGGTCCATGGGGTCTTTGAAATGAGACGCGTCCTCCATCGGAATGGCTGTTTTCTTCGTAGCCTTGGCTACTGCGGTGTCCACTTTCGGAACTTCCCAGGCATCAGAGTTCTTACCATCAAAAGGGAACAGCTTTTTGATTCTGGAAGACGTGAAGAATCTCCGGTCAGGATATCTCCACTGCTCCGTGATTATTGCTGAAAGTGAATCGTGAACTGGAAAGGTCTGCGGTTTCCTAGAGTGACCTTGAAAAGGATCCGGTTTTGAGACTGGTATGTCATCCTGTAGATTCAAAGTAGACCTGACTGCAGATATGAGCTTCCCTGTTTCTTCGACTGGGAAGAAAAAGGTTTCCTCTTTAATTTCCCCCTCCTCATCCGAAGACTGGGGGTCATTCGACTGGTAGTCATATTCCGAAAAAGGAGCCGAATAATCTTCCAGGGTATCTGGAAGAACATTTGGTGGACCCTGCTGGTAAAGTTGATGCTGAGGCACCGGCGCCTGAGAGGAGCTTGCCATGGCCCGAAAACAGTCAAAGGTAGACTGAAGTTCCCCTTTCAACCAGGAGGTAAATTCCGTTGCGGAAACTTCTTTAGGCCGAGAGCAGGAGCTGCACATTTTGGCCGTAGGGTCGTGTAGGGTCTTTTTACAGGAAGAGCAGGCTTTGTGTTTCGTTTTACCCACAGACTTCCTATGTGGGGAGGCCTCAGGAGGGATGTCTGGATTTTTATCTGACATGACTGAGGAGAAAAAACACAAAAATGAGACCACAGAAAGCAATGGGAATAGGCCATGGAAATCTCCTTAAAACCCAGGAGGGAAACACCTACTTGAAAAAGGCAATATACAATCCTTAGGCACAGGCAGGCACAAAAAAGGAGTAGAAAATGCAATAATACAGCACAGGAACGAGAGCAAGGAAAGATCTTACCCATTCTGGCGTTTTTATAGAGGCATTTAGGCGCCCAGGCCCGGAAAACGTCACATCCGGAAATTCCCCGTCAATTGACCTCTCGTGACCCCGGACGCAGCCGGGAGTAATGCAGAGAGGAAAATAATGAACAACGGGTGCCGTGAAACCGGCACAGCCGGCTATAAAGTCCCGCTCGCAGCGCCTCCGGAGCGCTCTCCTGCCGTGCCTCACGCTGAGGATTCCTCCTCCCCGGGACGGAGAGAACCGGAGCCCGGGAATGCACCTCCCAGTGAGCCCCCTGGGCTGTGGGCAGCATATACCGAGGACTGAGCCTCGAGAAACCGCGAGGACCGCGGAGTTACAGCCTCCGAGGCTGCCGCATCACCCTGGATCCACCGGGATCACTATCGGGGATCGGAGAGAAGGACGCCCCCCCGGGGCTCCAAGAAAACAAAAAAGAAGAGGGAAGGTAAGCTAAAGCCTAACCGCTACCTGAGTAGGGCAGGAAACAACACTGGGGAGGAAGGGGGAGGTCTCCTTTTTTTGTAGTGTTTCCTGCCCTACCTGGTAGGCGGAGCCTTCTTCTCATGTGCCACCTGGAATGGCAAGGGAAATATAATTATGTATTTTTCAAATGTTAGGTGGAAAACAAATACATATGATAATCCATAATGTAATGTAACACAATACTCTGTGTGTTACATTACATTATCACAGTCACAACATGCCCTCAAATCATGGGCGCACAAAGCATTTTCAAGCCAAAAAATTAACGGCTAAACTAAAATTGTGTCCCTTGTGATTTTGTACCACGAAACACCAGAAATAACCCACACATTCCCCAAAAGCACACCCCTTGAAGATTTCAAAGACACCCCCACATACCTTTTTCAGGTGGCAACCACAACCACCACAAATCTTCCAAGATGTTTTTTCTCTCCTCTGTTTAACCAAAGGCGTCAGAAGAAACAAAACAGTAATGTTACAATGTATACTAACTGTAGAGAGGTCTTTGGGAACACAAACTAATGTGGTAATGTTCGCCAACTTCTAAATGGCCTTAAAGCAATCACAATTTCTGGGTATACCAACTTGAATATAGGCATCTCCATCATAACATAAAAGCCCATCCCTGGCACATCTGAAAGAAAGGCCGAGCTGGACCTGGATGACATACAATCAGTGAGGTGAATTTTACAATTTAAAAACTCATGGATATCAAGTCTTACTGTTTATTGTTTTATATGGTGCTATCATATTCCACAGCACTATACAATGGGTAAACAGGACATAACAAGTAGTGCATAACAATTTGACTTACAGAAACAAGATGTAACGGGCTTACAATTTAGAACAGTACTCATCAACCCTCTCCTCAAGGCACACCTAATAGTCCAGGATTTAGGTATTACTCAGGTAAGTCTATGGCGTTATTAAAAAACAAAAATACCTTAACCCCTTCATGACAGTGGCTGATTTTGTTTTAACATTTCTGCGGTGCTCGTGTTTAGCTATAGTTTTCTTCTTTCCCATTTACTGAACCCACACAAGTTATATATTGTTTTTTTCAGAAGCCCAAGAAGATTTGGGGCTTCTTTAGATGTCATTTAGATGTAATTATTTTGATTGTTTCATAATTTACTATTAAAAAAAGTATGAAATGTGGTGACATTTTTAAATATCTTTTACTCATCTATAAAAGCTAATGAAAATAACCTGCTAAATACATTCTACTATTCGTCCCGAGTTTAGAAATACCCGTTTGTATGCTTTTTTCAGCACGTTATAGGGCAATAATTACAACCGTTTTGCTTTTAAAAACAATTTTTTCCAAATCTGGTAATCCTGCCCCATGTGCTATTTGGAACCTCTTTGAAGGCGGCGAATTCAATTCAGCCCCATCAAACCATATATTTTTTTAAACTAGGCACCCCAGGGTATTTCAAATGCTAGTATTTTAAGCCATGGCTTGAGAAAAAACCCTATTGGGTTGAAACGTCGCCACTCGTGTGGAAATAAAACTGCACTAATTTACTCACATTGCTGAGCACCTCGTACTTCTTTGCTACATTTCAGGGTGTTTGGTGAATAGCAAAATTGAATAAATGCAAAAGCCAGCTCACCTCCCTATATATTCATCTGCACGGATCCGCACGGACTTGATGCGTGGAATGAACACAAAAAAAACCCAAAAGGATCGATCCAGCACTTGAAAAAAACTTCCAGCTTTATTTATTTTACTAAATGATTAAAAAGCATAATTCACACCTAAGTGCATCTAGTGCACAGGAAATCCCAAATCTGACGCGTTTCAAGCGGCACCCTGCTCTTTATCACATCTGTGATAAAGAGCGGGGTGCCGCTTGAAACGCGTCAGATTTGGGGTTTCCTGTGCACTAGATGCACTTAGGTGTGAATTATGCTTTTTAATCATTTTATAAAACTAGACACGCCATGGGCATTTAACATGCTAAAATTATTTGTAAAGATATAGCGCAAATTTTAGGACTTGCTCGTAAAAATAAACTATGTATATAGTGGTATCACTGTACTCGGGAGATGTTGCTGAACACGTATTGGGATGTTGAGTGACAGTGACATACCAGGAGCTGTAAATTTATAACTGAAGTAGAATGTAAAAAAAAATTGCTATCGCAAAGTTTGACAGACTGTTATATATTTTAATTTATTTTACTAATCACATTATGATTAGAAAGCTGTGCTGCATTGACTTGCATGGGTCAATGGGAGGGTCTTAAAAGACCCACTTGGAAACTTTATTTATTTTTTTTTTTTTAAAAGGACGCCACCATCTTGCAAGAGGGTAAATCTCTCGCAGTGGTAAGAATGTGTCCTGGGGTGGGTTTTCAATGTCACTGAATGCCTCACTATCGATCACTGATGGCCTCCTAAGCTCTTTTAAACCAGGAGTCTGCTGCAATACCATATATGGCAGACGTTGACATCAGGGGGAGGGCACACGAGGCCCCTGGTGCCGATTTTGGTGTTGCTGAACGCCTCGACATCCACATCCGACATTTGGTTGAAGAGATCGATTTTTTTATTTTATTTGTTTTATATAGAGCCATCAAATTCCGTAGCGCTGTACAATGGGTAGACAGGACATAACAAGTAGTATGTAACATAACAAATTGACAAAAAGAGACAACAGGTGAGGAGGGCCCTGGTCAAACGAGCTTACAATCCAGAAGGTCTAAATTCTGGACTGTTGAGGAGCACTAATTTAGAAGATGCTTTATACATGGCCATCTATGCTATTCCTGGGACAGAAGCTCACAGGGGTTCACCCTTCATAATGGTTAAAGAAGCCATAGAGATGAAACTGCAACTGCTCCAGCAACCACTCCTGCCAACTACCTTTTTAGTGAATAAACACTAAAATGCCCAACTCAGTCTCTCATGTTTCCTTAAAAGACCTGCAAAGTTATGGGGCCACTAGCATTTTTTCATAACATAAGTGATATCTGTTAAGAGTGGATTCTCTGCAATGCTTTAAGCAGCTGTGAACAAAATGCTGTAAAGTAAAAATGCTTTCAAAAACAGACATGTAAATGGTTTATTTAGCAAAATGCAAAGTGAGGGGACAGAAGAAAAATCTAAATCAAATCAATATTTTGTGACTACCCTTTGGCTTTAAAACAGCACCAATTCTTCTAGGTACACTTGCACACTGTTTTTTAGGGAAGGTTGTTCCAAACATCTCGGATAACTAACCACAGCTCTTCTGTGGATTTAGGCAGCCTAAGTTGGTTGCTTCTCTCTCCATGTAATCCAAGACAGACTTGATGATGTTGAAAACTTTTACACAGTAATGTATTTACATGCTTTCATTTAAAAATCAATTTAATTAATAAATACATTGTTTTGTGAACATGGTTTTGAATCTGTAATACAAAACCAGGGTGCATGCCTGGTGTAGCTCCAACTAATTTCTACTGTAGCCTTTATGACTATGTACACATGTAAACATTTAAAAAGAGGAAAAGAAAAACATAGTAATTCATACCACAGGATAATGTTAAAGACTATTATAAAAATGATACATTTTCTAGCATGCTGCAGATTCCATGTGCATTGAACCTTAACAGTTTCACCAAAGAAGAATGTATATTACAGTACAGCTCAACTAGTACATAGTTCACAAAAACATTAAAATGAAACATCTATGAAGATAGGAGAATAAAATCCCATTTCTTTTTGTGTAAAACCATGCACATATAAACATCCAGTATGAAGAGATTGCTCTCCTTACAAAATACTATTTCCCAAAGTAAATTTTTAATTCCAGGCAGGGATATTTACATAAAAAAAACATTGTAGCTGTTGGTGTCCAACAGTGCAGTTTCAGGACGAATGGCAGTCTAATTAGTACAAGTACCAGAGACAGTCAGGGATCTGTGGATGCTAAGGAGATGCCTTAAATATGCACTGGGTACTAGAAAACTGAAATTGAGAAACTCTGAATTTATACTCTGAGTATAAATTCTCAATAAATACTATACAGCGCTTATAATTGTTAAATGATATGTTTACATAACTGTCAATTTCTCACTATGGGTTTTCTTATGTACAGAAAGTGTTGATTTTTGAGCAAAACCTTTGCCACATTCAGTACATTCATATGGTTTCTCTCCAACATGAATTCTCTGGTGCTGGATAAGAGAAGTATGCCAAGTAAAACGTTTACTGCAGTCTGTACATTCATATGGCTGTTTTCCAGTGTGAATAATCAGATGCTGAGCAAGATGTGCCTTCATAGCAAACTGTTTCCCACAGGTTGTGCAGCTGTAAGGCTTCTCACCTGTATGCTTTCTCCTGTGACTGACAAGATGAGAGCTATCAGTGTAAGTCTTCCCACAGTCTGTGCATGCATATGGCCTTTCACCTGTGTGGATCCTTTTGTGTCTAAGAAGGTGAGTGCTGCCTTTGAAGCTTTTCCCACACTTGTTACAGACATACGGTCGTTCCCCGGTGTGGGTTCTTCTGTGCAGTATGAGGCCAGCATTATAAGTGAAGCATTTCCCACACTCTTTGCAAGTGTAGGGTTTCTCACCTGTGTGCATTCGCTGATGGTTAATCAAATGCGAACTGTCACTGAAGCTCTTCCCACATTCAGTACATGTATACGGTTTTTCTCCTGTATGAGTTCGCATGTGCCTTACTAAATGAGAGCTATGGTTGAAGTTCTTATCACATTTTTCACAACTGTACGGCCGCTCTCCTGAATGTATCCTGCGATGCTGACGAAGGGCTGACTGGTGAGTAAACCTTTTCTCACACTCAGAGCATGGAAATAGTCTTTCCCCTGTGTGAATTCTACGGTGTTGGACAAGATCAGAACCACGAATAAAACTTTTTCCACATTCAGAGCAGACGTATGGCCTTTCTCCTGTATGGATTCTACGATGCTGGACCAAGTGTGAGCTCAAACTAAACGTCTTTTTGCATTCAGAGCACACATATGGTCGCTCACCAGTGTGAGTACGCTGGTGTTCAACAAGTTGAGATTTTTGAACAAATTTTTTCCCACATTCAGTGCATGAATGGGGTTTCACTCCAGAATGAGCCCTTTGATGTCTCCGAAGCACTGAGCTGCGACCAAAGTTTTTTCCACATTGATCACACACATAATGTTTCTTTCTCCGAACAGACTGATCTGGATCCTCAGATAGCTCCAAAGAGCACAATCTTTCTGGAGACTCTGAATCCCATATATGTTTTGTAACACTGTGTGATTTTCTTCTAGATGACCTTCGTCTGCTCATTTTGAGGTCACCTACATTTGTTCCTTGTGAAGAATTTGATTGGTCCGGTGTTTGCTTGGCCTTTTTCATACTTTCCTTGCTTCTATGTTCTATAGGAAAATATTGAGATATTGCCATATCCTCAAAAACCTGGTCTGGCAAGTCAAGATGCGTAGATTTTTTTCTCAGTTTGTTCAGCATGGATACATAATCTGTTAAGAAAGGAATAGAGAATGGCTTAATTGCATGCAGACATACTAGTGTATATCTATAATGACATATACAGTATGTTGTATTTTAAAAACGGTTCACTTAGAAATATGTTAAGCTATATTGTGTACGTACAGTAGCTACAAATCCATAGTTACGTACACCCAAAGAAATCTAGAATATACAGTGAAGGAAAAAATTTGATCACCTGCTGATTTTGTACATTTGCCCACTGACAAAGACATGATCAGTCTATAATTTTAATGGTAGGTTTATTTGAACAGTAAGAAACAGAACAACAACACAAAATCCAGAATAACGCATTTCAAATAAGTTATAAATTGATTCGCGTTTTACTCAGTGAAATACGTATTTTTTGCAAAACATGACTTAGTACTTGGTGGTAAAACTCTTGTTGGCAATCACAGAGGTCAGACGTTTCTTGTAGTTGGCCACCAGGTTTGCACACATCTCAGGAGGGATTTTGTCCCACTCCTATTTGCAGATCCTCTCATTAAGTCATTAAGATTTTCCCTGCAATCCCAGGTGACACTACAGATAGACTCCTTCTCCATATCCGAGATATCCAAAACATTTAAAAGCCCCTTCCCTTCCTGATATTCCCAGTTTTTCTCCTGCCCTACATCAGGTAGGGAGGACTCGTCTCCCGTTTGTTATTTTCTAAGGCTCTAGGTAGAGCCGGTTCCCTGGGCCCTTAGTGGGTGATACCTTTGGCACTATAGCCGGACGGCTGGTGCCGGCACTGCCCGCGCGCACTTACCTCTCTGAGCCGCTGTTGAAATACAAACATGCTCGGTGCTCCGGCTGTCACAAAGCCTTGCAAGATTCCAGGAAGAAGCTTTGTACCACTTGCCTAAAGTCGGTTGCGGATTCTGAGGTGGCTGGAGGAACGAAGTTTGACCTGGCTTAAAGAGGATATGCAGTCCACCTTCTCTGCCTTTCATCAAGCTATCCCTGTAGCTTCCTATCCTCACCTTGTGACAGAGCAAGAACTGTCAGCCTCAGTTTGATTATCCTGAGGTAGAGGAGATTTCATCTGAAGAAGGGGAGAAACGGAAAAACAGTTCCTTTCTTTTCCCTGTGGAGGTTCTTATCGGAGTTTTTTGGTTTCCCACCTTACTCAGGATCGGGCAAAGCAGACTTTCCTGTTGCCAACCAAATAGCAGTTTGCAGATCTACAGGCCCTGGTTCCTGTCCCTCAGCTTCCTAGTACCCAAAACAAGGAAGAATTCCGTCTGATTGTAGACTTACGTTTCCTGAACAGTCACCTCAGGTACAAGATGAAAACCATAAGATCCACGCTAGACACCTAGCCACGACTTCATGGTCTCTATAGACCTCAAGGATGCTTATCTGCATGTTCATGTACATCTGTCTCATCAGCAGTTTCTGCGCATTGCCGTTCCTCGGGGTTTGAGTATCCAGCATTTCCAGTTCAAGGCCCTTCTGTTTGGTCTGTCGGCGGCCCCCAGAGTCTTCACAAAAGTCTTGGCAGTAGTGGCGGCTCCTTTCAGAGTTCAAGGAATTTCCGTCATCCCTTACCTGGACAACTGGCTTATCCATGCCCGTTCGGCTCCTGCTCTTCAGTCTCACCTTACCAGAGTGGTCATTTCCTTGCAGGAGCTAGTCTGGATTCTGAATTGGAACAAGTCCAGCACGATTCCCTCTCAGCAGACTGTGTTCCTGGGCCTATGTCTGGATTCCCGCTCAGGGAAGGCTTTTCTTCCACCTTCCAAGATCAACTGGATTTGTTTACTGGCCCAAAGGGCTCTCTCTGCGTGCAGAAGCTCCATAAGAATGTGCATGTCACTGCTGGGCAGAATTGCCTCCACAAAGTACGCAGTTCCTTGAGCTTTGACCCACATGAGGATTCTTCAGAACGTTGTCATTCATCATTTAGGGGGAAGTCTGTTCGCACTAGACAGGCTCGTCCACCTCCCTCCTCATGTCAGAACGTCTCTCACCTGGTAGCTTCAAAGGGAAACCCTAGCTGCAGGGAAAAGTTGGTCCGTATTAGCCAAGGAGCTCCGCACCACCGACACGAGCATCAGAGGATGGGGAGCAACATATCTAGACAGATTTGTTCAAGGTCTTTGGTCTACAGCTGTGCAACTCCCCCTCCAACTGCCTGGAGTTACTTGCGGTGGAAAGAGCCCTGCATCATTGGGAACCACTGCTATTGGGCAAGATCATTCCGCTACGCTCAGGCAACCAGGCAGTCGTAGCATTTATCAACAAGCAAGGAGGTACCAGGAGCCCCCGTCTTCTGGGTATAGCTCTAAGGATCTCCTTCTGGGTGGTGGCTCGTTCGATTATCCTAACTGCAAATCACCTCAAAAGGAACTTTGAACTCTTGAGCGGATTTCCACAGCAGAACTCCTGTTCTGAGTGGTTAGTGGGCTCTGCACCCTGGGGCCTTCAGGCTCATTGTCCAGCAGTGGGGCTTACCTGAAAATCGACCTTATGGCCTCCAGAGTTAATGCTCAGATTCTGGCCTTCTTCTCCCTCAATCCTCGGGATCGTCCTTCGGCAGTAGATGCCTTCACCCAGACCTGGAATTTCCGTCTTGCCTACGTTTTTCCTACAGTTTCGCTGATTTCCAAGGTTCTGCAAAAGATCAAGAACGATTTTTTCATCTGTTATCCTCATCGCTCCAGACTGGCCGAAGAGCGTTTGGTATACGGACTTGATCAGTCTCAGTGTCAGAAGCCCTCTGAGGCTCCCTGCTTAGAGAGACCTTCTTCCTCAGGGCCAGTTTCTACATCCGAATCCAGAGATCTTCCAGCTGACAACCTGGAGGTTGAGCATAAGATCCTGAGGGCTTGGGGTTTCTCTGAGACTCTTCTTTGCAGTAGGAAGAAGGTTACCTCCCTCAAATATATTAAAATCTGAAAGAAGTTTTGCAATTGGTGTGGTTCCAGAAGGATTCTTCCTTCCTCCTGTTCCCCAGGATCGATTCTGGAGTTTTTGCAGGAGGGTTTTGACCTTGTTCTACAACCATCTACTATCAAGGTCCAGATTTCTGCCATTAGTGCCTTACTGGGTGTTTATCTTGTTTCTCTTTCAGTCAGACGGTTTTCTAGAGCCATTGTCGCCAAGATGGTTCCCTGGGACCTTAATCTTGTCCTTCATAGACTCATGTTGCTGCATTTTGAGCCTCTTCAATCAATCTCTCTTCATTTGCTGTCCCTGAAGATTGCGTTTTTGGTAGCGATTTCCTCCGCTAGACATATCGGTGAACTTCAGGCTCTGTATATGCAAGAACCATTCCTGCGTTTCTTCCCGGAGAAGGTTGTCCTATCTCTGTCTCCAGAATTTACACCAAAGGTCCAGTCAGCATTTCACAGAAACCAAAAGATCGTGCTGCCTACCTTTTTTTCTCATCTTCCCGATCTGCTGAAGAGAAACTGCTGCATACTCTAGACCTTAAGAGATACCTCACTATTTATCTGGAACGGACTCCTGCGTAAGTCCTCTCATCTGTTTGTCTTAATCCAGCTCCAGCAGGGGTTTGAACATTACCAAGCGCGCCATTGCTAGATGGATTGTGTGGGCAATCAGCCTGGCATATGAGTCATTGTCATGCTGGAATACCCATCCATGACCCATTTTCAATGCCCTGGCTGAGGGAAGGAGGTTCTCACCCAAGATTTGACAGTACATGGCCCCATCCATCGTTCCTTTGATGCGGTAAAGTTGGCCTGTGCCCTTAGCAGAAAAACACCCCCAAAGCATAATGTCGAAGGTGGGGATAG
The DNA here is from genome assembly GCF_027358695.1 of Spea bombifrons. Lineage (NCBI taxonomy): Eukaryota > Metazoa > Chordata > Amphibia > Anura > Pelobatidae > Spea > Spea bombifrons. The sequence continues at coordinate 74,391,671 of NC_071087.1, read as the reverse complement.
TTTTCTTGGGGTCATATGCAGCATTCCTCCTCCTCCAAACACAGCGAGTTGATGCCAAATAGCTCAATTGTGGTCTCATCTGATCACAACACTTTCACCCAGTTCTCTAATGAATAAGTCAGATGTTCATTGGCAATGTCAGACAGGCCTGTACGTGTGCTTTCTTGAGCAGGGGAACCTTCCGGGCGCTGCAGGATTTCAGTCTTTCACGGCGTAGTGTGTTACCAAATGTTTTCTTGGTGACTATGCTGCCAGCTGCCTTGAGCTCATTGACAAGTTCCTCCTGTGTAGTTCTGGGATGATTCCTCACCTTTCTCATGATCATTGAAACTCCACAAGGTGAGATCTTGCATGGAGCCCCAGACCAAGGGAGATTGACAGTAATTTTGTGTTTCTTCCATTTGCAAATAACCACACCTTCTCACCAAGCTGCTTGACGATGGTCATTTTGGTCTTGTGTAGGTCTACAACCTTGTCACTGACATCCTTGGATAGCTCTTCGGTCTTGGCCAGATAGTGCGCCTAATCTGAGCTTGTTACCTGTATAAAAGACACCTGGGAGCCAGACATCTTGCTGAGTAAAATGCAAATCAATTTATAACTTGAACTCGAAATGCGTTATTCTAGATTTTGTTGTTTTTCTGTCTGTCACTGTTCACCTGGATAAGCCTACCATTAAAATTATGGACTAAGAATGTCTGTCAGTGGACAAATTTACAAAATCAGCAGGTGATCAAATATTTTTTTTACTTCACTATATGATGCTAAACTCAGAACCTTAAACCAAGTATTTTCATTTACACATTGCTCCATTCACTTCTTGACAAAAAGGATTGGGGGAAAAAACAGATAAGTGTTAGCATAACTACTTTTTAATGCAAGTATTCTTTATTCAAATATATGTTTTTAATATGTCTACCTATCTTACTTGGTGAATGATGAGACTGTTCCACGTAAGACTCCTCGCCTTTCTCAATCTTCACTATAATATTTGGTTTTTCATATTCATAGCCTGCAAACAAAGGTATGTTTAGGGGTAACGAACACTTCAAATAAGTGGATACATAAAAGTTTTACATATATTTCTGCAACAAACAAATCTGTAGCATTTGTATTTTAGAAAAATTAATTTGGAAAAATTCTAAATGCCAGGACAAAGAAAGGACATATTGTAATTCCATTATTTCTTTTTTGCCTAGCAACAATATATTTGACTGTTTTTGTATTTCATTTTAAAAGTCGTTTGAAGTGTGACACATGAAGCCTGAAGGTTGTACAAAATCCTTTACAATCACACAATTGGTAGTTATAGATAAGTAGATCAAATTCTTAAGAATTACACAATAATCTAATTTTATTTCAGGAAAAATATACACTTCCTTAGGAGGATCTGTTAAACAAAGAATTGCAGAAAAGTCATAAGTAGCAGATATGAGTAATATAAGGCTATTTTTGTATGTACCCCCCTGCAGTGTTCATTCAACAAAAAATATTGTGATACACAAGAAAGACAAATTCCCAGGTAGAAATGTAACATTTCCTTCGGATCCCTGGCAATGATATATACCAAGAGAGACTGTTCAATCTCTAGGCTATAGTCTGAACTCGTGATAAAGGACTGATCCCTGGTAGAGCAGGTCTGGATGATCTGGGAGGTAAAACGGTTGAAGAACAACATCTGCCCCACCCATTTGGGAAGACTAGATGGGACAAATGGTTCTCATTAGACCATCAAATCCTATGTTTCCACAATGAGAGGTGAAATAAACTTCTATCTTTCTGTCTGATGCCATCAGACGTAAAGATGACTTAAGCAAGAGATGATTGCTTGAAACCTCTAAGGATTCAAACTTCATTCTCTAGATGGATCTGCAGTCTAAACAGGTAATCCAAATTGAAGATTCAAAGAGCCTTGAATGTGTATGACTGCAAGACAGGAGGAATTGACCTCCACTCAGGGAAAAATGCAAGCTACCAGCTCTTCTTAAACATCGCTCCTTGTGACCCCTTGGTGGTTTCAAATAAACCACATTAGTTCTGCCATCTGAGATTATATTCCACAGTGGAGCATGCCAAGACAGATATGACATGACTGTATCTTAACCACCGCTGAAGAGACAATCTCACGTGAACAGAAGGTAGATCCCAAACCCTGAGCAGAGGATGAGCCAACTGCCCTAACCAACTGCCATCTTGGATACAGACATAAGTCCATATAAGACCACCATCTTTCTAAAGGTGCCGGAGAACTGACTCCTGTACACAAAAGAAAAGCTTTCTGTTGTATAGTATTTCCAGCCGATCACCTCCAGCCGAGACGTTTCTGATTCTAGAGCAAAGGAGCCAATCTGAAAAATTGGTTAAATGCTTCTAGAACTGGAAAAGTTTAAGGAATTTGAGATTAGTTTGCAAGAAAAGAGCCTTCTTAAGCATCTCCAGTTGTTGGAGGACAACCCCGCTAGCACCGGGGAATTCCAAGCACCATCCAAGGGCCTATTCTCCACCACCAAGAGAGGGAGGCCTAGGTTGGCACCCAAATGTAAAGCCACCCCAAGGGATCATATTTAGGCTGTAGACAGGAAAAGGAGCTCAGCCAAAGTTACATCCAGCTGGGCATGACACGAGGCAACCTGCAAGAAAGTCCACCCAGGGACTCAGTAAGCTAAGTGCCACCATACACCCTGTTCCTCTAACCAAAGCATGTGGAGAGGCAAAAATAATTTCCTCCAATGTACACTGAAAAATAAGTAGGTAGTTTCGAGGGACAAGAACTTATTGGAATGCTCAACGCACCCTCACCAAATCGCGTGTCTTGAGGTATCAAGCTCCGCTGTGGCATTTTCAATGTGACAAAAAAGCGTGACGTCATTGGACGTAACATCAAATGTGGATCTAATATTAACTGCCTTATTACAATGCTGGAAAAACGCCTCTGGTGCACATCTTGTTACATGTAGCTACTGCAGCAGCAGGTGCCCTTAACACTGTATTGCTATGATAAGTGTAAGAATCAGAATCAAACATACTAGATCTAAAATCAGAATCAAACATACTAGATCTAAAAGGGCAACTGGCAACACTAACATGGAGAGATGCTTACTGCTGAACAGGTACTGGCTGTGGTCAGTGCTAGTGAGGGTGGAGAATGGGTAGAGGCAGATTAGGAAGGCTTTTTCTGGGATTGCGCAACCCAATGTGTTTGACAGTTAGAGCAGGCTAATTCACGAGCACAGAAGGAGATGCAAAGTCTATGAAGGCTAGACAGGCTGTGGTGATAGAGGATTCAATTATAAAGAATGTAGATTGCGTAATCTACCCCCAAGACCCTGAATGCCTAACAGTTCGCCGCCCCCCAGGTGATCGGAATTGACAAATTGTGGACTGGGCTCACAGATTGTTGGGGGGCTGTTTGATAATCCAGATGTAAAATAGACCATCGTACTCCAGTAGATGTTTTTTTATTGGTATTTTTCTAAAGCATTTGATACAGTTACTCCTAAAAGGTTATTAGGCAACATTTTTGCACCTGGATTAAAAAGTGGGTTAAAGATTGATTCAAGAGAATTGTTGTCAATAGAAAAGCATACACAAGGGTTTTGTCCTAGGTCCACTTGCACTAAGTGTTTTTATGATCTTACAGTGGCTATTTAAAAGCCTTTGTCCGTGTTTGCACATAATACAAAATGAGGCAAGGTAAAACAACATGAATTAGATGTTTAGTTCCCTGCAAGTAGATTTAGTTAAATTGGAGGACTGGGCAACCAAGTGGCAGATGAGATTTAATGTTGAAAAATGTAAAATTATGCATTTTTGGGAAATAAATATGTAAATTATACCTTAATTTGAGTTTTATTATGGAACTCATTAAATAAAATAATTGGGAATAACTGTAATCAACGAATTTTAATGTTCAATGTCAGTCAGCTACAGTAAAGGCTGGTAAGATATTGCCATGTTATAAAAAGAGGTATTAACTCACAGGCAAAAAAACATAATAGGAAAATGTGTCTTTGAGGGGAACGGGATACCATCATACACACAGGGACAATACCAGCCACTCTCTGATGACCTGTTCATTAACATAACTGTGCAAAGATCAATTTAGACTTAAAGCAGACATTCTGCTATCAAATTAAATAAATGCCTTTAACGTCCTAAAATTTTTATGATGTTCCACACCATCATGATGCACCGAGAACCATGCGCTTCCCAGTGCATGGTTCTGCCTCACACCCAAAGCAGTCCCTGGCATGATCCCCATCCCAGGAGTCTTGCACAATTGTGTGAAACTTCCTCTTATTACAATGCGATTATTAAAATCTGAAGGGAAAAAAAATGAAGAAAAATGTGGTAAAATTTAAAAACAAATTATGCAGTGACTTGCCAGGCACGTCAAGCAAAAACAGCCTGTTAACAACCAATGACGTGCCCTGAACATCATGGCATTAAACAAGCTTAGAAAGCGATCTAAGATCGACTTTTTCACTTAACCCCTTAAGGACCAGGCTGTGTTTTACCTTTTGTACCATTGGGACCGAGGCTGTTTTAACACTTTTGCGGCGCTCATGTTTAGATGTAATTTTCTCCTCGCTCATTTAGTGAACCCACACAAATTATACATTGTTTTTTCCAGGACAAGAAGGGCTTTCTTCAGATACCATAGTTTTGATCATATTATCATTAAAAATATTAAAATAAGATGAAAAATGTAAAAAAAAAAAAAAAAAAAAAAAACTTTTACTCATCCAAAAAAGCTTATGAAAAACCCTACTAAATAGATTCTACTATTTGTCCTGAATTTAGAAATACCCAATGTTTTTATGTTTTTTTGCTTTTTTCTGCACGCTATGGAGCAATAAGTACAAGTAGCGTTTTGCTATTTCAAAACCATATCTGGTAATTCTTCCCCCCATGTGCCATTTCGGGTATCTTTGAAGCCGGCCGACGCAATTTACCCCATCAAATCATATATTTTTGAAAACTAGACACCCCAGGGTATTTTACAAATGCTAGAATTTTAACTCTTTCCATGCACTTATTCTACCACCAGTCTTTGTCAAACTTTGTGGTAGTACCGTATTTGCTCGATTATAAGACGAGGTTTTTTCAGAGCATTTGCCCCTCGTCTTCTAATCGGGGTTGTCTTATAATCAGACCTCAAATAGAGGTCTGACTATGAGACTAAGATCCAGATCCCCAGCACCGCTGCAGGGGACCTGAATCCTTCTGTCTCCCTCCCATTTAACACTCCCCCACCCCACACACACTTACGGGTGCTTCCAATTTCCTGCTGTATACCGGGGCAGCGGGTTGACGTCCGGTGCGGGGAACTCTGATTTCTGACAGCCGGGGAAGGTCTGTGCGATGGACGCAGACAACCCCCGCTGCTAGCCACACCTCCTTCCGGCTGCAGTGTAAGTTGTCTAGTATTTTAACTCTTTCCATGCACCATATCTACCACCAGTCTTTGTCAAACTTTGTGGTAGTAATTTTTTTGCATTTGTTTTTTCATAAACATTTTACTTCAGGTATGAATTAAATGGTTCTGGTATATGTCACTATCGTAAAACAATATATGTTTAGCAACATCTCCTGAGTACAGCGATACCTCACATGAATGATTTTGTCTGGCTGTTTTGGGGCAAAAGGGCCACATTTGGGGCATGCGCATTTTCAATGTTGAACTTTGGCGTTTGGCGATCAACTGCCCATGCCCTATTTGGTACATCTTTGAGCCCGGCCATTTCACTGTGCCCAATAAAGCCATATATTTTTTAAAACTAGACACCCCAGGGTATTTTAACTCATTGCATGCACACATTTTACCACCAGCAATTTTTCAAAGTTTGCAGTAGTATTTTTTGTGTGTATTTTTCCCCACACACACACCTACTTTATGTATGAATTTACAGCTCCTGGTATATGCTGCTGTCACAGGACACTCCAATATGTGTTCAGCAATATCTCCTGAGTACAGTGATACCCCACATGCATGGGTTTGTCAATTTTTGGGGGAACTAAAAGGCCACATTTGGGACGTGTGCATTTTTCTAATTAGAAATTAGATGTGTGGCCATGCTACAGCCCCCCCCCCCGTGTTAATTGGGACATTGTTGAACCCGGCCAATTCAATTTACCCCATCAACTCATACATTTTTTAAAATACTCTTTCCATGCGAGTATTGTTTTAAGCTAATGTGTTATGTTCACAAAAATATATTTTTTATATATATACACTTTATATTTTTTTGCCTTTTTTTTTTTCAACTTGAAGGTTCCCCCGATAGTGACATCAGTGGAAAATTTACTGTTTTTTTTTAACCCCTTCATTCCCCTATAGACGTACCGGGACGTCCAAAAAACGCCTATTAAGAAACCCCTATGGACGTCCGGTACATCCAGCCCTTCGTGCAGCGTCAGGGACACATCCCTGCCGCTGCACGGGAGATCAGGCTGTCAGCTGTTTGACAGCCTGGACTCCCCACTGACAGCAGAAGCCGGCATTGCCGGCTTTCTGCTGTCCGATCTCCTGTAACAGCTTCCGGCATGACAGCCGGTAAGCTGTTACATTGCTAACTGCGCGATTACGCAGTTTGAAACATGTGATCAGGCATTCTGTGAGGACCTGCATAGAGATCACAGTGTGATCGGTGCAGGGGGATCGCGGGGAGGGGAGTGAGAAACCATGTCTCTCACTCCCCCTCCTGTCCTGAAACAGAAAAGCTGGGGAAAATAAAAAAGTTAATTCATTTAAAAAATATTAAAAAAAATCAATAATATAAATACTAAAAAAAAATTCTAACTCATTGTGACATCACTGGCACTGGCATGTTCAGGAGCTCCCTAGGAGGACCTCTAACCATTTCTGTGTAAAAAAAAATATATAAAAAATAAAAAAAAAATGTAAAAAAAATTAAAATTAAAATATATATATAAAAAAAAATTAAAAAACCTTACTTCCCATTGCCCTAGCATAACATCTAGCCAGTATAACCCTCCTGCCCCCGTTCACAACCCCCAAACCCGTTAAGCCATAGGCATAAAAATTATACAAAATTGTACACCTTATAGTATGCTCCCTGGTGCTGGGAAAGTCTGGAAAATCTATATAAATTAGGTATTTCTGAAATCAGGACACCTGAATTGATAAACTTGGAGGGGATTTTCCATCACTTTACCTCATTTTGTGAGGATTCAGAGGGAAAATGTAAAAAAATAGTTTTTTTTTTCTAATCTTCACTAGTTTTTACTAAATTTCTAATTCTAAATTTTCAGCTAATCATCCAACTATGGTATCAAAAGAAAGCTCTATCTCTCCTTGAAAAAACAATATATAGTTTACATGGGTACACTATTCACAGGAAAGGAGAATAATCGCTAAACCGACATACCGCAAAAATGGCACATTGCTCCGGGCTTTGAGGTGCCAAAAACCCCTGGGATTCAAGGGGTTAACTATTTTTTAATTTATTTTTACTAATCACACTGTGATTAGAAAGCTGGGTTCCATTGACTTGCATGGTTGAATGCAGTACCTGTATTCAACCTGCAAGTGGAGCCAGAGTTCTCTAGAGGGTCTGGAGACCATCTAGCGAACTTTTTCAACTGGTTTACAGGGCGGCTGCCATCTTGCGGATGGCGAAGATCACTTGAAGCGGAGTCCTGGGGTAAGTATTTGGTGTCGCTGAATACCTCCTGAATGAAACATTCCAGCGACACCATTTAAGTTTAGGAGGTGATCGTTGATTTGTTCTGTAACCCACAGTGCATGATTATATAAACAAAGACACCACAAGCAGAAATCCAGGTAATGCAATGTATTTTATGTAACAGGACAAGCAAATAATGGTAATACAGTCTAAGCAAGAAACCGGACATATGGCAAAATAAATACCGGTAATAAGTCTTTTGGCAGGGAGCCCGCTTGGAAGGGCACGGCAGGCAGAGAGCCCGCTTGGAAGGACACAAAGCAGGGAATCCACTTGATCAGGACACAAAGCAGGTAACCAGGACCGGTACAGATGCAGAGCCACAGCAGAAAGGTCCACAGACTTCAATACAAAGGCCCTGACTGAAGGGCAGGGCAGGTTCATAAAGGCAGGGTACTCCAGGTAACAAGGCCCAGCTGGATGTATTGACTAGGGCTCAACCCAGGTAACAAGGCACACCTGATCCTAGAAATGAGTTCTGAGTGCTCCAGAGGGCGGAGGGTGGCCACTAGTGGTAGCAGATTTAGATGCCACAGGTATAAAAAAAAAAAAAAGCCATGGTTCAGGCAGCTAAAAAGTGGTTCCTGACAGAACCACCTCCCCAAGGAGCGGTCACTGAACGCGAACAGTCTGAACAAAATCTGTACACCTTTAATAAACTGAGCAGAAGAGTGTACTCAACGTGATTTCTTCTTGTCGTTAAAGCTTCTTCACAGATCCCCAGGTCTTCCTTTCTGATTATATTGTCATTAGAGGTAATAACACAATCAAAGGAAAGGTTATCTGTGGTGCAATTGTAGGTCAAATTAGGACTGGATGCTGAAGAAGTTGAGGAGAAGGTATGATTCAGTGCTTTCTCTTTCCATGTACCAGGGGTCACATAGCTGCCCTGTACCCAGGGCATCACTGAAGGCAGTTCAGTAAGGGAAGCATTGATGGAAGGCCCCTTCTTACCCAGAGATGGAGTAGTGTCATGCATCTTTGTTACCAGTCCAGAGATGATACGAGGGGCTATGGTAGTCTCTGGTGTAGGGGTTGGTATATACTCCATGGGTTCACTGTCCTGGGGAATAAAGCTACTTCCCCTTTTAGGAGAGCTCTGTGCGTGTGACGTAGACTGTTCAATCGGTACAGAGGGTTTAGGAGGTTTCAGAGGACATTGGGTGATCCAGTATCCCTTTTTGTCACAGTAAAAGCAAGATTCCTCATCACGCCTTTGTTGCAATTCGGTTGTGGTAAGGGGTTCACGTTTCCTAGATTTCCTAGGAGATTCCTTTTTAATACTGGTAACAGGCTTGTTGGTTTTCTTAAGTGATGTAACAGGGGTAGGTGAATGGTCTTCATGAGAGCGATTGGAGTTGGAGTCCCAGATTTGCATTAATGATTTGCACAGTTCAAGTAGACATTCTCCTATCACTGAAAGTAACCCCGCAGACTCCTTGTAATGGCCTTTTTATTCTGTCAGGACTCGGGTGATCAGGTCTGGTAGGAGCCCACGTGCAGGCGATACTTGGGGTTCGGTCTGTAACCCACAGTGCATGATTATATATACAAAGACACCACAAGCAGAAATCTAGGTAATGTATTTTATGTATGTCACAGGACAAGCAAATACAGTCTAAGCAAGAAACTGGACGTATGGCAAAATAAATACCGGTAATAAGTCTTTTGGCAGGGAGCCCGCTTGGAAGGGCACGAAAGGCAGAGAGCCCGCTTGGAAGGACACAAAGCAGGGAATCCACTTGGAAGGACACAAAGCAGGGAATCCACTTGGAAGGATACAAAGCAGGCAACCAGGAACGGTACAGGTGCAGAGCCACAGGAGAAAGGTCCACAGACTTCAATACAAAGGCCCTGACTGAAGGGCAGGGCAGGTTCCTAAAGGCAGGGTACTCCAGGTAACAAGGCCCAGCTGGATGTATTGACTAGGGCTCAACCCAGGTAACAAGGCACAACTGATCCTAGTAATGAGTTCTGAGTGCTCCAGAGGGCGGCCACTAGTGGTAGCAGATTTAGATGCCACAAGTATAAAAAAGCCATGGTTCAGGCAGCGAAAAAGCGGTTCCTGACAGCATTGTTTAAACGCGACAGCCTGCGTGAGTATTGTTGCTGACCATGTCCATCCCTTTATGACCACAGTGTACCCATCTTCTGATGGCTACTTCCAGCAGGATAATGCACAAAGATCACATCATCTCGAACTGGTTTCTTGAACATGACAATTAGTTAACTGTACTCCAATGGATCCAGATCTGAATCCAAAAGAGCGCCTTTGTGATGTGGAGGAACGGGAGATTCGCATCATGGATGAGCAGCCGACAAAACTGCAGCAACCGCGTGATGCCATCATGTCCATATGGACCGAAATCTCTGAGGAATGTTTCCAGCACCATGTAGAACGAAGGCAGTTCTGAAGGCAAAAGGGGGTTCAACCCGGTACTAGTAAAGTGAGTGCTCCTAATCGCAGCATGTTACCTGTATAAAGATATCTGTCCACAGAAGCAATAAAAAAAAAAAAAAATTTGTGAAGAGAACCGATATACCCCAAAAATAGTGTGTGCTAAATAAATAACTATTAAAAATACTTCCCTTTTGGGCATATTTATATTTAGTTAATAATTTATAATCTATACCTAGACTCCAATTGCCATCTGATTGATGGCATTAATTATCCGCACTATGAGAGGGGAGAAATGGTGCGGCTGTAGGCAGATACATTGGTGGATGTTATTCCTACAAATTTGTTTAATGTTTTTAAATGTTGTCTTTTTTTTTGTGGATTCCATGTTTATACTATACAAAGGACATACAGTGTGAGACTCATTGGGAGAATAAGTAAGATTGTTAAACTAATTAAAGATGATTAGATTTGGTACGATAAACACCCAAGGCCTTAACTCGACCCCAAAAAACATATAGTACTGCAAAGGCTATGGGAAGAAAAAATAAATATATATGTTTCCTTCGGGAAACACATTGGCGCCTTGTGGATAATATTATTTTAAGAAATCAGAGATTTCCGTATTCCATACATGCATCAATAAAAACAAAGAAAAAAAGAGGTGTAGCCATATTATTCTCTAAAGATCTGGACTTAAAATTTAAATATGTAGAAACTGATCCTGATGGTAGATATATTATAGCTATTGCTGAAAATAATAATATATTATTCACATTAGTGAATATATATGCACCTAATACCTCTCCAGCTTGCTATCTGTCTAACCTATTAGGAAAAGTTCAGAAGGTAAAACAGGGTTTTTTAATTTGGATGGGAGACTTTAACTGCATCTTAGACCCTCATTTAGATAAAATGTCTTCAAAGAGAATTATTAATGATCGAAATCTTCTCCTACAGGCTCAGAGATTCCAAGCTTTGATAAAATCGCATGCGTTATTTGTTATCTGGAGAATGGCCCACCCTATAGAAAAAGATTTCACATGTTTTTCTAAAACACATAACTCATACTCCCGTATCGATTTAATTTTGGGAGAATGTAATTTAGCATTAAAAGCAAAAAATATTAAAATACACGAAACAACATGGTCCGACCACAATTTAGTTACTATGGATGTGGAGGAGAATGGGGAAAAACTTAGAACAGATTGGAGATTGAATCATAAACTAATGGAAAAACCAGAAGACATCGAATATATAAAAAAAGCATCTCATCTTTACTTTATTGAAAATGATGTGGATAACATTTCAGCCTTAAGTCTCTGGTGTGCATTCAAGGCAGTTATAAGGGGACATTTCATCAAATTGGGAGCATATGCAAAAAAAAAAAAAAAAAAAAAAAGCGGGAGCTAAAATATCCGACTTATATATCACCCTTTTTCACCTTAATAAACTTAACAAACAGAATCCCTCTAAAAATACTGTTATGAGAATTAAAGAAATAAATGATAAAATTAACCACATATTACTGGAGAACACCAACAGAGCCTTGATGACTTTGAAATCAAAAAAGATACTACAAAGGAAACAGGGCAGATAAAATGTTATCCAACCAATTGAAAAAGAAAAGGGAAGATAAGATGATTACAAGAATTGTATATAAAGGAAAAACTCTCCTAGCTCCCAATGAGATAGGCCAAGCCTTTAACAAATTTTATGAAGAGTTATATAATTTGCCAAATAAGTCTACAGAATTAGATGTAAAGAACTTTCTTTCGGATAGAGTACTTCCTAAACTCCCTAAATATGTTTTGGACACCTTAAATGAAAAAATATCCTTAGATGAGGTTTATAAAGAAATACACAGATTACGGGAAAAAAAATCCCCTGGACCAGATGGTTTCGATGCAAGATTTTATAAAATATTTATTGAGGAGATCTCACCATGTCTAGTCCGAGCCTACAATGAGGGTATGGATAAGGGGGCGCTTCCTGAAGAATTTTTGAGAGGCGATATTACGCCAATACTTAAAGTAGGGAAGGAACCTGACAAGATAACTAGTTATAGACCTATATCCCTTTTAAATATAGACGCAAAAATATATGCAGGTATACTAGCTCAAAGACTAAACATAGTGTTACCGCAGCTGATCCATACAGATCAAGTTGGATTTATCAAAGGAGGTTCTGCATCTAACCATATAAGAGCTCTATTGGGAATTTTTGAAGAAAATATACAAACTAAAACTCCTCAGTTGACCCTATCTCTAGATGCTGAAAAAGCCTTTGATAGGGTCAACTGGAGATATCTAGCAGAAACCCTAAAAGCATTTGGGATAAAAGGCAAGATTCACCAAGCGATAATGGCCCTCTATAAGAATCCGAGAGGTAGAGTAATTGGATCAGGAATTAAATCTAACTGGTTCCCGCTGTCTAATGGGACAAGACAAGGTTGTCCTCTTTCACCACTGCTCTACGTCCTATCCTTAGAACCTCTTGCAAGAGATATTAGAAGTAGCTCTGGGATAGTGGGCTTTATGCAGACGACATATTACTTACAATTAAAGACCCAGTGAATTCAGTGAATCAGATTATGAAGCTAATACACCAATTTAGCTTTATTTCCAACTATAAACTAAATATAAATAAATCAATAGTGTTACCATCCTATTTTAATGAAACACAAAAGAAAGAAATCGAGAGAATTGGTTTCGGTTGTACAAATGAAACCTTAGTATACTTAGGTGTTAAAATTACAAATACTCCAAATACATGGGTTGAAAAAAATTTACTTCCCATGATTAAAGAAATGAATTTATCCTTTAAAAAATGGCGAAACCTATTTATCTCTTGGTGGGGGAGGATAAATGTTGTGAAAGCATATATCCTACCCAAATTTATATATTTGTTCAGGATGATTCCACTGAATATACCCTACAGTTGGTTAGACCTAATTCAAGGTGCTATAAATAGATTTATCTGGGGAGGTAAAAAACCGAGATTAAATGCTAAATTGATTACAAAAAATAAAGAGCAAGGTGGATTAAGTGTCCCCCTAATCCAAGAATATTCACAGGCAGCTTTGTTAATGCATGCCAGTATATCACAGAGAAAGGAATCTATTCAGGAGCCTTGGTATAGGGGTGAGATTATAAAAAAATATCCTTTTAAAGATTTACAAACTTTTTTTTGGATCCCCTATAAGAGAGCGATAGAATTAATGCCAACTATAAACAGCCTAGTCCTAAGACATTTGTATATGAATTGGACTTGGGTAAGAAGTAAGCTAGGTCTAAAGATAGTAGTGGATTTACCGTTGGATATTATAGAAAATCTAATGGACAATATAAACCTAAAAACTTGGATACAAGGAGGTGCCTATAGAATAAAAGACCTAATCAATGGCTCTAACATGAAGTCCTTCTCTCAGCTTCAATCAGAATTTAATTTATCAGCAGGCGAAGCATATAATTATTTAAGAGTTAAAAGTTTTCTATTAAAATCGATAAATTGGAATCAAAATTTAAAAGCACAAAAACTCTTATGCGATCTAGTGGCAGGGGAATCACAAAAAAAACTGCTGTCAAAGGCATTAACTTTGATAACGCTACTTAAAAAAGGAGCATATCCCCTTAGCAATTAAAAAATGGGAGAGAGATTTAGATATCACAATTAAATTAGAAGAATGGAATAAATCACTGTACGTATCATATAAAAACATACACTGTTTGAATCTAAATGAGATGCAATATAAACTGATGAACCGGTGGTATTTAGTTCCTACAACACTGGCAAAAATGTCTCCCAATAATTTGGCGAACTGTTGGAGATGTGGGTACTATAAAGGAGATATTATCCACATTTGGTGGAGCTGTCCTCCGATAAATAGAATTTGGCAAGAACTATCTAATAAGCTTATTAAATTATATGGATTACACTGGGGACTAACACCAGAAAGAGCCCTATTACATTTAAACCTACCCAAAATTTCTACTCAAGAATTGCAGTTTTTACTACATGTGTTAACAGCAGCTAAAATAATTTTATCCAGAAACTGGAGAACCTCAGACCCAATTAGCTGGATAAAAATAAAATCTCAAATTCTGCACCAATGCTATATGGAAAAATTGCTTCTGTTATATGATAGAGGGAATAAATCTGGGTCAGTAGCCTGGGAAAACTGGATAAAAATCCTGCAAGAAGGCAAAATGGATTAATAAAGATTAGCAATCTTCCATCTTTCTATCCTGTAGCCATACCCCTGCAGATTGAAAGAAACAGAGCCTTAATAATATCCCAATAGAGTCAATAACACACTGATATGAAGAAGTAGTATTGCCCTCTTATTTTTGCTATTTCTAATTTTTTTTTGAAGTATGTGGCAATAGTTTGTCACTTGGAATCCAAAATTGTATGTATAACCTAAATTATTTTATGTATTTATGTTTAAGTTTATCTATGTATTTATCTTTAAGTCTTTTTGTATTTTTGTATAAAAAAAAAAAAATTACTTCCCTTTTTTTTTTTCTTACAGCTGCCGCCTCAAAAAGAAGAAGTTTCTGTGCTGTATCACAGCCTTCAGGGGATCGGACCTGAACATCCACAACATTTGGAGGAGAGATCCTGGACACAGTAGGGTTCCCCCATCCCCCCCTCCCTGAGCGCACCTAGCACATAACTTTTTGTGCATTGGATCCCGTGAGTGCAACTATTTACTATCCTATTCACAAGCTTTTGTAAACAGTATCACACTATTGGTTCTGCCTTCTCTCTCTCTCTCTCTCTCTCTCTTCAGTGAAGTCTAATCCTGCTATGAGAGGGGAATGAGAAACATGCAAACCTTCAGCACTATTGTGAGTGCAATTGACAATATAATTAACACCGTATTGTCTGAACAGTCTATACTATTGTTGTTGTTTTGTTAGTTTCGCTTACATGAGCGCCCCCAATTGAAATTGAACCACAGAAGTAGGGCTGCAACTAACGATTATTTTCATAATCTATTAGTTGGCCGATTATTTTTTCGATTAATCGGATAAAAAAAAAATGTATGTACATTTTTCATTTATTTAAATGATGTTAAATACAAACAGCAGAATAAAAAAAAACTTGCAAAAAATGCATTTCTTGTCTTTATTTCCCAACCAGCCCCCCCAATTTATGCACATTTGAGCCCAGGCTTGCCACGCTGCCTCCCAGACATGCCCCTCCACGGTGCCTCCCACATATGCCACACTGCCTCCCACATATACCACTCCACGCTGCCTCCCACATAATCCACTCCACGCTGCCTCCCACATATTCCACTCCACGCTGCCTCCCACATATTCCACTCCACGCTGCCTCCCACATATTCCACTCTACCCCCACATATGCCACTGTGCCTGATATGCCTTATACCCCCTGATACACCACTCCATCCTCCCAAGACATGCCATGCTGCCCTCCCCACATATGCCTTATATACCGTATATGCCTTATACCCCCAGATATGTCACTCTATCCTCCCCAGATATGCCTTATACCCCCCTCCAGATATCTCATAGTGCCCTCATAGAGTCACAGACCTGTTCACAGCACACTGACACCATACTTTTATAAATAGGTACTGGGTTAATCTTCACTGCCCCCAGGATTTAGATTCCCTTTAGTCTGTCCCCCTTTAACTGCGCCTTAAGTTAACTATTAAATTAATTAAATTAACACTCAGTCCTCATCATTAAATTAACCCTAAACACCCCATTAACCATAACTACCCCTAAATTAACTCTAAATACCCCATCAAACACAACTACCCTAAATTAACCCTTAACACACCATTAACCACAGCATCCCCTAAATTAACCCTAAAGACCCCCATCAACCACAAGAGCCCCTAAATTAACCCTAAACACCCCATTAACCACAACTGCCTCAATTTAACCCGAAACACCCCATTAACCATAGCTGCCCCTATATTAACCCTTAACACCCCATTAACCATAGCTGCCCCTAAATTAACCCTAACCTTACAAAAAATTACTGCAGTTTTTCTGAAGTAATACTACAGTTTTTTGGACATGAAAAAACTGCAATACTCCACTTCACTGCAGTTTTACTGCATTTGTACTTCACTGTACTACAGTTTTACTGCAGTTATTTTTGTAAGGAAGTACAAATGCAATAAAGCTGCAGTACAGTGAATTACAACTGTAGGTTTGCAATATAAAAAAAAAGTGCACTAAATGTGCAGTACAGTGAAGTACAAATGCAGTAAAACTGCAGTAAATGTGCAGTAATACTGCAGTAAAAATGCAGTATTGCAGTCTTTTCATGTCGAAAAAAAACCTTAATTTTTTTGTAAGGGTAAACACCCCATTAACCATAACTGCCCCTAAATTAACCCTAAACACCCCATTAACCATAGCTGCCCCTAAATTAACCCTAAACACCCCATTAACCATAGCTGCCCCTAAACACCCCATTAACCATAACTGCCCCTAAATTAACCCCCACCTCCCCTAACTTTCAGCAGCCCAAATATTAATTTTATACTTACAGTTAGATGAGTGTCACAGAGCTCTGAAAAAACCCTCATTTTATAAAATCGATAAAAATCGATTCAACTAATCGATAATGAAATTTGTTGGCAACGATTTTCGTTATCGATTATTATCGATTTTATCGATTAGTTGTTGCAGCCCTACACAGAAGCAATAAGATTCCAAACTCTCCACCATGGCCAAGACCAAACAGCTGTCCAAGGACGTCAGGGACCAGACCGTAGAGCTACAGAAGGCTGGAATAGGCTACAAGACCATCATCAAGCAGCTTGGTGAGAAGGTGACAACAGTTGGTATGATTATTCGCAAAGTGAATAAACACAATAACTGTAAATGTCCCTCTGTCTGGGGCTCCATGCAAGATCTCATCTCGTGAAGTTTCAATGATCATGAGAACGGTGAGGAATCAGCCCAGAACTACATGGGAGGATCTTGTCAATGATCTCAAGGCAGCTGGGACCATAGTCACCAAGAATACAATTGGTAACACACTACGCCGTGAAAGACTGAAATCCTGCAGCGCCCGCAAAGTTCCCCTGCTCAGGAAAGCACATGTACAGGCCCGTCTGAAGTTTGCCAATGAACATCTGAATGAAACAGTTGTCAGATGAGACCAAAATCGAGCTATTTGGCATCAACTCAACTTGCTGCCTTTGAAGGAGGAGGAATGCCTATGACCCCAAGAACACCGTCAAACATAGAGGTGGAAACATTATGCTTTGGGGTGTTGTTCTGCTAAGGGGCAGGAAAACTTCACCGCATCAAAGGGAATATAGGGCCATGTACCGTCAAATGTTGGGTGAGAACCTCCTTCCCTCAGCCAGGGCATTGAAAATGGGTTGTGGATGGGTATTCCAGCACGACAATGACCCAAAACACACAGACAAGGCAACAAAGGAGTGGCTTAAGAGGAAGCACATTGTCCTGCAGTAGCCTAGCCAGTCCCCAGACCTTAATCCCATAGAAAATCTGTGGAGACCTCGAAAAACTTAATGACTTGGAAAGGATCTGCAAAGAGGAGTGGGACAAAATCCCTCCTGAGCAAACCTGGTGGCCAACAACAAGAAATGTCTGACCTCTGTGATTGCCAACAAGGGTTTTGCCACCAAGTACTAAGTCATGTTTTGCAAAGGGGTCAAATACTTATTTTGGAGCATTCACAGTGCATCCTGGGGTGGGTTTTCAGTGTTGCTGAATGCCTTGCTATCGAGGAATTTCAGAGACATCATTGAAGCTTGATCGCCTCTTAAGCTCTTTTAAATCAGGTGTCCTCCGCCACACAGTGTATGGCAGACGTTGACGCATAGGAGAGGGGCCACATGAGCCCCTGCTGCCGTTATCTCTCTAAGCTGGTTTAATGCCATGAAATGACCGTTTTTCCTTGACGTGCCTGGCACGCCATTGGTCGTTAAAAGGTTAAAATACTTTTTTTTCCACATACTAAATATTATTTAAACCAGTAATTTGTAATCATTCACAATCTATAAAACACAGGTTTCCAATTTTATGACACATGAAAAGTAAAAAAAAAAAAAAAAAAAAGATAGCATATATGGTAGATATAGGGATGTTTTTCTTACCAACTGAGTTGAGAGTCTGATAATTTTCCATCATGACTTCTCTGTAAAGAACTTTCTGTGCCTCTTCCAAGCAATTCCATTCATCTTCACTGAAGTAAACAGCCACATCATCAAATCTTATAAGAACCTAAAAAACAGTAATACTGCATTAAGTCCTTTAGGACCAGGGCTACTTTTAAGTCGATGCTTGATCACTTCCTAATTTTTTTTTTTTTTTTTTTTTTTTTTTAATATAGTGAATATGATCACATTGTTGATCACTTTCTGGGCCATAACTGTGTTTTTCAGTGATGTGCCTGGCACATCATTGGTTGTTAAGGGGTGATTCAACTATGATTTCTCACCAAGTATTTTTTACTTTTCAGGACAAGTAGGGCTGTCTTCTGAAATCATAATTAAGTATATAAACCATTGTGACAAAGGCCACAATGTTCATGGTTTCACCTATAAAAAACTATATAGCCAATGCATATGAAAAATAAGCAAAATGTATTTAGGCATTTGTCCTGTTTTTGGAAACACCTGATATGCCTTGTATTTCAATCTATTTTGGTAGATACAATTCTTAATATGAAAGATGTTGTGGTAGTGTGCGCCTCTGCAGGGTACTTTCACAACAGGACATGACAAAGAAGGTTCAAAATAAAGTATGTTTTATTTCACTCTGCAGCCAAACAAACAGTAATCTAAAAGCAGAGACTGACAGCGTGTTAATAAACAGCAAATAAAAAGAAAAAACAATTATTTTTACACATAGGGGACTGTAAAATGCCATGTGTTATATTGAAAATCCATCAAGTAGCATCCACTCCCTACCTGGTGACTCCTCACACTGGCCTCTCTCTCTCTCAATACTGCAGCACATTTTAAACCCAAGTGATTAGTCTCCTTGAACCACCCGTCCAGTTCATGCATGTGCAATGCTGAAATAGTTTTTTGTGGGAAGGGTTTATACATTCCATGAGACGTGCATCACTGTTTCCAAACTAGATTTTGTTTTTATATAAGCTGGATGTTAGACTCCAACATCAGCAAGATAAACCAAGAGTTTTAGAAAAGTATCCATATTCAGCAGACAACTCAAAGTATTTTACTAGGGCCATTTAACACTTTTTATTTAACGATTTTAGCAACAATCCATGCTAAACATTTCAGTAAAGTTTACAAATTACAAAGTATTTACAAGTAAGGAAACAGCTCTTGATTTGTATTCTGCAACACCCCGAGCACAGCAATATCCTACATGCATGGATATATCATGTTTTTCAGACATGGTGGGGTCAAAATTGTAGCACATGCATTATCAGTTTTCAAACATGGAATTTTGACAGATAACTCTCCTGGCTTTTGATCTCATTTGAGGCACAGTAGAGGTCCCTTACTTCAACTTAACCAGTTTTACATTGCGTTACCTGGAAGAAGAAATAAAACACCAACAATCAATCTCCCACCAACACATAACCAGACACCCTACTTTCTATGTGGCCCCTGCAAAACACAAATCTAATGGTAGCAAAGAATTTGGTTTTTTTTTCTGCACCTTTTCACACGTAAGGCACATTTTGCGATAGATGCTGCACAATACCTGTAACAGAAATTTAAACAGAAACCCTCCCCCCACAATCTCCCGCTTCTCCCGAGCATTTCAATACCACATACGTGTGGCATATATCAACCTTACAGTTGAACCAGGAAGATCCACATCATTAATAACCCCTATAAGCTATATACCCCCCCAGACATTATTAAGTGGGATTTAGGGCTATTTTTTAATTGTGTTTTTGGTGGTTCAAAATCAAGTACCATACAAATAAATAACAGATTTGTGATTATATCTAGGGGTTAGAGGATAGCCTTAAGGGGTAATGCTTAGGTACTGTAAGCTGTAGGTACAGTTAGATGTAGGGTTAGGTTACAGTTATAGTGTTCGTTTATAGGGATGATGATCACATTTGGTCACTAGCTATTCATCAATGAGACCGATCAATGGCCTAAGGCTAGGTGTTTGTCAGCCTGTGATCGAGGGGGCGCTGCTGCTCTCTGCCCAGGGCAGACAGCACAGCCTCTCCGAGCCCGCCCCCCAGGCCTGAGATCACTCCCACGGAGTGATTCTGTAGGCCAGGGCTTGACAAATTTGTTGTGAATCTAGGCGCCAGCTAAAAAAGTTAGGAGCCAGGATTTTTTTTTTAAACTAACAGTTGGTTAGGAGTGATCTGATCATCATCAGCCCACTTACTAAACTCACAGCATTTGACCTGGAAGCACCCTGGACTTTCAGGTCAGTGCTGGTTTTTTTTTTTGTTGTTGTTGTTTTTTTTTAACTCTTTCGATGCTGATGTTCCATTGGAGCACAGCATTGACTGATATTTAGTCCCCACAAGCTTGTGGGGACAAATGTTAACCCCTGCAATGCCACGAATGTGTTATACACAATTGTGGCATTGAAGGGGTTAAAGCTGCACTGTCGCTCTCAGGGAGCGATCAGGCAGCAGGGGGGTGTTATGTCAGGTCCCCACACTCATGTGGAGACTGAAGAACCCTCTCCCCGTCCCTGAAGCTGCCTCTGGCAGCTGGGACGCAATTGCTGGTCTATAGACCAGCCATTGCAGGGGGAGTCTCTTCGATGACTGCTGTAGGCTTCCATGCCTACAGGAGTCATCACAGGGCATGTGGGGGCTCGTTTTTGCTGTTGCCTGGGCTTCCAGGCAGACCACCAGCAGCAGAGCCCCGTACAAAACGGGAATTAACCCCTAAATGTTGAAGGGGTTAATGCTGCACTTTCGCTCTAATGGAGCGATCAGGCAACAGGGGGTTGTTGTGTCAGGTCCCCAAACTTGTGTGGGGACGCAATCAACACTCAACCCCCTTTCCTGAAGCTGCCTGTGGCAGTTGAAAACACGACTGCAGGTTTTTTCAGGACAAAATTCTGAGTCCCCATGGCGACCTGGCACCTGGGATTTGTCGAGCCCTGTTGTAGGCTGAAAACGCGATTGCAGGTTTTCCTGCAGCCACAGGCAGCTTCAGGAAAGGGGGTTGGGTGTTGATTGGGTCCCCACAGAAGTGTGGGGACCTGACAACATCCCCCTGCTGCCTGATCGCTCCATGAGAGTGAAAGTGCAGCGTTAACCCCTTCAATGCTGCAATCACGGCATTTTAGGGGTTAATTCCCATTTTGTACAGGGCTCTGCTGCTGGTGGTCTGCCTGGAAGCCCAGCAACAGCAAAAACGAGCCCCCACAAGCCCTTTGACTCCTGTAGGCATGGAAGCCTACAGCAGTCATCAGAGACTCCTCCCTGCAATAACTGGTCTATAGACCAGCAATTGCGTCCCAGCTGCCAGAGGCAGCTTCAGGGACAGGGGGAACATCAGCATCGAAAGCGTAAAAAAACAAAAAAAAAAAAACAATCACCAATGGTATAAAGTGTCACTGATAATTGATCAGTTAGTCATAGCTAATGATGCATTTTTTTAAAAAAAATATTTTCAGTTGTTTTTACCTCCTCCTGATGTCCCTTTTTGGTCATGAGTGATCTGATTATAATCAGCCCAGTCTTAATTGGTTTAGCAGCAGAGCCTTAACTGACAGCAGCTGATCTGAAAGCAGTGCTGTCAAAGATTTTTTTTTTGGTTTTTTTTTTTTATATTTCAATGCAGGTGCTCTATAGAAGCACATCATTGATTGTCACTTGGTAACCACAAGTCTTTGTGGACTGAAGACATCTGGGATCACATCATTGGTTTACGTCATTCTGTTTCAATGATGGCCCCTGATAAGGCAGAATATGCCGGCGAAACACATATTGGGCATTGACTTTTAATATCTAATTCTTTTCAATTTTGTCTTTTGTTTGGGTCGGTTTCAACTATTTCAAGCTAGAAGTCCATCAGGGCTCAGCAACTTTGACTGAACACTTAGAGACAAGCACATAGCTCCACTTGGTGTTGAGCGCATTAAATGTTCCTTTCATTTTTTAGGTGTGAACGTTTTGAACATCCCTAGACTGAACTATACATTATGTATGCCATTGCAACTTTTTCTGTTGGATAAATGTGCCAGGGATGGACATTCCAAATGCATAATAAAATCAATGAAATGAAAATCATGCTACAGCAAATATTCCCATTGTCAGTATCCCTAAGAGAAAGTTTAAATGCTTACAAACGGTATATTTAAAAGATGATTTCTAAACTCATATCAGAAATCTAATAGATCATATAGGGGGAAAAAAGTCAGAATACATATTACATTGGTAATAGTTTATTTTTCTATACAGAGGAAGATCATGGTGAACATGAATAAATAAGGTGCCTACTGTACCCCTTTTTACATCTGGGACGGCCCAAACCGGATAAGGTTGATAGATATCAGAAGATGCAAATATTAATTGTCTATAGCAAAATTGTGGAAAAATCAGAATATCCCCACTTGGTTGATTTTAAGAAATCAAATTATATTTCAATTAGAAATTAAGAAAGGCAGAAATTTGATATCTGACATAGGCTGAGCTAAATCTAGGACACATTGTAAATGACAATGTCCGATAAGAATAGAAGAATTTAACCTGGAAGATGATGGGTTAGAGAGAATGTCTTTAAGGTAATAAACATTAGCACTAGAAAGGATAGACTCACAAAGGATTCTCACGGGGGGGGGGTGTCCCGGGTGTCTTGCGGGGCTGGCGGTAGACATCTACGCAATACGCGTATACAACTTCCGCTGAGTGCCGGGAGTTGTATACGCGATTTGCATAGATGTCCCCCTCCGGCCCCGCAAGACACCCGGGAGTCTGCTCTGGTAAGTCGGGGGGGGGGGGGGGGGACACAGAGTGGCAGCGTATCTCGGGGGGGAGGACAGAGTGGCAGCATATCTCGGGGGGGGGAGGACAGAGTGGCAGCATATCTCGGGGGGGGGGGACAGAGTGGCAGCATATCTCGGGGGGGGGGACAGAGTGGCAGCATGTTTTTTGGTGCTTTTTTTAAAGAAAAAAATTTCTTTAAAAAAAGCACCAAACTTTTAGGGTGCGGCCTATATCCGGGGGCGGCCTATATCCGAGCCAATACGGTATATATATATATATATATATATATATATATATATATATATATATATATATATATATATATATAGTGCGTGTGTGTGTGCAGTTTTTTTGTATGATTTTGAAATATTGATATAAAAATAAGAAAAAAAAATCATATCAGCCTAGAAGCTTTGGCAGTTTCTTCCCAAACTCTCACCTTTAGCGATGAATTGTTTTTGCGTCCCTTTGGTCTACCTCTGGATTTTTTAGGAGGAAGTTCTATGCTGGTTGGCACCTAAAGACAAAGTTATAAGAATATAACACAACAGATGCAATCAACATGTATTACAGCAGCATTTCTGAAAGGGTTTCCCCAATATTAGTTCCAACAACAGTATCCATCTGCAATTAAAGGTCTGATCATACGACTGTTGCTTCAATGCAGTTTCTGTCAGAATTAGTAGCTTGCTTGACATGTCTTAGATTCAGGATACGGCTGCAGCGTAAGTTGCCTTTGCGAATTGCGTAGACGTCTACAGACTACACACCAGGGAGTCAGAAGCACTAGAGGTTACCTGACAGGAGGATTCAGGTCCCCTGCAGCGCTGCGGGGCATCTGGATCTTAGGAAAAAAATAGGTCTATGAGACTTTTTGTTATTGTCCTAGCTGTTTATATGGGTAAAGGTCACCTCTGGTTTGGGTTGGACAGAGGCTTTGTTATTAAACCCTTCCGTACCGATGACGTACCTGGTACTTCCTGGTTGGGTGTCACCCACAGACCTGGAAGTACCAGGTACGTCATCGATGATGCGCGATCCAGCGTCCCCAGCAACCACTCCCCCTCAAGTCCATGCTCGCTTTGAAGCAAATCACGAGCACGGAATTAAAATATTTAAATAATACTGCGGTCTTCAAAGGAAGACGCAGTATGCGAACGTCGGTACGGAAGGGGTTAAACAATCTGGCTACATAAGGATGGATTATATTTGTTTGCTATTTTTAGAGTATGGTTACTTGCTAATGCCTCTTACACCCTTCAATAAAGCCACGGCCAATTGTTATCCAATTTAAACGGCGTTTTGTTCAATACATTTTAAGATACGTACATGCAATAATTTTCTCCCAAGTCCCCTCTTCTGTTGTCATTGCCAGGGCCCCAATGATACATTCTGCCTTGGGATTTTTACATTTATAAACATTAAACTGCAGCTAAAACATTCAGAACTATTCTACTATTAACTTAAACCATTCCACCAGGAATATCTACCCCAGTTGCAGACCATTGGATCATCTGCAGATGGCATGCCATACCATAAATACTCAATCGCTGCCTTACGCATTCAACTATTTTAACATCAAAAGTCAATCTTCTACATGGACAGTTTGAAAGGCCTTTATGAAAGATAGGCAGTATCTACTGCTCCTCCAGGTCTTTTATTTTAGTTACCTGGTCCAAAATAATTTGAAATAATTGACAACTCCCATTTAGCAATCTTTTCCTGAAGCATGGTATCAAATAATTTTTCAACTGCTAGTAAAATGCACTGCATACTTTGTTTTGTACATGTTTCATGGTTTGTGTAAAAACACAATGGAAAGCACCTTTGTTTGGATCCTGTATTAATTAAAATGACATACTCAAAGATTCTATGAAATGTTTGCACAAGTGTATAAGCGGTTTGTGACCAAATCTTCTAGGATTCAGCAGTCACTAGATGTGTGAACAGAAAATGTGCACAGTACAGGGGGCCATTCTACATATAAAAGTCTGTTCATTTTTAAATCAACAACCACATCTGACATTATCACATCTCCAAGAGACTTCCATGAAGACTGATAAGCCTGTTTACACATGCAATTTTACATATTACGTCATCCACGTGCAGTATGTTTATACATCATTTAAAAGGACATTTGCTAGTGTATTAAAAAAAAGCACTAAGCAATCATCATTTGAAAGAATATACATCAAATCCGATTTGTTTCCTAACATTTGCTCCCAATCCATGCTACATTGTATTGCTTTGCTTTGATGTTACCTGCGAAGACATGTCTCTCGGCTTCTCAATCACACTCGAACTGGAGGGTTTGCTTTATTTGTGAAGTCTTCTTTACGTGCAGGTTTAGAAGGTGCCAGTTATCTCCCAGCTCTCGGGATGCAGGGAGACCAAAAATGAGTGCTTATGAGAGGAGAGCGACCGTGAACAAGACGAAAGCAGCAGGGTTGTCGCTTAATTGCTCTTTAGAAACGCAACAGCGATTTTCCATAGCCAGATGTTTGGTTTTTAAGCTAGAAGATGTATGATTATCAAATCCACACAATGCGTTAAAACGCAGAGATTGTCTACGACGAGCAACAACCCAACGTTTCTGCGTGTGATGTTGCGAGCGCCGTAACGTGCTACGTCATGACGGCGACGCCTGCCAGGTTTAGCGTCATATGATGAAGTGAGGTGATAACGTGCTGGTTAGTGAGCAGCTGCTAGAAGCTCTAATACAATAAGCGGTTGACATTAGCACGCGGATTACGTTGCTTTAAACGAAACGTGTCACGCACCGCTATGTCATGCTGTGCTGGGTTGCAAGATTATACGGCGATTCGTGATTAACGGTAGACATGGCAGAATGCAATTATTTGGTCATAAGGTTGCTCAATATGTAACACACAAGTTCCAGTGTTAGTTTACAGTCTAACAGTGGACGCTTAATCTTTTCTGCTACAGGACATTTTATGTTTGAGCAAATCTGACATTTTAACTGTGGGTATATACACAGTGCCACTACGTCTTTAATTTTGTATGGTTTATACCAGTGTTTTATTTATTTACGTGCTCTTGCTACAATCAGCCTGCAGGGGTGGACATAAGAGGTGCCAACAGTGTCAGGATTAAGCTCTCTGGGAACATTCTTCTAGATACCATTATTTTGTTCATATCATCTAATTTACAAAGAAAAATGAAAGCTTGGAAAAAAAAACTGCTAACTAGATCCTAATGTTTGTCCTGAATTTAGAAATAGCTAATGTTTGGGTTTTTTAAAAATGAGAGCGCAATTAGTACAAGTAGCATATTACTATTTCAAAACCATTTGTTCCAAATATGGTCATCATGTCCCATGAGACATCATTGAAGCTGGCCAATTCGATTTACCCCATCAAACTACATATTTAGGATACCTTAGGGCATTTCAAATGCTGGTATTTTAACTCCTTAACAAATTTTAACCACCAGTCTTTGCTAAAGTTTGCAGTAGTATTTTTCGTGGGTTTTTTTCACACACATTTTATTTTAGGTATGAATTTGCAGTTCCTGGTATATGACACTGCCAAACACCCCAATATGTGCTCAACAACTCTCTTGAGTACAGTATGACCACCTTTGCATAGGTTTGTCAGGTTGTTTATGGGGTAAACGGCAACATTTGGGAGCAGACATTTTTGTTTTGAATTTTGACATCTGGTCAGTGTGCCCCCATGCTCTATTTGGTACATCCTTGAACCCGACCAATTAAATTTACCCCATCAAACCATATATTTATAAAAACTAGACACCCCATGGGTATTTCAAAACAGTACAAGGGGGTACTTTACATACAATAGTCACAGCAAAACACACATAGGTCTCCAGTAGGCCCTCCTTTGCGCACTACTCAGCACAGGAGGTCGCTATTCTAGTCTGTGGGGAAAATAGTAAACATGGGCTGTTCCCTGACCTCTGGTAGACAATGGCTGCATATCCAATCTTGGTGCAAATACTGGCCGTAGAGGTCTGTGTCCTGTAAGTCTTGACTAAATGGAGCATAACATACCACTTATAAAGCTCCCTCCCGATATGCAGGTACTCCAAATCTGTGTCTGAGCTCCACAGTCTTCAGAGTCTCTGGTGACTGGGGAAGCATGGCACTC
Source organism: Spea bombifrons (assembly GCF_027358695.1). Taxonomy (NCBI): domain Eukaryota; kingdom Metazoa; phylum Chordata; class Amphibia; order Anura; family Pelobatidae; genus Spea; species Spea bombifrons. Next base: position 74,364,516 of record NC_071087.1, on the reverse strand, counting down.
TGTACCAGGTTGAAGAAGTAGTTCCAACAGATCTCTTATATCCACCTCCCCAAAAACAGAACCCCTTCCAAGACTAGGGCCCATAGTCTGTAGGGAGGAGGCTGGCCCTCAGGCCCCTCCAGGTGACCAGAGCACGAATTCTATGTCTCCATTAAAATCACAACAAGATAATTATATGAAGGCAAAGTTACTCTGTGTGACAAGAACGACCTATACCCCAACTGGGTACACCCGCCAAACGTTGCTTCCTGCTCCCCATGGGTTACTCCAGCGATTAACCCCTTCACTGCCAGACAAGACCAGCTTTACAGTGAGAAGAGAGGACGCCACTGCAACAGAGCTGCTCTGCCTCTGTGGCTAGCTGAAGCTGAGCTACACAGGGTGGCTATTGTCCTGAAAAGGACAATAAGTGATTATAGCAGAAGCCACTTCTCTTCGGGAACCTCGGCGGAGCTGTAGTAAACGGAAGTATAGCAATACACACTTAGGACACAGAGTCCCGCAATGTCCGAATGATTCTAGCCGTCATTCTCAGGGTGATCCTGAGGGGGAGGCGGCGATCCCGGGGTACCAGTGGATAGCTCAGGGTCCTGAGGGTATCCTGTCAAAAAACTGACGCGATTGGCCAAGGGACCCTGAGCGCCAACAGTTCAAAGTTTCCCCGGGATGGACTGCGAGATAGCCGACATGCATACGACAACTGCGCCAGCTGATCTCTGCTCTCCTGGCAGTCTCAGCGACCAGGGATCTGTAGGAGGCTCCCTCTCTGAACAACCCCTTGTCTGTACCCCACCCCTGTAAGAAATTATGAAATTACAGGGCTATTCTTTTAGGGAATGTGTGACGAATAAAGCACAAATACAAGCTTATAGAAAAATGTATATTGATATTGAATTAGGCTACTGTTACAGTTTATAAAACATATAACATACAGAAAACATTTGATAATAATACAAAACAAAAGGGATACTTAAGCACATTCTTGGGAAACCTCTCTCAGCTCACGGGCTTCTCCTGAACGCCATCTTGCGCAGCTTCGTTCTGAGTCTCCTGACCCAGGACACTTCTGTTCACTGCGCTCTCCTTTCTCAGACTCCTCTTTCTCCTGGAATCTTCTTTCTCTTGCAGCCCCTAACTAGTCATCCCAGAATTCCTTGTGTCATGCCACGGCATGAGTAACTGGAGCTTGGCACTAAATGGGTCAAGGTATTTGACTGATGCTAAGTCCAGTAACATTTGTTCACACCTTTCCTTTTGGAGTCAGAACCCAAAATACAACTTGATTACCCCATGCTGGGTATTGTCACCTGGGACAGGAAGGTATGCCTGTGGAAGAGTGAAGGGCCAGACATCATAGCTACATCTCCCTGGGGTGTGGAGACAGGGTATCAATAGACACAGGGTAAAATTATTAAATGTATAATGTCCAAAATATGATGGGTACATAACTTTTGGGCCCTATCGTACATTGCATCCTTATCTCTGTGATGTGCTGGTTTCAGGGAGACCAAACATGCCATGCAGGCATGACCATAACAAGTGTTATGCGAACGTGTCCTTGTGCCAACTAATACAGATGTGGAGTTTGGTATGAAAATGATCACTAGGACCAGAGAATTATGATGATCCTGGTGTCATAATGATGCCAAGCTCAGCCAGCGTCATATTACATATTTTGTGATCCCAGACCAAAGTTGAGAAGATATAACCCCGCCTTCAGAAGGTCATAGTTCTGAACCCCCTACTCCCATCCCCTAGCTCAGGTAACAGGAAAAGGGCGGTCTTGGGGGGGGGATAAAAAGGTGGGCAATTGGTAATGGAGAAAGAGCCTGTTTTTACCATCACAGAGACAACATCAAGGCTCCGAGGAAGTATGGTATGATACGCTGTTTTATCCCTTTTATTTTATACTGTTTTGTACTTGTACTATTTTAGTCTATGTCTCTTTTTATATGCATTTTTGTGTAACAGCACTCTGACCCATTTTATACTCAGATTAAACATTTTTAATCAGTTCTGTCTTTGTTCTCTTATCGAATTCAGCCTAGAGATAGCCTTTTGTATACATATAGATATGTCACGTTACTAAGAGGTTAACTATATAGATATCAGTTTGGGGATTGTGTCATTATCACAGTCTGATTGTTTTGGGTAACCTAAGACGCCCAGTTTTAAAGTTCTTGGTGGTGGCAGCGTGTTTTACACTGGGAGTTTTGGGGTGACTGGTTGGGGTTGGTGGTGGTTGCTTGGTGCCCTGCGGGGAAAGTGACCAAACGCGCCGGAAGTCTGGTTGGCGTTTGACCCTTGTTACGCCCGTACTCCCACGTCACCCAACCCCTCTTTCCAAAGATTTCCTGTATGACCCAATTATGGAGGAGACAGGTAGTCTATGCAAACATGCACACAGTTATGTTAATATACATCGGCTTCAGTTGTCTGACCCCCTGTGGGGTATCCCACCTCTGTTGGAGCCTTTGTTCCAAACCCTTTGTAATGCATTACTATGCAAATTACCTTACATTGTAAAACCAGATATCTCACCTTATAGAAACCCAAGTCGTCCCCAAAACATTATGCAATAAATGTAATATCCCATTTTAAAGGCACCCTTCATTTCTTACACCCCCCATGAGTTAACTCCATGAAAAGGGTGCACCGGTGGGGTTGATGATGTCCAGGCTATACAGGGCTAAAGTCTGTGGGCAGGGCATGTGGAATATGGAAAGGGCAGTACATGAGGGGAACAGAAAGCACAACAATAATCACACATATACTGAGACATACAGAAATCAAACAATGGCTACTACAGACGGCACTTATTAACCCTGGGCTGTCACACTCTGGCTGACATGGAACTGGATATATAGAAAAAAAAATAAGGAAGAAAGATTAGAGGCAAATGGAAAATAAGTGGTAGGTTCATAAGGCTAAGATGATGAAGTCATCAAGGATCATTTTTAGTTTATTTCATTCACGAAGGTAAGTATGCATCATGCATATATCTGCACAATTCATTAACTTACCAGCAAAGCTACATGTTAGATAGAAATGATGATGAGATAAAATGGATATAAAAAGTCTACACACCCCTGTTAAAATGCCAGGTTCTTGTGAAAAATCATGTTAGAACTTTTTCCACCTTTAATGTGACCTAAAACGTAAATAATTCAATTGCAAAACAAGCTGAAATCTTTGAGGGGGGGGGGCCTAAAAAAACCTCACAATAACCTGGTTGCATAAGTGTGCACACCTTTAAACTAATACTTTGTGGATGCACCTTTTGATTTTATTAGAGCAATTAGTCTTTTTAGGTAGGAGTCTATTAGCATGGTACATCTTGACGTGGCAATATATGCCCACTCTTCTTTGCAAAAGCACTCCAAATCTGTCAGATTGCAAGGACATCTCCTGTGCACAGCCCTCTTCAGATCACCCCACAGATGTTCAATTGGATTCAGGTCTGGGCTCTGGCTGGGCCATTCCAAAACTTTAATCTTCTTCTGGTGAAGCCATGCTTTTGGGGATGTGTACTTTGGGTCGTTGTCGTGCTGATTGGTGAACTTCCTCTTCAGCTTCCTAACGGACGCCTGAAGGTTTGTGCCAAAATTGCCTGATATTTGGAACTGTTCTTAATTCCTTCCACCCTGGCCCTGGTTCCTGCTGAAGAAAAACAGCCCCAAAGCATGATGCTGCCACCACCACTCTCTACTGTGGGTATGGTGTTCTTTGGGTGATGTGCAGTGTTGTTTTTGCGCCAAACATACCTTTTGGAATTATGGCCAAAAAGTTCAACCTTGGTTTCATCTGCCATATTGTCTCCACTTGATGATGACTGTCTTCACTGTGTTCCATGGTATATCTAATGCTTTGGAAATTCTTTTGTACCCTTGTCCTGAGTGATATCTTTCAACAAAGAGATCCCTCTGATGATTTGGAAGCTCTCTGTGGACCATGGCTTTTGCTTTGAGATGCAACTAAGCAAATTATTATTATTATTATCTTTTATTTATATAGAGCCAACAATTTACACAGCGCTTAATACTATACATATATTCAAGGCGTATGACAAGATGAGAATTGACAGACTAAGACAAACCGATACATTAGGTGGAGACAGCCCTGCTCACAAGCTTACAAATGTCAGGTAAATCCTGCTAGAACAGCTGAACTTTATTTGTGATTAATCAGCGTCACTTTAAATGATGGCAGGTGTGGAATGACTTCTGAGTTTGAATGTGATTGGTTAATTCTGAACACAGCCCCAGTTATAAGAGGGTGTGCACACTTATGTAACCAGTTTATTGTGAGTCCCCCCTCCCCTCAAATATTTCAGCTTGTTTTGCAATTGAATTGTTCATGTTATAGGTCACATTAAAGGTGGCCAAAGTTCTGACATGATTTATCTGTCTCATTTTTTATAATTGTAGAAAAGAGTAAGGGAAATATTGCAGCAATTACTGGAACAAGGAATTGTACGCCCATGCAACTCAACAAATAATAGTGCTATATGGCCCTCAATGAAAAAAAAAAAAGGAACATGCAGGCTGACTATTGATTACGGTATGCTGAATAAATATACTCCTCCTGTCACTAACATTGGCTTTCATTCATCCCCAACATATTTTCACCAATGTTTGGCAGAGGAATTAAAACCATTCTCCTCCCCAAGTAGCCTCATCCAGTATGTGGATGACATATTGCTCCAGACAAAAGATGAGACTTCACACCTACAGCTACTAGCTGAACTTCTAGCCCTTATCCAAGAGTCAGGACTGAAGTGTAACACAAGTAAGGTTCAGCTTACACAGCCTAAAGTAGTATTTCTGGGAGTACGCATCACACAAGGGCAAAGGTCAATTGAAAAGGATAACATCAAGGTGACAGGGACACGCCATGTTTACATGCACACATAGAGTCACTAGCATAGTGTAGTTAGAGTCATAGAGCCTTGTATTTCAGACGCTTCTCTATATATACTCACATACATGTATTTGTTATTTTAATAAACCCATTGTCTTAAGCCGCTGGCGTAAGTGGAGTTTCATACAAAGAGGAATCGGTAGTAGTTGAACGGGTTAAGGTTATAAATCCCGGTATTTAAAGTGCTTTTCTACATTTATCACAAGAACCTGGCATTTTACCATGGGTGTGTAGACTTTTTATATCCACTGTAGGTCCGATATCACCTGGGTAAGTGGATATTCACTATAATATTCTTCTATGGATCAGATAAGTGTTGATAATTAGACGGTATCAATTGACACGGGAGCGGAGGCAGAGACACGGGAGCGGAGGCAGAGACAAGGCAGACGGCAGGTACTGGCTCGGGTTCAGGTATAGGCACAGGCACAAGCCCACTGGCAGGTAAGCCCACTGGCAGGTACAGGTTCAGGCTCAGGTACAGGCTCAGGGAAGCCCACTGGAAGGGCGGACGGGAACGGAGGCCCCTGGAAGGGCGGACGGGAACGGAGGCCAACTGGAAGGGTGGACGGGAACGAAGCAATGCAGTGCCAGGCACGGGTACAGACTCATGCACGGGTGCAGGCTCGGGTTCAGGAACAGGCTCAGGCACGGGAACGGGCTCGGGAACAGGAACGGGCTCAAGAACGGGAACAGGTGTAGGTGTAGGCTCAGAGCAAAGCAGCCTTGAACGTCAATGCCAAGGCCCTGACAGAAGGGCAGGGGAGGTCTTATAAAGGCAGGGCTTCACTCAGGTAATGAGGCGCAGCTGTACCTGATAATGAGATTCTGAGCACTCCAGAGGGAGGAGGGTGGCCACTAGTGGTATCAGATGGCTATGCCTGAAGTATAATGAAGCCATGGTTCAGGCAGCGAAAAGTGGACCCTGACAGTATCCCCCCCCCTCAAGGAGTGGCCTCCGGGCGTTCCTAGGACAGTGGTGTGACAGTAGCCGATGGTGCTGAAAGCTCCTCTTGCACGTAGAGCGTTTTCAAAAACGTGCAGGTCACCCCGACGTACGAGAGTCCCATTAGGCGCCACCACACACTCTGGTGACATGGCCTTAGTTGCGCTGGCCTGGGTGTTAGGGGCCTTAGCCGCTGGATGCTCAGATGCGATGGTTCCGGGAAGCGCATGTCTTGTCCTACTTCTGCAGGAATTCCCCCTGTACACGGAGTCCCTCTGACTGGCGTTGGATAATACAGGGCTGGACTGGGTTAAGGCTAGAATCGAGGAGAGTGTACCAGGCCTCTGATCGCAGAAGGTGCTTGTAGCGGTTCAGGTCTTTCCTATGCACAATCATCCCATCGGATGCTAGGACGTTACCGGGAGCCCCAAGGGAGTGTCTTGCGGTTTGGGGTTGCCTATCCACCCTCCTGTGAGTGATGGGAGTGGGGGTCCCAACCGCACAAACAGCTGTGGTGTTATTGATCTCGGGTGTGCACGCCATATCAGCCTCAGACGAAGCATCGTCCATGTCAGACCAGTCAGGGTCGTCAGACATGGTCTGGAGGTCTTCTGACATGACTACAGATGGCATAGGATCTCCTGGTGCCGTGACGTGAGTAACCCCTGGTTCACCGGGCTGAGGAAGAGACAGGTTGTGCTCCAGCTGTGACATGTTGCTGTTATCATATGCAGGTTCCTGGGCATGGGGTTTGTCGGTGTGGTTTACAGACGGTTTAGCTGGTTTCAACGGACAATAAGTTATTCTATGGCCAGTCTCTCCACAATAATAACACAGGTTGTCCTCTCGTCTTTTCTGTCTCTCTTCCTTGAAGCTCTTCCTTGAAGCTCTTCTTCGGAGCTCTCTTACCTGTGGTCTCAGTCTTTGGCTTTTATTTGGTACTATCACATTCTAACTCAGTCCGTACAGATTTACAGAGCTGAAGAAGACACCTCGCCAGTTCTTCCAGAACTGCAGTTATCCCCGCGGACTCCTTGGAATGGCCTTGGCATTCTGTCAGGACCCGGGCGAGCAGGTCAGATAGGAGTCCATGTGCAGGGGATACTGGAGAGTCTGTCTGTACCCCTTTATTCATATTAACGGAGAGGTAGGTACAGACAGAGTAGCAGAACTGGTAAACGGATAGAAGGGAGCTGAGGCAGAGACACGGGAGCTGAGGCAGAGACACGGGAGCTGAGGCAGAGACAGGACGGCAGGTACTGGCTCAGGTACAGGCACAAGCCCACTGGCAGGTAAGCCCACTGGCAGGGCGGATGGCAGGTACAGGTTCAGGTACAGGCTCAGGGAAGCCTTCTGGAAGGGCGGGCAGGAACGGAGGCCCACTGGAAGGGCGGACGGGAGCGAAGATCAGCTGGCGCGGTTATTGCACGCACGCCGGCTATCTCGCGGTCCGTCCCAGGGAAACTTTGAACGGCTGCCGCTCAGGGTCCCTTTGACCGATTGCGTAGCTTTTTGAACAGGATATTCTCAGGACCATCGGTACCCCGGGATCGCCGCCGCTCGTTCGGGATCACCCCGAGAATGACGGTTTAAAGCTATACGGACACTACGGGGCTTGGTGGCCTAAGTGTGACGCTGGACTGTCTGGGTGGGAAGATGTGGACATGATTCATGGATTGTTTCTCACCTAACCTGTATATAAGCCCGTGTGTTTCCCAAATAAAGAATTCCTGTTTTACCTCACTACCAGTCCAGTCTTGTTATTGAGGTAAGCCTCAGTGCTGCCCTTATCAGGGCGGTAGAGCACTGTATTGCTATACTTCTGTATACTTCAGTGCCGCCGAGGTTCCTGAAGAGCTGTGTCCCCTGCTATGAACACTTATTGTCCTTTTCAGGACAATAGCCCCACTGTGTTGCTCTGCTTCGGCTAGCCACAGTGGTAAAGCAGCCCCTGCCCTCTGCAACGCTGGTTCTGTCTGGCAGTGAAGGGGTTTATCTCCGGTGTCCCGGCAGGAAGAAGGAAAGATTGGCGGGAGTAGCCAGTCGGGGTACAGGTTGTTCCCGTCACACACTGGCTAACTAAAATAATACACAAGGGAGGGGCAGTGGATATAGCATAACTGGATTTCAGTAAAACATTTGATATTGTCCATAATATAAGACTAAATTGCAGTGTTTGGATGATAAAACAGTGGAATGGATAAGGCAATGGTTGCGTGATATGAGAAAGAACGTTGTATTTAATGGAGTATATTCAGCAGCAGGTCATGTTACCGGTGGGGTACCTCAAGAATCAGTACGGGGACCTATAATTGTAATATTTTTATTAGCACATGGTCTTAATGGTAGGGTTTATCTTTTTGCACATGATACAAAGATCTGAAATAGGGTAGACATTCTTGGTGGAACAAGCCAAATGTCAACGATCACCTCCTAAACTTCAATGGTGTAGCTGAAATGCCTTGATAGCGAGGCAATCAACAACACCGAACACCACCACAGGATGCTCTGTGACCACTCTAGAGAGCGATCACAACCACCACTGTGAGAGATTTTGCCACCTGCAGTATGGCGGTGTGTCCGTTAACCAAGTTGCAAAAGTTCCCAAAAATTCATAAATATTTAAAGAAGTCTCCAGGGAGGCAAATTATTGCACAAACAGGGATCTGCTTTTTTGGATCCTCTGATCCATTCTTATGGTGCAAATTTGGTCCTATGGCGGCACTACATAGATGATATGATGTTTGTTCGGCAAGGTTCAGATATGGAATAGGATGACTTTAAAACATCAATTCCAATTCCAAAAATATAAAATTCACTTCTGAATTCATTAGTTAAGTCTAAAGTACTTTTTGAAGATATAGATAGCAAAAGCTACATAGACAGAAGGAACTGCCACCTAATTATTCTGACAACATTCCGAAGGGACAATATCATAGAATCAGAAGAAATAGCAGTGACATTAATATATATATATATATATATATATATATGTATATATATATATATATATATATATTTAGAACAAAGTTTAATCCTTAGGGATACATTTTTTGAAAAACATTTTGACCAAAACTATTACTTTTTTTTATTTTCTTTTTATTGAATTAAGAGGAATGTATTTACAATAGCAAAGGTGCATATGGCATTACAGTTGGCATACAAGTAACATAGTATCATAACATTGTAAAGGAGTACAAAGTTACAGTACATAAAAGGAGGCACCAGGCATGATAACTTGGAAACTTATTGTGGTCTGCACAGCTAGACAGACACAGGAAAGGTTTCATAATCAAAAATATGGGTTTAACACCTAGTATGGGTGGTCGATCCAACAGTATCTGCAATGAAAACCAGCCCGTATACTGAAAGGTAATCAAAAGTGACATTTTAATAGGTCTGTCTAATGTTGCAATGTACACTGATCCGCCATAACTATATGACCCCTGACAGGTGAAGTGAATAACACTGGTAATCTTTCTATCATGGGACCTGTCAGTAGGTGGGATATGTTAGTGAACTGAGCGACTTTGACAAGGGCCAAATTGTGATGGCTAGACGACTGGGTCAAAGCATCTCCAAAACTGCAGCTCTTGTGTTCCCAGTTAGTACCTATCAAAAGTGGTCCAAGGAAGGAAAAGCAGTGAACCAGTGTCAGGGTCATGGGCGACCAAGGCTCATTGATCCACCTGGGGGGCAGAGGCTGGCCCGTGTGGTCAAATCCAATATACAAGCTACTGTAGCTCAAATTGCTAAAATAAAAAGTTAATGCCGCTTCTGATAGCTCACATATTGATATATAACACACATCTAACAGATTCTGATAGATAACACACATTGCATCACAGTTTGTTGCGTATGTTGCTGGGTAGCCAAAGACCAGTCCGGGTGCCTGTGCTGACCCCTGTCCACCTTCAAGCACCTTCAATGGGCACATGAACATAAGAACTGGACCATGGAGCAATGGAAGAAGGTGGCCTAGTCAGATGAATCATGTTTTCTTTTAAATCACGTGAATGGCTGGGTGAATGTGCATTGCTTACCTGGAGAACACATGGCCCCAGGATGCACTGTGGGAAGAAGGCAAGCCGGTGGAGACAGTGTGATGCTTTGGGCATTGTTCTGCTGTCAAACCTTGGGTCCTGCCATTCATGTGGATTTTACTTTGACATGTACTACCTACCTAAGCATTGTTGCCATGTACGCCCTTTCATGGGCACAGTATTCCCTGATGGCATTGGCCTCTTTCAGCAGGATAATGCGCCCTGCCAGAAATCAAAAATGGTTCAGGAATGGTATGTAGAACAAGGTGTTGACTTGGCCCCCAAATTCCCCACATCTCAATCCAATTGAGCATCTGTGGGATGTGCTGGACAAACAAGTCCGATCCATGGAGGCCCCTCCTCAGAACTTACAGGACTTTAAGGATCTGCTGCTAACATCTTGGTGCCAGATACCACAGCACACCTTCAGTGGTCTAGTGGAGTCCATACCTCGACGGGTCAGGGCTGTTTTGGTGGCAAAAGGCAGGTGGTCATAATGTTATGGCTGATTGGTGTATGTTGACCATTTGTTAAATAATGTTTTGGCTTTGAGTTATTTATGGATAGAGGCCTCAATCCAGTCAATTCTAAAAAATGGAAGTTGGAGGTTGTGTTTGGCCATTTAGCTAATATTGCATTTTTGCACGCAGCTGATATAATCAATAAGAGAGTTTTATCCCTGACCCTTAGATTATTACTTTCATTAGGGTTTAGCATACCAAAGACTGTCTGGGACATAGAAAGCTGGAAAAGTATTTTCAGAGTATACTTAATGTAATATTCAACTTCTCTCCAAAATTGGGTCACTAACACACAGGACCACAAACAATGAATAAGGTCAGCGTTAGATACCTGACATGTAATGCATTTAGAATGAGTGTCTAATCCCATTTGTAACCGTAATTTAGGGGTTACATATACATTTTGCTATATGATCTAGACGTAGGGACTCTTGAGGCAATAAGTTGTTCAATGTCAAAGTCAGGGAAGATATTTTATTTCGGATATCTCATGAGTCCGGTATCAAAATCGTGAAAATGACACTACCATCTACATTAAGTCCATTCAGACTTCACTCTACCGCAAACCAACAGATAGACCAACCTACCTGAAACACAACAGCTTCCATCCCAGACATACCAAAAACATATACAGTCAAGCCATTGACTATGGACTGGTATAAACGCTTCCAGAATCTCAGGAAGTAATTCATCAAACATGGGTACAGTATAAAAATCACAGACTCCCAAATACAGAAAGCTATCAATATCCCCAGAGAAAACCTCCTGAGATACCAGCAGCCACAAAAAAGAGATTGAGTACCATTAGTGGTAACCTACAATCCACAACTGGAAGCCCTCCGCAAGATCTCAAAGGAATATTCCCACATCCCCCACTGCTTTCATTCAAACAGCCTCCCAATCTCAAACAATGGATAGAGAAGAGCACCCTTCACAGGCGAACAGCAAATGGTACCGCTCCCTGCCAACAAAAGAGATGCAAGACCTGTGCACACATCCTTCCCACAGATTAAATACAGATACCAGGCTCACACTTACACCACAAAATCAATGGCTGCTTTACGTACAAATCAGCTAACGTGGTGTACCTCATCATGTGTGCTAAATGCCCAACAGCGATGTACGTGGGGGAAACAGGCCAAGCATTGCACAAACAGTTTAATTCCCACAGACATACTATTAACCAGAAGAAATAGATACACCTGTTGGAGAACATTTCTGTCAGCCTGGACACTACATTCGGGATGTGAAGCTGTTAGTACTGAAAGGATCGTTCCACACCCAGAGAGAGAGAAAAATATGGGAGGTCAAACTAATCTGCCAGTTTAATACCCTACTCACTGACCTCAATAGAGACAGAGAATTAATCTCCCCTTATAACATTACAAACCATTAATCCTCTCACAATTCAAATTAACTACAAACAATTTATTCCTGCAAACATTTGACATCTTAATGGATCTGGCATCTGTCAAATGGTTTTATGGCCCCATCTAACCAGGGAGTAAACTGACCAAAGATGACTGAACCTTATCTAAATCTCTGTATTCTGGATAATTTACTGCTGAACAAGACATACAAACCCTGTATTTGCAGGTATACATAAATAATGTATGGAAACATAGCATAGCAGATATGGATCTACAGAATAACACACAAACCCAGCTTTGCAGGTACAGATCAATTGGAATTCACATAAAAACTCGGCATTAAAGGTATATTTAAAACCCCCTAAATTACAGGCATAGATCACAGGTTGCACACCCCAAAGTCAGCCCTGGCGTCCACACTGCCCACATAGAACCTGGCCAGCACCCAGATAACACACATAAGATTTGCCATCTTTGTCCCCAAATAGCCCAGCACAAGTCAACTTTGTCCCCAAACAGCCTGGCCTGTGCCATCTTTGTCCCACATACACCCTGCCTGTGCCATCTTGGTCCCCAAAGCTCAAACATCCTGCTAGTGCCATCTTTGCCCTTCCACAATTATCATTCAGACAATTAATCCACACATTAACTCATGCTCTCCTTCATTCAGACAATTCATCCACATATTAACTCATGCTCTCCCTCATTCAGACAATTCATCCACATATTAACGCATGCTCTCCCTCATTCAGACAACTCATCCACCTATTAACTCATGCTCTCCCTCATTCAGACAATTCATCCACATATTAACTCATGCTCTCCCTCATTCAGACAATGCATCTCACTCATTCAATTCAATATTCTTACTACCCTCTTTCTCACTATGTACCCCCACTACCTCCCTTATCACTTTCTACCCCCACTCCCTCCCTTATCACTTTCTACCCCCTCTCCCTCCCTTATCACTTTCTTCCCCCACTCCCTCCCTTATCTCTTTATACCCCTTTCCCTCCCTTATCACTTTCTACCCCTTCTGCCTCCCTTATAACTTTCTAACCCCTCTCACTCCTCTTTCCCTACTCACTATCTACCCTCTCCCCCTTTGTAGTTCACTCACCTGCGGTCGGAGAACGAGGCTTCCGTCTTACTGCTCTGCCGCGGCGCCCGCTGCTTCACTGCTGGGCACCGGATATGACGTCATATACCGGCGCTCAGCATGAAACGCCTGCACCGCGGCGGGGGGGGCAAGGAATAACCTGTAGCGACGCCACTGCCTATGGACGTACCAGGACGTCCAAAAAACGCCCATTAAGAAAACCTTATGGACGTACCGGTACGTCCAGCCCTTCGTGCAGCGTCAGAGACACATCCCTGCCGCTGCGTCAGAGACACATCCCAAACGACAGCCTGGACTCCCCACTGACAGCAGAAAGCCAGCGAAAGCCATCCGATCTGATGTAACAGCTCCCGGCATGAAAGCCGGAAAGCTGCTACATTTCAAACTGCGGACGTAACCCAGAAGTTCATCGGAGGACAGGATATCCCCTGCAGGGGATATCCTGTCCTCCAATGAGGCACAGACGCTGTAATCTCTATGCACATCTGTGAGGACCTGCATAGAGATCATAGTGTGATCGGTGCAGGGGGATCACAAGGAGGGGAGTGAGAAACCATGTCTCTCGTTTAAAAATAATAATAAAAAATTCATTAAAATGATAATATAAATAATAATAAAAAAAATAATAATGTGAGCTGTGATGTCATTGTGACATCACTGGCATGTTCAGGAGGTCCCTAAGAAGACCTCTAACCATTTTTGTGTAAAAAAATATATAAAAAATAAAAATAAATAAATAAATAAATAAATAAATATATATAAAAAAGATAGTAATTTTTTTTTAAAAAAACCTTACATTCCATTGCCCTAGCATAACACCTAGCCAGTATAACCCTCCTGCCCCCGTTCACAACCCCCAAACACGTTAAGCCATAGGCATAAAAATTATACAAAAAATGTACACCTTATAGTATGCTCCCTGGTGCTGGGAAAGTATGGAACATCTATATAAATTAGGTATTTCTGAAATCAGGACACCTGAATTGATAATCTTGGAGGGGATTTTCCATCTAATTTTCGCTAGTTTTTACTAAATTTCTCATTCTAAATTTTCAGCTAATCATCCAACTATGGTATCAAAAGAAAGCTCTATCTCTCCTTGAAAAAACAATATATAGTTTACATGGGTACACTATTCACAGGAAATGAGAATAATCGCTGAACCAAAAATGGCAAAATTGCTCCGGGTTTTGAGGTATCCCTAGGATTGAAGGGGTTAAACTCTTAGAAGTTGGTCACTGAGCGTCGAAGACCATGGCAGCTGCTGGAGAGAGGTCAAGTGAGTCACCAAAGGAAATTGCTGGTCTAGGGAAGGTCAGGTAAATCTATTAAAATCTAAAATTCAGTCAATGTTGTAATTGTCTGCTAGGTTATAATCATAAATATTGGGGAGATTGTGCCCATCTCTAAAAGTTGGCTGCTGGAATTTTAAGATTTTACTGTGTCTTTTATATTATATAAATAGTGGTGTGCTAAATTGGTCGGAATAAAGAGGCCAACGTATATTATGTATGGGCTAGTAGCCCATTTGAATGGGAAAGGAAATTGGCAGTTATATTTGGGTTAAGGGAGAATAGGGAGGGCCTCAATTTTAGATTTATTTACCATAAACCCAGAGGGCCGTTTAAATCTATCAAAAATACCTAATAATGAAGGGCTCAAATTTTTCTGGGTAAGACTGGAACAAAAGCAGGTCATTAGCAAATTGAAAAGAAGATTGAAAAATAGCGGTGATAATGGGCATCCCTGCCTCGTGCCTTTGCCCAGGAGAAACCAAGGAAATTGAGTTGACTGTTACCTGCACCTTGGGATCAGTAGCGTACCTAAAGGTGGCGGTCTGCCCCAGGTGCCACTCATCAGGGGGGTGCCTGGTGGCCTGACACAGGTTGTGTGAGATCTGTAATATGTTTTATCGGAAGAATCCAAACTGCAGGAATGAACGTGCTTGCTCGACACGGAACACGCACTGGGAGGTCTGAGGGTTATAACAGGACATTCTTATGTGTTACTGTGGGTGGTCATATAACAAGCCGGGGTCAGGATACCAGAGGTCACGAAACAAAATTAAATACACTGGAAAATGCTCAGGAGAAAGCTGAGAAGCAGGAACATCCACTAAGGAGCCACAGTACAACTGAGCACCACCATTAGGACGAGACAGCTATAAATAACCCGGGGGAGGGGGGTCCCTGAGCATCAGGAACGTAACCGCGTCTTCCATTGACATAGCTGCGGAATAGCTACGTGCCGTTGCCTCGTGCCGCTGCAAGTGGTTATGTCATCCCTGCTGAGGAGGATGCCGGAAGGGAATTCCGGTTCCCCAAAGTAAGTGCCTTACAGGGACAAAGTGGCAGAGGTGGCACAGGCAGGTGGATTTGGGGGCAGAGGTGGCACAGGCAGGCTGATTTGGGGGCAGAGGTGGCACAGGCAGGCTGTTTTGGGGAGCAGAGGTGGCACATGCAGGCTGATTTGGGGGACAGAGGTGGCACAGGCAGACTAAAGCGGGGGCAGAGGTGACACAGGCAGGCTGCTAAATGGGCAGCAGTGGCACAGGCAGGCTGTTTTAGGGACAGAGGCCTACCACGTCAATGTCTGGCTTAGTGTATAGTAATAGGGGTTATGCTGCACTACCGTCAGTATCTGGCTCAGTGGTGGGAACTATGCTGTACCATATCTGTTCAGTACATGTTATTTATTTAAATGAATAATTATTTTTTTTCTTCAGATTTCTATTTTTTTTCAGTTGATATACAGTTCAATTTGTAAAATAAATATTCTTGCCAACATTCATTTTTTTGGGGGGGGGCACATACAGGATCTGCCCCGGGTGCCAAATACTCCCCTGCTTGGGATAATTATAGAGAGCCATAAACATAAACATGTTCAAAAAGTTTATAAAGTGGTGAAACTTGAAAAACTAAATACAGGGATTTGGTGAAATGCTTTGTCCGTGTCACAACTAATCATAATAGTATTTTTTCTTAGCAGTTTGGCAATGTCAATGTCGAAGGAAACCGTTCCGGGAAGGGAAAATAATATTTGATAAAATCAATTGTAACCTTTTGACAACATTTTTAAAATGTTGATTGAGTAAAGAAATTGGGTGGTATGAAGCCAATTGCAATGTGTCTTTATTAGGTTTGGGCAAACTTTGTATCCTAGAGGCCTGTTAAAGTAAAACAGGTGTATCTGCATTTAGAAGACCATTGTAAATAGCTCAGGTAGAAATCATTCTATTTAGTTCAGTGGGGGCATTTAATACACGTTATGGATGATTCTGTTGCACAGAGTTTATAATCAAAGCTCCCCAAAATAAACATGTGAAAAACAAATTAATTAACAAAAGTCAACGGAGTATGCAGCTGCTTCAAGAGAGTACACCAGCCTCAATTATGACCCTGAATTAGACAGCTGTGTTATCTGGCTATGGATGTTATGAACCGGGACTGTTTGCCAAGGCAATAAGGCCCCAATGTAACGTTGCCTCTCCAAGGCAGCAGCTTGTGTTGCTATCGGCAATCAGATATGAGTAAATGGGGGTCACGGTATTGTAGGGTGGATCACTTCAGGCTATAAATGTTGCCTGCTCCAAGCTCCGTCTGGCGTTATGTTCCTATGTGCACTCTGGATATGACATGGGTGTCACGGTCAGGACTACTTGCCAAGCCGTGACTGTGTGGAGGGCGTGGGCATGAAGGGGTTAATAGCACCAGGCCTCTGGATTTACTAACTTGACCCCTTAACAAGGCATAAGTTATACCAAATTAACCCCCAAATCCTGCCTGTATCCCCCCAGGTAGTCTGCCACCACTCACGATTTTGATACCGGATTCGTGAGAAATCCGATTTAGAACCTTTATCTCTATATATATATATCAACCCACCCCGGGCAAACAACATATATATATATATCCTGTAGAACTTAATAACAATATGGTAACGTGTTATCTTCTCTTAGGGTTCGTGGATATCGATACTAGAGCCCAAAGACAGACTTGGATTATGAATATTTTAATAACAAAAATACAAAGATTACACAGTGCCAGAATTACAAAAAACAAGACATACAAAATAAAAATAAAACAGCAAACAGTTCTTAAAAACAAAAGGGACTTAACCCCTTAAGGACAATAGGGGTTTTTACTCGTAGTATATTGTGGGACAATGGCTATTTTAACATTTTTCGGTGTTGCTGTTTAGCTGTGATTTTCTTCTTTCTCATTTCGTGCTCCCACACATATTATATATTGTTTTTTTCAGGACAAACAGGGCTTTCTTTAGATACCATTAATTTTATCATATCATCTAATTTACTATAAAAAAATGATAAAATATGGGGATTTTTTGTTAAAAAATTACTTTTTCTCACTTTTTAAACAAAAAACTTTTACTCATCTGCAAAAACGAATGAAAAAACCTGCTAAATAGATTCTACTATTTGTCCTGAGTTTAGAAATACCCAATGTTTTTATGTTTTTTTGCTTTTTTCTGCACGTTATGGGGCAATAAGTACAGGTAGCGTTTTGCTATTTCAAAACCTTTTTTTCCAAATCTGGTAATTCTTCCCCCCATGTGCCATTTCGGGTATCTTTGAAGCCGGCCAATGCAATTTACCCCATCAAATCATATATTTTTAAAAACTAGACACCCCAAGGTATTTCACATGCTGGTAATTTAACCCTTTCCATGCACTAATTTTACCACCAGCCTTTGTGAAACTTTATGGTAGTACATTTTTTTGTATTTTTTTCACACACGTTGTACTTCAGGTATAAATTTATCGCTCCTGGTATATGTCCCTGTCAAACAACACCCCAATATGTGTTCAGTAACATCTCCTGAGCGCAGTGATACCCCACATGCATGGGTTTGTTGGGTTATTTGGCAGGTAAAAGGCCGCCTTTGTGAGGTGTGTATTTTTTGGCCATTTAGACATCTGATCCTACTGCCCCCATGTCCCATATTTGGGACACCTTTGAACCCGGCCAATTCAATTTATCCCATCCACTCATGCATTTTGTAATACGAGACACCCTATGGGCATTTGTAATGCCAATATTTTAACTCTTTCCATGCTGGAATTTTTGTAAAGATAAAGAATTTTAGGACTTGCTTATTAATTTTTTTTTTTTTGGTGACAGTGGGGATTTTTATATGTTACCATATTATTTTTATTTTTTTTAAACATTTTTTTCATTTTTTTTTAAAAAAATTTTTTTAATTTTTTTTTACTAATCACTCATTAGTGAGCTGGGCTCCATTGACCTTGCATGGTTGGATGCAGTACCTGCATTCAACCTGCAGGAGGAGCTCGAGAGTTCACAAGAGGGTCTGGATAGACCCTCTATGAACTCATATTTATTGTTGATGCCATCCTGTGAATGACGGCAACGTCATTTACAGGATGGCACTTGTGGTTGCTCTTCGGAGCAATCACAAGGTGATCGGAGTAGGGGGGTAGTGTTACTGACATGCCTCGATATCGAGGCATGTCAGTAACACCATTTATGCTTAGGAAGCGATTCAGATCGCTTCCTAAGCTGTTTTAGCCGGGCGCCGCCGCGATCTATGATGATCGGTGCGGCGGCGGCCATTTTTCTTCCGGGGAGGGCTGCCGAGGGCTGCCCTCCCCGGATCCACGGTCAGCCTCACTTGTGAGGCTTCCGTGGATGCTGCAAAGCTGCCGATCGCGGCGAAAACGCCGCGATCGCGGCGATGCAGCTATTTAACGGCAGCCCGTACATGTACGGGCATTGTCGTTAACCCGTTGCACGGCAACCCCGTACATGTACGGGGATTGTCGTTAAGGGGTTAAACATAGGACCCTCACTCACGAGTTTCTCCAATAAGTAGGCCTGTGGGAACTCCTTAAGTCCAGACGGTTCTTACGATGTTGTTCCGATCAGAGAATATCATGGAGTTCTGCTTTTTTGGTCGCTGCATTGTCCCTAAATCAGACTCTGTTTCCAGAAAACACCCCTCTGACCACATGACCAATTATATGACACCTTCCCCAAGAATTGGTTCCTATCTTTGATCTGCCAATAAGTTATGGTGGGGTAAAGGTGATGGAAACCCCTCCACTTAAGATAGCAATGGAATTCCTATAACTCAGGGTCCTTATCTGTTAGGCCATGAATCACCACAGGGGTCCTTTGGGAAGATGACACCTCTAGCCAGAACAGATACCGAGGGCATTTACAAAGAAACACATTTAAATCAACATCAGATTAACTCATGGAATGCTTAAACAAAGAAACTAACCACCTCTGCTGGGTTACCATTTCATGCATCCACTACATTATATGGGTTAATCATGACACCTCCCCCTTTAAGATGGTGGACAGAGGAGGTCAGCACACGCTGATCTACTATGTCTGCCTAAAATCTAGTCTCTTATTGTCGAGATAAGCCATCAGTATTCCCATGTAAACTGCCTTTCTTATGCTGCACAGTGAAATTATACTGCTGGAGTAAAAGACTCCACCTGAGCAGTTTGTTGTTGTTTCCTGCTACCCTATCTAGCCAATGCAGAGGATTATGATCCGTTATGACAGTGAAATCACGTCCATACAAATAGGGCTGTAGCTTCTGCAAGGCCCATACCACTGCCAGACATTCCTTCTCCACCACAGCATAGGCTACTTCCCTGGGTAACAGTTTTCTGCTTAGGTACATAATGGGGTGCTCCTCACCCTTGGTATTAACCTGGCTGAGCACAGCCCCCAGCCCATAGTTAGAAGCATCCGTCTGTACCACAAACCTTCTGCTAAAGTCAGGGGCCTGAAGCACAGGGGAACTAGCTAAGGCCGCCTTGAGTTTGGTAAAAGCCTGATCGCATTGTGCAGTCCAGTCTACTTGCTTAGGAAGCTTTTTCTTGGTCAGGTCTGTGAGAGGTTTAGCTATGGTACTATAATCTGGGACAAATTTTCTATAGTACCCTGCAGTCCCCAAAAATGACATAACTTGCTTCTTGGTCTTGGGAGTTGGCCAGGTATTGATTGCCTCTATCTTACCTGGTTCAGGGCGTATGTTTCCCCCTCCCACTCTGTGCCCCAAATACTGGACTTCCCTCATCCCTATTTGACACTTCTCAGGTTTGATGGTGAGCCCTGCATTGGCAATGCGACCCAGAACCTCGTTCAAATGGACCAAGTGTTCCTCCCAGGTATTACTAAATACCGCAATGTCATCAAGGTAGGCCACTGCAAACTCCCCTTGACCTTCCAGTAACTGATTCACTAGCCTTTGGAAGGTGGCAGGTGAATTTTTCATCCCAAAGGGCATTACACAGAATTCATATAAACCAAAGGGAGTAATAAATGCGGAGCGTTCCTGGGCCTCAGGGGTCATAGGGATTTGCCAATATCCCCTGCTCAAATCCATAATGGTGAGATATTGGGCCCCTGCTAGCTGGTCTAGTAGCTCATCGATCCTAGGCATGGGGTAGGCAGCAAAGGTGGTGACTGCATTTAACCGTCTGTAATCTACACAGAAGCGAGTCGTCTTATCCTTTTTAGGTACTAGTACAACAGGGGATGCCCAAGGACTTTTAGAGTGTTTAATTACCCCCAACCTCATCATGTCCTCTATTTCTTGTTGGATATGCACTCTCACCTCAGGGGACACTCGTTAGGCCATCTGCCTTAGAGGGGGTTGAGACCCTGTTTCAACATGGTGGTAAGCCAATGTGGTTTTCCCTGGCACCCCAGTAAATATACTTTCATAGCGGGTTATCACTTGATGGAGCTGCCATTTCTGCTCCGCAGAGAGCTGGGAATTGATCTCTGCCTTCTCTATGGACCCCTGGCTCTTAGCTTCTCCCACCAGATCCACTAGGGGATCACTATCTGATCCCTCCTCTGGTAAGCTGCACACGCTTAGGACTGAAGTCTCTGGGTCATGATATGCCTTCAACATATTGATGTGATACCTTCTTTGCCTCCGCCCTGTCTCATCTAGGGCCACTACATAAGTTGTGGGGTCCAAACGCTGTAGAATAGGATGAGGGCCTTCCCAGGCAGCCTGCAGTTTATTCTGCCTGGTTGGGGTCAAAACCATAACTCTCTGCCCCACTTCATAGACCCTCTCCCTGGCATTGCGGTCGTACCACCTCTTCTGCCGAGCCTGTGCTGCCTTAAGGTTATTATGCACTAACCCTGTCAAGGTCTGCATCTTGTCCCTAAACTTCAGCACATACTCCACTACTGAAGTCTCTGACGTGGGAAGTTTTCCTTCCCATTCCTCTCTAACTAAATCTAGGGGACCCCTTACCCTGCGCCCATACAGCAATTCAAAGGGCGAAAAGCCAGTAGATTCCTGGGGTACCTCTCGATATGAAAACAACACATGGGGTAAGTACTTCTCCCAATCTTTGCCCTGGGAATCCACAAATGTTCTAAGCATTTGTTTCAGAGTCCCGTTAAACCGCTCACAGAGGCCATTAGTTTGAGGGTGATATGGGCTTGCTACCAGATGTTGCACATTCACCTTTTTGCACAGACTTTGCATCAAGTTGGACATAAATTGCGGACCTTGGTCTGTAAGCATTTCCTTAGGGAACCCCACCCTGCAAAATATACCTAGGAGTGCATCAGCAACTTTATCTGCTCGAATGGAGGATAAGGCAACGGCTTCAGGATAACGAGTAGCAAAATCCACTACGGTGAGGATATACTGTTTCCCTGAGCTGCTAGGTATAGCTAGGGGCCCAACCAGGTCTACTGCCACCCGCTCAAATGGCTCAGCTATGATAGGTAAGGGCACTAGAGGGGCACGGGCAACGTCCCCAGCCTTCCCCACTCTCTGACACACTGGACAGGAACGACAAAAGTTTGCTACATCGGTGCCCATGCCGGGCCAGTAAAAGTTGTGAGCCAGCCTGGATTTTGTTTTATGCACTCCAAGATGCCCTGCCAAGGGTGTTTCATGGGCCAGCTTAAGCAAATCTTTCTGGAATTGCATAGGGACTACAAGCTGTCTTTCTACTTCCCAGGGTCTTTGTGGATCTCGAGTAAGGAGTTCCCGATATAAGATCCCCTTTTCCCAGTACACCCTCTGTACATCGCTTTCAGTTACAGGCTGTTCTGCACACTGTCTCATGCCTTCCAAGGAGGGGTCAGTGCGCAGAGCAGTCAGGTAAGCCTTATTACCTCCCTCCACCCCGGATACCCTTGAAATTAAAGCCTTCTCTGGAAGAACTTCCAAGGGAGTGGTATTTGACATGGCTCCCTGTAAGGGAGTTAATCCATTCTCCGCTGATGGGGGGGTTAAGTAAGGGTCATTTTCATAATTTCTTACCCCTCCCCACTCCCTTGCTGCTTTCTGGGCAGCCTGTAAACGGGTCACTACACCTATGGTGGGGGTACGGCCGGCTGCAACACTTTTGCCTTCTAGGGTACCAGACTGCTTGGGGGTATTATCCGATAAATCCACTCCCCCATCCCCATGGGAAGACATTTCTGGTGTTGATACATTCAGGAGGTTATGTAACCCCTGCACCCCCACACAGCCACTACTTTTCCCCGTATTCCCCAAAGTTTCACACAGTACCTCTGTTTCTTCAGGATTCCTTGGTACCCCTTCTGGGTCACAGGTATTATCCTCTGGGGCATAACGACAAAGCATTCGGCCCAAATCACTACCCAACAATACATTTACAGGAATATCCTCAGAGATTCCCACCTCCCGCAAACCTTTCCCCGCACCCCAATCAAGGTACACCCGGGCCATAGGCACTGCGGGGCATACTCACCCAATTCCTTTAATAGTCATAGTTTTCCCGGGGATAATATCCTCTTTGTTCACAACTTCTGGACGGACCAAAGTGCAGGAAGCTCCAGTGTCCAGAAGTCCCATTGTCACACGGTCCCCAACTGTTACACACTGCAAGTTGTCTGCTTGTGCCTCCTTTGGTCTAGCCACAAATAAAACAGGTGCAGCTCCCCCAGCTGTACCTCCATTTCCATTTGTCCGTGGAGATGGTCTCTTGAAAGGGCAGGTGACACTCAGGTGCCCAATCTGGTTACACCGATAACACCGGCGGGTATCCCCCTGGCCCGATGTGGCCCCTGCTCTGTTGGCTAGAAAAGGTGTGGGTGATGGTCTCCCTGTTGGCTTAGGAGTTGGTGCCTGGTAGGCTGCTCCTTTCCAGGTAGATGGTCCTTGCGATGCTTGTACCCGCTTTGTTGTTGGAGTACGGTTGTTGGCATAATCGTT
Source organism: Spea bombifrons (assembly GCF_027358695.1). Lineage (NCBI taxonomy): Eukaryota > Metazoa > Chordata > Amphibia > Anura > Pelobatidae > Spea > Spea bombifrons. The sequence goes on along the minus strand of NC_071087.1, from coordinate 74,341,378 downwards.
AGCCAGATCTGCCGCCTCTGCCGTGGTCTTAGGTTTTCTGTCCAGAATCCACTCTCGGGCCTCCGGACTTCGTGTCCTCAGGAACTGCTCCAAAATCATCCGATCCTCCAGGGCCTCATAGGTAGTAACTTGTAGGCCTCCAGTCCATTGCCAGAAAACAGTCCGAAGCTGTCCCGCATATTCGGTACAACTGTCCTATGTAGCTTGCTGCATCTCTCAAAACTTTTTCCTGTAGAATTCAGGGGTGAGGTTAAAACTTTTTAACAAGGCAGATTTTATGGCCTCATAGTCCTGGTCAACCTCCATTGGTAGGGAAGCAAACACATCCAGGGCTTTCCCCTTCAGACGTGGGGTTAAATACTTTCCCCACTCTTCCTTGGGCAGCTGGTACTGCCGGCACACTTTCTCAAATCCTCTCAAAAACACATCCAAGTCAGTGTCCTTTTCCAGCATTGGAAAGTGTTCCAGGCGAGGTCGGTTAGCATATCCATCCCCGTTAACAATGCTTAGGGGAGACGGACTATATTGCTTTAACCGTAGAAGTTCCAGCTGATACCTCCGCTCAGCTTCTCGTTCAGCCCGCTCCGCAGCTCTCTCAGCAGCCTCCCTCTCTCTCTCTCTTTCCGCAGCCTCCCTCTCTCTCTCTTTCCGCAGCCTCTCTCTCTCTCTCTCTCTCTTTCCGCAGCCTCCCTCTCTCTCTCCTTGTACTGCAGAATCAGGTTGAACTTTAGCTGAGGATCCACGCTCCCCAGATCTTTTAGTGCCACTTGTAACTCAGAGTCCATTACACTCAAGGCGTTAACTTTATCAGGAAAACATCCTTGGTCCACAGGCTCTTCCAAAATCACATCTGCTCCAATGGCCTGCTCTGCACAGAGTTTATCATGTTCCAGGAGATCCAAAATCAGCTGCTCTTTGCTTTTTGCCAAAAATTTGTATATTCCTTTCTTGACAAACCAGCTCCAGAGATTCTTTTGGCTGTCGTGGATATGCCTCCATAATGCAGTATGGTAGAGAAAAATAAAAAGGAGAGGAACGAACTGTTTTGCACTGTATGTCTGTAATTAGGCACTGAGTAATGTCTTTGGGAAATTACACAAAACCCATGTAATTTCTTCTAGTACTAAAATCACCAAACCGGGCAATACAAATAGCACTAAAAAACTCTAGATATCCCACCTAGCTGCCAACAAGTTTGTCACGGTCAGGACTACTTGCCAAGCCGTGACTGTGTGGAGGGCGTGGGCATGAAGGGGTTAATAGCACCAGGCCTCTGGATTTACTAACTTGACCCCTTAACAAGGCATAAGTTATACCAAATTAACCCCCCAAATCCTGCCTGTTTCCCCCCCATGTAGTCTGCCACCACTCACGATTTTGATACCGGATTCGTGAGAAATCCGATTTAGAACCTTTATCTCTATATATATATATATCAACCCACCCCGGGCAAACAACATATATATATATATCCTGTAGAACTTAATAACAATATGGTAACGTGTTATCTTCTCTTAGGGTTCGTGGATATCGATACTAGAGCCCAAAGACAGACTTGGATTATGAATATTTTAATAACAAAAATACAAAGATTACACAGTGCCAGAATTACAAAAAACAAGACATACAAAATAAAAATAAAACAGCAAACAGTTCTTAAAAACAAAAGGGACTTAAACATAGGACCCTCACTCACGAGTTTCTCCAATAAGTAGGCCTGTGGGAACTCCTTAAGTCCAGATGGTTCTTACGATGTTGTTCCGATCAGAGTATATCAGAGTAGATCAGAGTTCTGCTTTTTTGGTCGCTGCATTGTCCCTAAATCAGACTCTGTTTCCAGAAAACACCCCTCTGACCACATGACCAATTATATGACACCTTCCCCAAGAATTGGTTCCCATCTTTGATCTGCCAACAAGTTATGGTGGGGTAAAGGTGATGGAAACCCCTCCACTTAAGATAGGAATGGAATTCCTATAATTCAGGGTCCTTATCTGTTAGGCCATGAATCACCACAGGGGTCCTTTGGGAAGATGACACCTCTAGCCAGAACAGATACCGAGGGCATGTACAAAGAAACACATTTAAATCAACATCAGATTAACTCATGGAATGCTTAAACAAAGAAACTAACCACCTCTGCTGGGTTACCATTCCATGCATCCACTACATTATATGGGTTAATCATGACAAAAAGTCAACGGAGTATGCAGCTGCTTCAAGAGAGTACACCAGCCTCAATTATGACCCTGAATTAGACAGCTGTGTTATCTGGCTATGGATGTTATGAACCGGGACTGTTTGCCAAGGCAATAAGGCCCCAATGTAACATTGCCTCTCCAAGGCAGCAGCTTGTGTTGCTATCGGCAATCAGATATGAGTAAAAGGGGGTCACGGTATTGTAGGGTGGATCACTTCAGGCTATCAAATGTTGCCTGCTCCAAGCTCCGTCTGGCGTTATGTTCCTATGTGCACTCTGGATATGACATGGGGAGGTAGTGGAGTCTGCTGGCTCCGTTCTGCTTGGTGTGTAGTGTTCTCATTCCACATCGTGCAGCATCCAGCAAGAAAGCTGGATCAGAAAACTGCAAACTGCCACAATGAAGACGTGGATAAATCTTCCCATGCCTCAATAGTGAAATAATAAGGTCCGTGTGCTTCGTTCCACGTGAGATGTTGGCCTCTAAATGGATTGTAAGTTAGGCACAACATCTGAAGGCTGCAGCAACATGGGTTTGCCAATATTGATCAGATACTTGTAGGTAATAAAGTAGAGATCTACAACTTGATGAAGTAGGTAAGAACATAGCCATACTAAAGAAGCAGGGATATTATGGCAGCAAAAAGCAGCCCACAGTTGTGGTTCACATAGAAAAATGTAGAAATTGAGCCAGATAAAAGGTTAGATTCACTCCACATTGACTCCTGTAGCAGTTGGTAATAAAGAATTGTCGCAATGAACACAAACGATGGAGACAGATTACATGACGGTTTGCGCGCCTCTCAAAAGTCCCAAAACTATTACTTTTGATTCCAAATGTTCTTTTTTTAATATATATTTTTTTAATATTAGAATATTAAAGCCAAAGAAATTAGGAACAATTTAAAAAAATATTTACCAGGTCTTTGATTCAAATTTACCATACTGACCAAATATTATTGAACTTGGCAAGGTTTCCCAGAGGGTCTCTCCAGACTCTCCAGAGAAATCTGGCACCCCTTGCAGGTTGAATACAGGTACTGTGTTCAACCATGCAAGTCAGTAGAGTCCAGCTTTATAATCAATGTGATTAGTAAAATACATGTAAAAAAATACAAAGAAAAATGTAATAAAAATAGTAAAAAAAAAAAAAAATGGTAACATGAAAAAATATTTGCATTCCTGAATGCAGTACCTGTATTCAACCTGCAAGGGCCAGAGTTTTCAGGAGAGTTTGTGTAGCTATGCTGCAGCTACCCAAAGCGTCAGCATTGCTCCATTGTATTACTGTCCCACAAGTGCGATTTGGCGTGTACCCAGTCAGGGTAAAAGGCGTCCTGTCACCTGTCACGGGTAGTATTGCAATTAATGAAATTATTAATATTAAACATTTCCCCAGTGGTGGTGGAATAAAATGTTTAAAGAGCTCTAGGGGCTGTAGCACAAGCTTTACAATTTATGCATTTATAGAAACCTTTTGGTTTCTCACTTAACCATATAGTTTGTCTTTGTTTGCCTAGGTAAACTCGGTGCTAGGGATCCTTTAACCCCTTAGTGACAATGGCTGATTTTTTAATTTTTTTTTACCCTTCGGGACAATGGCTGCTTTAACAATTCGGTGGTGCTCGTGTTCAGCTGTAATTTTCTTTTTTCCTGTTTACCCGTTTCAAGTGCTGGTATTTTAACTCTTTACACGCACACATTTTACCACCAGCCTTTGTCAAAGTTTCCAGTAGTATTTTTTTTGTGTGTATTTTTCCCACACACAAATTTTAGGCATGCATTTACAGCTCCTGGTATATTTCACTATCACACAACACTCCAATATGTGTTCAGCAACATCTCCTGAGTACAGTGATACCCCACATGCATTTACATTTTTGGGAACTGGAGGTTTCCCTGATGGTGACATCAGTGGGAAATTATTTTTACATGTTACCATTTTTTAAATTTATTTTTTAACTATTTTTATTTGATTTTTCTTTGTATTATTTGTATGCTAATATTGTCTGGAAAAAGACAATATGTTGCCATAACAGCCCACCCCAATCATCAGACAAAACCAATGTTGAGGTGGAAAAAGAAGAACCCCCTCATTGCAAAGACATGCAGCCTCATATACAGAACTCTGTCAGATGAGCATAATCACATCAACACAAACAATACCCTGCCCCGACAGGGTAGTGCCACAACCTGGCCGCCAAGCATAGTAATACCCTCATAATCCTAAATCATTGTTTTCGGGTTGTTCCTGGGTTGTTTCGGGTATTGATGGATAGCTTGGGGTCCCTAGATTGTTCAGTCCAAAAAGCAATATGATCTGTGGTCGAAACCCCGAGCGGCACAACCAGCAGCAGTTTGAAAGTTCCCCTGGACAGTCGGCAATGCACCCGGGCAGAGGCACCATAGCCGCGGCTGCTGAACCCCGGTCTAAAGGAGGTGATAGAAACATGTTTTTCCTTAGGAAGCTCCCTCTGCCAACAACCCCTCACTTGTACCCCACAACGTGGTTGGCAGATACACAAAAGAGCGCTCTGGTGGGGCCATGGGCATCCAAGATATTTAGGGTTAAAGTCAGCGGGAACTTTTACATATCCTTGCCGCTAAACAGTTTCAGAGTAGTATGGCTAAGTCCCAGTCAGGCACAGGGCAAGGGAAACAGGGATCCAACAGGGCTGGTAATATAAGGATGTGATTATACTCTGTAAGAAAGGGAAATGTGACAAACAACTCCAAAACAAGGCAAACAGTCCTCCGGAGCCCAAGTTCCATGACACTACCCATATGATACAGTATATATGATCATTTGTGGTTGTGGAACACAATATATAGGGATGAAAACGAGACCTTTTTGGTTTTAACACTTGTCTCAAAAAGGGGTTAACTAATTTCAGCTTCTTGGGTATTGATATTATGCCACCTACCTGGAAGAGTGGAAATAAAAATAAGAAAGCTTCTACAAAAAGTAGCATATTGGATATACAGTGAAGGAAAAAATTATTTGATCCCCTGCTGATTTTGTTTTGTCTTTATTTGAACAGTGAGAGTGTCACGGGGTCAGGTAGCGAAGGAGGATCCACTATGCAGATATGCACTGTTAGAGAAGTCCAGTAAACAGTCCGCGATCAAAGGGCAAAGGCAGGCGTACGTGGCGTGCGTTGCGTACGTTGCGTGCGTGCGTGACGTAGTAGCGGCCGATGCGGACCTTCGCCACGTCGTTCCCGGCGGTACGTGTAGGTGACGCGCCTGCACGTCCACTGTGTGGAGACGCGATCCCGGCCGAGGTGGAGGAGGCAGGGCTGCCCTGCCGGCGTCGGACCGCGGCGGAGGCGGGGCCGCGACACTGACGTGTGCGCACGTCGGCGGCCGCAGTGACGGAGGTGCCGGGAGCAGGCGAGACGACGCGAGCGCCGGAGGTACGTGCCGCAGCGGCGCACGTGACAGTATCCCCCCCACCAGGAGCTGGACCAAGGGGGAACAGCAGGTGGAAGCGAGCGACACAACGGGGGGCGCGAACGAAGCGAGCTGGCACCCAAGTCCGCTCCTCAGGGCTGTACCCCTTCCAAGCCACGAGGTACTGCAGGCCGTTATGAACCCTACGGGAATCAAGGATCCTGTCGACAACGTACTCCTCATGACCCTGGACGTCGAGCGGAGCAGGAGGCCGAAAGGGAACGGTGTACTGGTTGGCCACATATGGTTTCAGCAAGGAGACGTGGAAGGATCGCGGTATCTTCATGGTAGGTGGCAGAGCAAGGGACACCGTCACGTCGTTGAACTTGGCACTGACGCGGAAAGGGACAATAAAACGGGGTCCCAGAGTCTTGGACGGTTGGCGCAGACGGATGTGTCGCATCGATAACCATACACGGTCACCCACTTGGTAATCCGGTGGAGGTGTTCTTTTGGTGTCAGCAAACCGTTTACAGCGGCGTTGGGCTTTCAGGAGGACTTCCCGGAGGTTCTTCCAATGTGTGTCCATGTCAGACACACGACTGTCGACAGCTGGCACCGTGGAGGAGGAACGAGAAGACGGAGGAGGCAACACGACAGGGTGATAGCCTAAGGCAGCGAAGAACGGGGTACAGCCGATAGACTCATGAAGGGAACCATTGTACGTAATTTCTGCGAGTGGGAGGAGAGATGACCAGTTGTTGTGGCGGTCGTTGCTGAACAACCGCAGGTATTGTTTGAGTGTTCGGTTTGTCTTTTCTGTCTGCCCGTTGGTCTGCGGGTGATAAGCATTCGATAAGTGGAGCTGTATGCCGAGTCTATGGCAGAGGTGTCTCCAGTAGCGGGATATGAATTGTGTACCCCAATCAGACACCATGTGGAGAGGAAGACCGTGAAGACGGACGATGTGGTTGAGGAAGACGTCGGCCAGTTGCAGAGACGAGGGCAGACGCGGCAAGGCGACGAAGTGCACTTGCTTAGAGAAGCGGTCGATAACCACCAAGATGGTGGTATTACCTTGCGACCTGGGTAGATCCACGATGAAGTCCAGTGACACGTGTGTCCAGGGAACCGTGGGAACGGGAAGAGGATGCAGAAGACCTTGAGGACGCCTCCGAGAGGTCTTCTGGCGTGCGCAGGTATGCGCGGATGTCCTTGGTAAGGGATGGCCACCAGAACAACCTTCGGATGTGGGATTCCATCTTCTGAAAACCAGAGTGGCCTGCGAGAAGGGACTCGTGACCCCAGTGAAGGACGTTCATGTGGAGTCTGGGAGGGACGTAGAGACGACCCGGAGGAGGACGTCCAGAAGACGGGATGGCCCCTTGGGACATGCAGATTCTGCTCATCGTGCGGATGGACATGCCAGCGACAAGTCGTGTGGATGGTATGATTGGCTCGTCGGTGTGTCGGTCTCTGTGGTTGTCGTGTTGTCTTGAGAGAGCGTCGGCCCTGATGTTTTTGGAGCCCGGTCTGTAGGTGATATAGAAGTTAAACCGGTTGAAGAAAAGCGACCACCGTGCTTGTCGAGGGCTTAATCTCTTGGCGCTCTCGATGTACAACAGGTTCTTGTGGTCCGTCATGACGACCACGGGTTGTTCTGTGCCCTCTAAAAGGTGGCGCGACTCCTCGAATGCCATTTTGACGGCTAGGAGTTTGCGGTTACCAACATCGTAATTCCGTCCGGCCGTGGAGAAACCCTTGGAAAAGAAGGCACAGGGGTGGTATTTTGTGGTTTTGTCATGACGTTGCAATAATACAGCCGTAGTAATATAGGAGCAGAGATGAAGGCTTGTTTTAGACGTTCGAACGCCTGTCGGGCGTGTGTGGTCCACAGAGATGGATCGACACCTTTTTTTGTCATAGCGGTGATGGGAGCCGTTATGGTAGCATAGTTCCTGATGAAGCGCCTGTAATAATTGGCAAAGCCCAGGAACTGCTGGATGGCTTTGAGCGTTTGTGGGAGGGGCCATGCGGTGATGGCCTCGAGTTTGGCTGGATCCATGTGAAGGCCTTCGGAGGAGACGATGTACCCAAGGAAGGGCAAACTGGTCTTCTCAAAGATGCATTTTTCTGCCTTGGCGTACAAACCGTTCTCCCGTAGCCTCTGCAGGACAGCCTTTAGGTGTCGACGGTGTGCGTCGAGTGTAGGGGAATACACGAGAATGTCGTCCAAGTATACTATGACGTGGGACAAGAGCATGTCCCTGAAGACGTCGTTGATGAAAGCCTGGAATACCGCAGGGGCGTTGCATAACCCGAAGGGCATGATCTTATATTCGTAGTGCCCGAAGCGGGTGTTGAAGGCTGTCTTCCATTCATCCCCGGACTTGACACGAACCAAATTGTAGGCACCCCTGAGATCCAACTTGGTAAAGTATTTAGCCCCTTTCAAGAGGTCGTAGATCTCTGTAATGAGAGGAAGCGGATACCGGTTCTTGATCGTGATACGGTTTAGGCCCCTGTAGTCGATGCATGGGCGTAAGGAACCCTCTTTTTTGGCCACGAAGAAAAAACCAGCCCCGGCCGGTGAAGAGGACAGGCGGATGAAGCCTTTATCCAGGCTTTCTTTGATGTATCTTTCTAGAGCCTTATTCTCCGGTTCGGAGAGAGGGTAAGTAAGACCCCGTGGTGGATCGGATCCAGGCAACAGGTCGATGGCGCAATCGTAGGGCCGATGAGGCGGTAGTCTCTCCGCATCTTTTTTGGAAAACACATCCAAATAATCCCAGTAGTGTTTCGGTACAAGGTTTCTGGGGTCTGTGGGTGTGATTTCGAGGACGAGATTGAGTCGTCGACAGGGTATGACACAACACTCTTGGCAATGGTTGCTCCATGACAGTATGTCTCCTTTTCCCCAATCGATGTGAGGGTTGTGCTGACGTAGCCAGGGATGTCCCAGGATGAGAGGGGCGTGAGGAGACTTGATTATCTCAAACGAGAGCTGTTCCTGATGGGTAACCCCCACCAGCAGGGTCAGAGGTTTGGTCTCCTGTGTCACGAGTCCCGATCCCAGAAGAGAGCCGTCAACGGAGGCCACCAGAGAGGGGGCTTCTTTGGTGCGGAGCGGTATGCGGTTCTCTTTTGCCCACTGGTGGTCCATGATAATGCCCGCTGCTCCGGAATCTATGAAGGCGCGGGTGGCCACTACGTGATCCTCCCAACGGATGGAGATGGGCACCGTCATGCGTGTAGCGGGAGGAGAAGGAAAATGATATGTGCTTAGGGTGTCTTCTCCGGTGCAACCTAAGCGTTGTCTTTTACCGGCCTGGTGGGACAGGAGGGCAATAGATGGTCGGCTTGACCGCAGTAAAGACAGAGCCCCTGTGTCCGTCTGTGTTTCTTTTGGGCCTCGGTGAGTCAGCGAACGGTCCCTATTTCCATGGGTTCGTCGGCCACGGACGAGGAGGATGTGGCAGACGGAGACCTTGTGGGACCGGAGGTGAATGACCCTGTTCTTCCACGGTTGTGTTCGTTCGCCCTTTCTTGGATGCGTTTATCCACTCGGAGACATAGGGCTATGAGCTCCTCGAGATCCGCGGGGGTATCATGGAAGACGAGGGCGTCTTTGATCTTCTCATTGAGGCCTCGTCTGAAGGCGGCTTTGAGAGCGCCTTCCTCCCAGTTGGTCTCATGGGCCAGGGTGCGGAACACCGCGGTGTACTGGGACAAGGTTTTGCGGCCTTGCTGGAGGTCGAGCAGCGAGGACTCTGCGGTCTCTTTACGACCTGGAGCGTCAAAGACAGTTCTTACGGCTTCCATGAAAGCGGGGCAGTCCTCGAGGAGATACGATTCCTGCTCCACAAGGGGAGAAGCCCACAGTAATGCTTCGCCTTTGAGCAGTGATATGATGAACGAGACCCTTTTGGAGGATGTCTGGAACGCTTGGGGGTGGTTCCGGAAGTGGAGAATGCATTGGTTTAGGAAGCCACGGCATTCCTTCGGATCCCCAGAGTATTTTTCTGGCAGAGGGAACCTGGCAACAGCCCCCGTGCCCTCTGAGGTGTCTCTGTAAGGAGATTATCTCCCACTGTTGGGAGAGACGTCAAGGAACGCAGCAAGTCCGTCATGGCGTACACCTTCTGTTCCAGGGACTGTAGTTGTGTGGCCTGCGCAGCAAGACGCTGGTCTTGGAGGTCTTGGCGTGCTTGCAACAGCGCCATATCCGCGGGATCCATGTTTATGACCCTTTCAAAATTGTCACGGGGTCAGGTAGCGAAGGAGGATCCACTATGCAGATATGCACTGTTAGAGAAGTCCAGTAAACAGTCCGCGATCAAGGGGCAAAGGCAGGCAGAGAGGTCAAACGTATCCGAGGTCAAGGCAGGCAGAACAGTAGCAATAACGGGTAAACAGGTCCCAGGTCGTAGGCAGGCAGCAAAGAATCGTGGTAAAAAAGCAGGCAAAGGTCGGTACACAAGGCAATATATTAAATACAGGAAACGGCACACCCAAAAAGCATAACACTTTGAACGGGTGAAGACAGGAGAAAACAATGGGGCTTAAATAGGAGATCTACTTACAGGTCGCGGCGTTGCGTGTGTAGCGTGCGTGGCGTGCGTTGCATACGTTGCGTGCGTGACGTAGTAGCGGCCGATGCGGACCTTCGCCGCGTCATACCCGCGTTCCCGACGGTGCGTGTAGGTGACGCGCCTGCACGTCCACGGCGTGGAGGCGCGATCCCGGACGAGGTGGAGGAGGCGCCCTTCCCGGCTTCAGATCGCGGCGGAGGCGGGGCCGCGACACTGACGTGCGCGCACGTGTGACGGAGGTGCCGGGGGCAGGCGAGACGGCGCGAGCGCCAGAGGTACGTGCCGCGGCCGCGCGCGTGATAGAGAGACAGAATAACAACAAAATAATCCAGAATAACGCATTTCAAATAAATTATAAATTGATTTCCATTTTACTCAGTGAAATAAGTATTTGATCCCCAATCAATCAGCAAGATGTCTGGCTCCCAGGTGTCTTTTATATAGGTAATGAGCTGAGATTAGGAGCACTCTCTTAAAGGGAGTGCTCCTAATCTCAGTTTGTTACCTGTATAAAAGACATCTGTCCACAGAAGCAATCAATCAGATTCCAAACTCTCCACCATGGGCAAGACCAAAGAGCTGTCCAAGGATGTTAGGGACAAGATTGTAGACAAGGGTGGAATAGGCTACAAGACCATCGCCAAGCAGCTTGGTGAGAAGGTGACAACCGTTGGTGTGAATATACGCAAATGGAAGAAACACAAAATAACTGTCAATCTTCCTCGGTCTGGAGCTCCATGTAAGATCATCAAAACGGTGGAAAATCAGCCCAGAACTACACTGGAGAATCTTGTCAATGATCTCAAGGCAGCTGGGACCATAGTCACCAAGAAAACAATTGGTAAACACACAACGCCGTGAAGGACTGAAATCTTGCAGTGCCCACAAGGTCCCTCTGGTCAGGAAAGCACATGTACAGGCCCATCTGAAGTTTGCTAATGAACACCTGAATGATTCAGAGGAGAACTGAGTGAAAGTGTTGTGGTCAGATGAGACCAAAATCGAGCTATTCAGCATCAACTCAACTCGCCGTGTTTGGAGGAGGAGAAATGGTGCCTATGACCCCAAGAACACCATCCCCACTGTCAAGCATGGAGGTGGAAACATTATGCTTTGGGGGTGTTTTTCTGCTAAGGGGCCATATACCATCAAATCTTGGGTGAGAACATCCTTCCCTCAGTCAGGGCATTGAATGGGTAGTGGATGGGTATTCCAGCAAGACAATGACCCAAAACTCACGGCCAATGCAACAAAGGAGTGGCTCAAAAAGAAGCACATTAAGACCCTGGAGTAGCCTAGCCAGTCTCCAGACCTTAATCCCATACAAAATCTGTGGAAAGAGCTGAAGGTTTGAGTTGCCAAATGCCAGTCTTGAAACCTCAATGACTTGTAGAAGATCTGCAAAGAGGAGTGGGACAAAATCCCTCCTGAGAAACGTCTGACCTCTGTGATTGCCAACAAGGGTTTTGTCACAAAGTACTAAGTCATGTTTTGCAAGGGGTCAAATACTTATTTCAAATAAAATGCAAATAAATTTATAATTATTTGAAATGCGTTATTCTGGTTTTTTGTTGTTATTCTGTCTCTCACTGCTCAAGTAAACCTACCATTAAAATTATAAACTGATCATGTCTATGGGCAAACATACAAAATCATCAGGGGTTCAAATCATTTTTTCCTTCACTTGAAAACTCAATGCCCTCTTGGTCTTAATAGGGACTTTGATTTAAGTGCTTTTTTATAAACATTATTATACATTATATATTTTGGTGTGTATATACAATGTTAATGTACGTATTTCTAGATTTATACACATACATGTTATTCAATGCATATTTTTAATTAAATATTACCATTTTCTTTAATTTCTATGATCATTTATAATAGAATACAATATATTTGTCTATGTAATAGTTTCTATGTAGCAATTTGTAAGATATACCGTATGGCTGGGGCGTCCAACGTGCGGCCCTCCAGCTGCTGCAGGACTACATCTCCCATAATGCTCTTTCAGCTAAGGCTCTGGCTGAGGAGTATAGGAGAGGTAGTCCTGCAACAGCTGGAGGGCCGCATGTTGGACGCCCCTGCCGTATGGGCTCGGATATAGGCCGCACCCGAATATAGGCCACACCCTAAAGGTTTGGTGCTTTTTTAAAGAAAAAAAATTGTAATAGATATGCTGCCACTCTGTCCCCCCGAACCCCGTAGATGTGCTGCCACTCTGCCCCCCCGATATGCTGCCACTCTGCCCCCCCGAGATATGCTGCTACTCTGTCCCCCCCATATGCTGCCACTCTGTCCTCCCCCCCTCGAGATATGCTCCCACTCTGTCCTCCCCCCCTCGATATATGCTGCCACTCTGCCTCCCCCCCGACTTACCAGAGCAGACTCCCGGGTGTCTTGCGGGGCCGGCGGGGGACATCTATGCAATACGCGTATACAACTCCCGGTGCCCTCAGCGGAAGTCAAAAGTAAGTAAAAAAAATCGTCAAAAGTAAGGAACCTGAGGAGATCTGTAGAAACACAATGAGCCAGACGCTGGAGTCCCGCTGTCAGGAATGAACGAATCCGGCGATAATAGGGAAGCTCCAAGTCAGGATGTAAGTGTCCATGGAGGATCTGGCAGAAGGAGACCTTGTGGGACCGGAGGTGAATGACCCTGTTCTTCCACGGTTGTGTTCGTTCGCCCTTTCTTGGATGCGTTTATCCACTCGGAGACATAGGGCTATGAGCTCCTCGAGATCCGCGGGGGTATCGTGGAAGACGAGGGCGTCTTTGATCTTCTCATTGAGGCCTCGTCTGAAGGCGGCTTTGAGAGCGCCTTCCTCCCAGTTGGTCTCATGGGCCAGGGTGCGGAACACCACGTTGTACTGGGACAAGGTTTTGCGGCCTTGCTGGAGGTCAAGCAGCGAGGACTCTGCGGTCTCTTTACGACCTGGAGCGTCAAAGACAGTTCTTACGGCTTCCATGAAAGCGGGGCAGTCCTCGAGGAGATACGATTCCTGCTCCACAAGGGGAGAAGCCCACAGTAATGCTTCGCCTTTGAGCAGTGATATGATGAACGAGACCCTTTTGGAGGATGTCTGGAACGCTTGGGGGTGGTTCCGGAAGTGGAGCATGCATTGGTTTAGGAAGCCACGGCATTCCTTCGGATCCCCAGAGTATTTTTCTGGCAGAGGGAACCTGGCAACAGCCCCCGTGCCCTCTGAGGTGTCTCTGTAAGGAGATGATCCCACTGTTGGGAGAGACGTCAAGGAACGCAGCAAGTCCGTCATGGCATCCACCTTCTGTTCCAGGGACTGTAGTTGTGTGGCCTGCGCAGCAAGACGCTGGTCTTGGAGGTCTTGGCGTGCTTGCAACAGCGCCATATCCGCGGGATCCATGTTTATGACCCGTTCAAAACTGTCACGGGGTCAGGTAGCGAAGGAGGATCCACTATGCAGATATGCACTGTTAGAGAAGTCCAGTAAACAGTCCGCGATCAAAGGGCAAAGGCAGGCAGCGAGGTCAAACGTATCCGAGGTCAAGGCAGGCAGAACAGTAGCAATAACGGGTAAACAGGTCCGAGGTCGTAGGCAGGCAGCAAAGAATCGTGGTCAAAAAACAGGCAAAGGTCGGTACACAAGGTGTGTATGTAGCGCGGAGTTTAAGTAGAAGCACGGTGAAGTACGACACTGGGTGGGATTAATTTATTTCCAAGTGACTTCTAATGTATTATTAATTATTTATAATATATTAATATTATTAACAGTATATAATAATTTATTAATACCATATAATACAATTTTTATATAACCATGATTGCATTTGAATTGGTAAAGTTTATAATATTCATTTATTTAATTTGATGATTATTTTTAATAAGGTTATAAATAAAGCATTAGTCTTAAAGATTGGGACATAATAGGGTTATAATAATACCCCAAGCTGTACCGAGGTGCCGGTAAGATAAAACGGCATCCCCCTACTACGTGGACCGCATCAATCGTATTGCCGGTACCGCGACCTTACCGCATTAACGCATTACTGAATTGACGTTCCAAATTTTATAAGCATGGAGAGCAGAATGGATATTTCTGAGAGTTGACTTCTGGTTGATTTCTGGCTGATTGCCGGCTCGTATATTAATCCGTTTGATAAACCCTGCTACAAGAAAAAGGTTAAATGCACTAGAATCGAAATAGAACGAAAACCGTGATATACAACCAATTTCTGGCTACCAAATCCTCAAGAACTGTTATCTATCGGTGATACTGTAATATCGAGATACAACAGGGGCCCTCAGATAAGTTCATCTATTTTTTGTGCATATATACATATAGTTATATATATATATACATTTATATTTACCTATTTATCTACTCAATTCTATTTGGTGTGACCATTTCTTTCTGTCAAAAAACACTAAATATATATATTCTTTACCTGGGCTCAACTTCAACTGACAATATACTATCCTAGAATTTAATCCATGCAAATAGAATTTTGCATTGAATATGCCACCCAAACAGCATATATCCAAAAGCCGGGAAAAGGACAAGAAAGATCTTAAATCCAATAAAGGAGCTACATCCTTTTTCTCTCCTAGGCAACCAAAAGAGACTTTGGACTATTCACAGGCTGAGTCATTGTCCTCTATGTAGGATACACTGTCTAGTCCTACTAGACCCGACCATACATTAATCACGAAAGATATATTAAAGAATGCCCTGGATGACTTAATGGAAAACATAAAACAAGAGATTTCCAACAGCTCCAAAGAAATCAAGGCTGACATTGCTATCTTGACAGACAAAGTTACAAAGATAGAATCCAAGTATGACGCACTGGAGACACACCAGAAATTGATTGCGGAGACTGTTGGCAATTTAGAAAATAAATATCAAGCCTTACAAATCAAACTATCTGATCTTGAAGACCGCTTACGTAGATCTAATTTACGGTTCAGGAATATTCCAGAGACTTACTCTAACAATAAACTTCAGACATTCATACTCGAATTAATACAAGATATGCATATAGAAGATACTCTTCCAGCCAATATAATCGATAGATGCCATCGCCTGAGGAAACCAAAGGAGCTAGCAGAGAATATTCCAAGAGATGTCATCGTTTGCTTCTCTTTCATCCATTGGAAAGAGTCTATATTAAGATTCAGAAGGAATAAAACTTCAACCGATCAGAGATTCGCTGAAATCCAAATATATGCAGATCTCTCCCCTCTAACAAGGAGTTGGAGACGATCCTTTCAACTAGATCTAAAAATCCTCCGTGACAAGAATATTAGATACATTTGGACTTTTCCCAGAGCGATAAAAGTATTTTGGAACATTTCCGTAGAGATATTTACAGATTCAACTCTGCTGCGGGACTGGCTTAAAAAGAGAAACATATAACTATTTTTTTTCCCTATTATGCTTGTATAGATGAATATAATAATCTTTCATAGTTTTTATGACTATAATCTATATATAATCTGGCTGGTAGCTGTATGAAAGTGTTCAAATGGAGTATTTATCTATGGAAATTTTATTATTATTTTGGGAATATGTACCTTATTATGTTTGTATGGATGAACATTCCTGATTTGGTAATGTCTACAAAACCATATGTAAAGCAGTATATATATATATATATATATATATATATATATATATTTTTTTTTTGATGTCTGTTCGCTAGTAGCCTTTTTTCTCATGATCTATGGTATGGAATGGATTAGACCCTATATAAGCATAAAAATTAGTGGCATATTGGAAGACTAATAAATATCAGTCTATATTCAGAGATCATACATTTCAGCACTTTTCCACTGAGTATATTTATAATAATCTTTTACAGTTCTTATGATTGTTGAAATAGAACTGTATCCTCCTTCAAATATTGGGTATACACAGGTCATATATAGCTTTTAGGAACTATGGTAATTAGCGAATTAGTCCCCGAATAGATATTGCTCCTTTCAAAGTTTTAGGAGCTAGGTTAATTAGTGAATCACCTTTCAAATAAATACGGCTTTCTTATAAGCCTTCAAATATTGGTATATTTGAAGATCGACAAATTTTGTTTTTATTTTCTTTCCCTCTCTGCAATAATACCATCTAATGGGTTTCCTTGCACTCCTCCTTTTGGTTCACTATGAACCTTTGTATGTATTTAGATAATATGTTTATCCTTACAATACATAAGTCATGTTTATTTATGTTGAGAAATATTCTCCTTTATGTCTGTTTTATGTTTATTCATGTATATGAGAGTCTTCGGGATGGAGCTATATTATTTGAGGTTGAGGAAATATATTTGGATTGTGGGTGAGATACAGCTCCTTAAGTAGACCGAGATATAAAAAAATGACTTTCATATAAATGGGGGTTAAATGCATCTCAGTTAATACTCAGGGGATGAACTCGCCAACTAAAAGAAATAGGGTATATGCCTGCTTACGAAAGGAAAAGATTGACGTTGCATTTTTTCAAGAAACCCATTGGAGGAACATTGATAAAATCAGATGGGGCGGTAGATTATACCCACATACCTACCAAGCTTCAATGCCAAATAACAAAAAAAGAGGAGTGGCAATTACATTTTCTAATAAGATATAAATCAAATTGAACTTCCTTGAACAGGATAAAGAAGGTCGTTATCTCATTTGGGTCGGCACATTAAATGGTATAAAATATACGCTAGTTAACATTTATTTTCCCAACACATAGCCACTCTCACATCTCCAAAACAGGGGCTCTTATAATGGCCGGAGATTATAATTGCTTCCTTGATGATAAGATGGACAAAGAAATAGGCAAAAACAAGTCTATTACCAAAAATAAAAAAAAAAAAGATCTAAATCTTTCTGCAAAATGATACAAAAAGCCAATCTGTACGATTTATGGAGAATAAAATATCCTACAATAAGAGATTACTCACATCTCTCAAAAGTCCATAACACTTTCTCTAGAATCGATATAGTTTTTGGGGACGAAAAAGCATTAAACCAATTGGAACAAATTAAAATGAGGGAGAACGTCTGGTCAGACCATAGTTTAATTCAGTTTGAATTAAAAGACAAGTGGAATTAATTTCCATTTACAACCTGGCGTCTAGATAACTCAATTCTTTACTCTGAGGAAAACAGACAATATATTTCGGAAATTACTAAGATCTTTTTCCTAGAAAACAAAATAGGACAGACATCACAAGCTATTAGATGGTGTGCTTATAAGGCGGTCATAAGGGGCTATTTTATTAAAATAAAAATAAAAAATGAGACTGACCAATGAACAACCACTGAATGAATTATATATTTCATACTATAAATTACCCACAAAAGCCAGGCTTGATCCTACTCAAGAGTATACAAACCAACTGCAATCCCTCAGAGAAAAAAATTAATCAAAAAGAACTAGAAAGAATTAGTTATTCCTTGGATAAACTTAGAGTAAGATATTATCACAAAAGCAATAGGTCTGATAAAATAATGACTAATCAGCTTAAAAAGAAAAGAGCCAATGATAAAATAACTAAAATTGTGTCAGACGATATCATACGAATGACCCCAGAGGCTGTGGCAGAAGGCTTCAGGTCATACTATGAAAAACCGTATAGCATTTCAACAAAAACCAATGATAAAGCTATAGAGGAATAATTGGAAACAGCGAACCTGCCGGCTCTCTCTGCCCATCAGAAAGATATATTGTATAGACCAATCGAGAAAAAAGAACTAAGCAATATAATCGACAGACTTCAAAAGTATAAAACTCCAGGCCCGGATGGATTTACTAACTTTTTCTACAAAACCCTAAAAATAGACATAATAGACCAATTACTGGGAATGTTTGAGGAAATTGCGAAAGCTGTTCTATGTCCAAAAGAGATCCTGCAGGCAAATATCCTTCCAATATTAAAAAAAAATAAGAATCCAGAGGACCTAAAAAGTTATCGTCCCATCTCTCTAATTAATGTGGAAATCAAATTGTTCTCCGCGATACTGGCAGAAAGATTAAAACCTATGCTGATCACTTTGATTCACCCAGACCAGGAGGGTTTCGTACCTGGTAGAGATTCTACTAATAACACTAGACGTCTGATTGATGGGCTCGACCATGCGGAAAAAGCGGGATACCCCCTACTAACCCTGTCACTAGAAGCAGAAAAGGCTTTTGACAGGGTCAGTTGGGGATTCCTTAAAGCTACTCTTAGATCCTTTGGAATTACCGGTTGGTTCTATAACGCAATTAGTTCGCTCTACTCAAACCCAAGTGCACGTGTTGTCGGCCAAGGGCTTTGTTCCAGTTGGTTTAATTTGCAAAATCGTACCAGACAAGGGTGCCCATTGTCACCTATTCTATACACACTCACTTTAGAATCCTTTGCTAGGAAGGTAAGAAACAATCAGGATATAACTGGCATTAAGATTAATAACGAGGACTTTAAAATATCATTATACGCAGATGATGTGATCATCTCTTTATCGAATCCAATAACTTCAATGAAATATTTCCTACAAGAAGTGGAAAAATATAGTCTAGTTTCCAACTATAAACTAAACTTAAACAAGACTATAGCTCAAGTGAGAAATACCAATCGCCGGACTATAGATAACTTATATGAATGTTTTTCTCTAAATACAAATCTAAAGGAATTTGAATATCTTGGAATCCTCATTCCCGAGAAAATTGAAAATATTGTGGAGAAAAAATTTCTCCGCCTCTTGAGATCATCAAATGAAGCTATTAGAGAATGGCATAAACTAAATCTTTCGTGGTGGGGTCGAGTTAATGCCCTTAATTCCTATCTGATGCCAAAATGGAACTATCTGTTTAGAATGCTCCCACTAAAGTTTCCTCAAAGTTGGCTCGATATTATTCATACGAGCTTTATTAATTTTGTCTGGCGAGGAAAGACTCCTAGAACTAATACCAGACTGATGGGTGCTCGAATTAGAGATGGTGGCATGGGTTTTCCTCAAATAAAACAACAATATGAAGCCAGTATAGTACACCACATCGCCAAAACTTATCAAGAATCCTCTAAGCGAGAGGTCTGGTACAAGTTGGAACAAAAAACCTGTGAAGTTAGCAGTTTAAACAAATTTATCTGGTCTTTAAAAGACAGAGATATAATAACTTATATTAAAGACAAGAATAAAGTGTTAGAGAGCATTATACCGGAATGGTTAAAAATAAAAATTAAGGATTTAAGGATAAACTAATCGATTCCTTAGGTTTCAACATACTTGAAGAAGTTATCAATGATATCTCCCTGATACACTGGTCACAGGCTGGAGTTAATTTAATTACTGACATTATGCTACATGGAAAGATGTCTCCTTTTCCTACTTTATTAAATACATTTACGTCAATAAAACTTACTATCTTTAACTATCTGAGAGTCAAGAACTGCATTAACAAACACGTAGTCGGTTCACAGGATGTTATACTTCAGAAATTAGCCCAAATTTTCAGCCCTAATATTCTGGTAAAACTCCTCTCTAAATGTTTAGAACTAATGAGGTTAAAAGAAGGAAACAATGCACTCATTAAGGTGATAACACGATGGGAGAAGGAATTAGATACCTCAATTTCAACAAACGATTGGCTAAATGAGATTAGGAAGCTACCCCCCAGAATACATGACCTCTCTCTTCTGGAGACCCAATTTAAAGTCCTAAATAAATGGTATTTAGTACCAACTCGACTTGCAAGAATGTCCCTAGCTAACTCTAATGTATGTTGGCGTTGTCACCAGCCAACAGGGTCCTATCTGCACATTTGGTGGTCTTGTCTTATAGTTAGTAAGTTTTGGAAGGAGATCTTGTCCTTTTTGAAATTCATAGATAATATTCATATCCCAGACTCTCCTCTTTCCTTATTACTTCATTTAGGTTGCCCCCCCCTGACTCAGGTACAGCTGAATCTAACCATCCATACATGTTTAGCAGCTAAAAGACTTATAGCTAGGGAATGGAAACAAGACAATTTATTATGACACAGCTGGTAACCCAATTAAAATTTCAGGTTACAATGGAGAAGGAGGTCTCTCGGATTCTATATACATCATTTAAGAAAACTCAAATATGGGAAGTATGTCTCCAAAAAATAAATAACGTAATCTCAGGCAGTTGGATCACCCATCTATAGATCTACCTCTTTTTTTTTAATTTATTTTGCTCCATGTCCGAAGACCTCATTGTGGTTGTATGTGGTTTTTACTGTTGTTGAGTATCGATGTAATCTTATGTATTGCTCCACAGTTATTCGATAAGAACAAGGGCAAATAACATGGTCTTACTATTTCAACATATATCAAATTACTGTTGTATCTTACGTATATATGTTGTATGTACATTTTGTCTTCTATATTTTTTTTATATAAGAAAATAAAGATTAGAACAGGATCTATCTGTTCCCTCCACGTACGTTGAGCTTCAGACTGGTGTATTTTGTCTGTAATAAAAAAGGTACTAATGACTACTCACTACTAAATCCTAGGGCCACTACTCTATGATAATCCTACTTGACCTTTCTGCTGGTTTCGACAATGTGGACCACTCTCTTTTCCTTCAAACTGTTCATGATCTTGGTTTCTGTGACACTGCTCTCTTCTGGTTCACATCCTGTCTTTCTGATCGTACCTTCCTCCATCTCCAGTAACACTTCTGCTCCCCCTCTCAGTCAGGGTACGCCAAGGCTCATCTGTAGGGCCCCTTCTGTTCTCCTTTTACACTGCATCACTTGGCAAGTACCAATACCACCTGTATGATGATAACATTCATATCTACCTATTCTCTCCAGATCTCACTTCCTCTGTCTTACATCATGTAACTAACTGCCTTGCCTCTGTCTCTATCTGGATGTCCTCACAATGCTAACTTTGCCCTATCAATTTCCCTTAATGTTAATGGTGCAATCATCCCCTCAAGCTCACTGCATTGGTGTCACCCTTGACTCCTCTCATTCACCTCCCACATTCAGTCTGTCTCAAAAAACTGCCATGATTTGTTTCTTCTTAACAGAAGGTGCAACCAAGGCTCTTGCCCCTGCTCTCAGTATCTACCATCTTGACTATTGCATCCCTCTCTTAGCTGGTCTCCCTCTTACTCATCTAACCACTCTCCAATCCACCATGAACACCACTGCCAGTTTTATCTTCTTCTCATATTGCTTTACTAACACCTCTACCCCCTGTCAGTCTTGTCACTGGCACTTTATAGCAGTTGCCTGCTACATCTCCTCAATGATCTCTAAATACACTTCGGTCTCTTTGCTCATCCAAACATTTTCTTCTGTCCTCTCCTCTGATCTCTATTTTGCATGTACACTTGCAAGATTTCTCTAGGGCTGCTCCTATCCTCTAGAATGACCTTCCCTGGCTTATCCGTCTTCCCCCTGCCTTCAGTTCTTCAAAATATCCCTGAAGATCCACTTCAACCTTACATGTTAACACCCTCTTCCTCCCGTATTCTTTATCTCACCTTTCCTAGTCCCTTTTCTACAATACTTATACTAGTGTGGCTGGTCCATCCGTAACAGTGGTACTTTTACCTCTTGTGTAAGAGGAAGCTGTTCCCTAGAGAGATGTGTCATTAATAAAAAATAATTGCTTAGTGACCAAATGGCCAATTGAGGCATTAAGGTGCTATCTGGCAGGTGGTGCACTTATCCAGGTGATTGATCATACTCCAGTGAAGTGGCTGGCTACCATAATGGAATTTAACTCCAGATTAAAGCCTTGGTAGCTGGCCTTCCATCGTGCTATAATTTACCTCTGTGAACACCATTCTAAACCCAGTCTAATGCCTTGGTAACTGGCCTTCCTTTCTGTTTTTCCTTCTTCCGCGAACATGCCTTCTGCTCTACTTGCGGGTCCTTCCAACTCTGTGGGAAAGCACGATGCAGGGCATCCCTTGATCAACTACAATAGTTGTTATTCTCTACATCACTGACGAACGTGAATGTGATTAGTGCACGGGAGAGAGTATGGGGTAGATCTGAACTGCAGATTTTCATGCACTCCTGCAAGGCTGCCTTTACGTTGCTCGCACACCGCGTCTCTTCAATGGAGTCACATTAATTTATGTCATGTCACATGACTCTGCTCCATTCCTGGGCGGTACAAGAGAAGAGATGCTGTGTGCGAGCAACCCGAAGGCAGCCTTGTGGGAGTGCACGGGATTACTGGGACCCGCAGGAACATTGTCCTCCCACTCCAGCCCGCAACACCCAAAAAAGCCTGCGCCCGCAAGTTTTTTGAAGGGTCCCAAAGCAGTCCTCTAGTGTGGGGTGTCGTGCACTGATCACACCATGATCAGCAAGCATGGCTCTCAGATCCTGCTGGGTCTCTCCTCTTCTTCAAAGACCTTCCGGTGAGTATCAGCATTGAAACCTACTGGAAGGGAATGCCTGATCGTGCAATACTGACTTCTGCTGACAGGTCAACAGACAGTGTCAGGACCCGGGCCAGCAGATCAGGTAGGAGCCCAGTTGCAGGGGATACCAAGGGCTCTGTCTGTACCCCTTGATGCATCATGACTGGTGGGTAGGCACAAAACAGACAGAAAGCAGGACTGAAATGAAAGAATAAAGGTGAACTGTAGCGAGGACAGGGGAACTGTAGCGAGGACAGGGCAACTGTCAGGACACACACGACTTGGAAGCCATCATCCAGGGCACACGGCTTGGAAGCCCTCAGGCAGGGCACACGGCTTGGAAGCCTTCTGGCAGGGCACACGGCTTGGAAGCCCTCTGGCAGGGCACACGGCTTGGAAGCCCTCTGGCAGGGCACACGGCTTGGAAGCCCTCTGGCAGGCACATGGCTTGGAGTAAGTCTGGGATACACCAGGGTGTGGTGCACAAATCAGGATCAAAAACGAAGGTCATACACAGGAAATCGGAACAAGTAAATGGATCTTTAGCTGCAAATTTTATTAACTATGTGCTACAGTACAATAAATACATATTTTAAAACAGGTTAAAGGATATAATGGAACATTTAAAATGATAAAATGAATTAAAACATTTTACATAAAATTACAAAAGATACATAAAACCAGTCTTTGGGACATTCATTCAAGTAAAATGTTCCACATATTAAGGCACCAAAGTCTCTTTGCATTCATTGAAACCATGCAGTGTGTGTACATACCACTTAAAGCCATCTTAAGACAAATGGAAGGATTTATATATTCTTTATTAAGCAATAAAATATTCCTCTTCTTCCAAATTGCTTCTTTTACACAATTTATTATAATCCATAAAACACGCGACTTGTCAATTGTGGGACAGGTAAAAAGGCCATATAAAACAACTGTATAGCTTAAAAACCGAAGGCCACAAATCCATTTTAAAAGTGGGCTTGCCTTTTCCCATATGTCCTGTGCATAAAAGCAGTTCCAAAATATATGCAAAAATGTCTCATCTTGGTTCACTGATCTCTGGGGCACTTAGCCCTGTGCTGAAATTGCCTTGTTGGCAAACATTTGTGCACTACATGCAAGATCTCTCTGAGAGTTAGCAAGAAAGTGGCGACACACATTCTGCTCAACTCTTCTAGACTATGAGAGAGTATTGTGCCACTTGTTCAGTTCGTTCTTTTGATAATATAACAGCAGTAAACTTCTTTGGATTTGATAACATTTCCAGGCTAAAATCTTGGAGGTGATACAATTGTATTGTTTTTTCTAACAAGACATACTGCTTTGGTGGATTTAAAAGCACAGAAGAGTTAAGAGACAGCAAGTAAAAGTTATATTTCCAAAAAATATGACCAGCTGCGTAGCATAAAAAAGAAGCAAAGGTATCTTCTTTGTAAACGTTTTTAAAACACATAGTAAAAAACTTTATATATAAAATATGTTTGACATCAGGCATTACCACCATTCACATTTTCTTTGCACGCTTTGTTTCTTTTAAGTTTCTCACTTCTGGAGTTCCAGAAAAACACAAAACACACATAAGTTTCTTTGCGTACAAGTCAGGAGGGGGAAATACCACTCCTAAATACATCATTATTGGTTTGAGTATTGCCTTGAGGGTAAAAATTATCCCTTCCATTGTCAGCTTTCAGGTTTGCCATAATTCAATTTTTCTAAAACAATATCCCATGATCTCTCGCCATTATTTGCGTAATAAAAAAACACTCCCAGATTTTTAATACTGTCACCTTGGGTCTGGACAGCAGGTGTCTGACTGCCATCCCAATCACCAATAGTAAAACAGTCACATTTGTTAAGATTCAGCTTAAAACCAGAGGCACATGTAAAATACTCGTTCGAATAGCTCTTTTCAAGGACTCTGGGGTTGTGAGCCTTCACCTGTATCCCTGCCCCCCTCGGGATGGGGACACCCCTGATAAACGTATCCTTTCGTAGAAGGGCTAAAAGGCGTTTAATGGCACAGACAAAAAGAAGGGGTGAAAGCAGACATAAAATGTTGCTAAAAGACAACTTTAACATTAATATGCTGAATAAAATCATCTGGGAATGCCATTTTCTTTAAAACCATAAAGAGATATTCATGGGCTACACGATCAAAAGATTTTTTAAAATCAAGAGATAAAATGGCAGTTTTTGTTTAGGTCTTTCTGATACCAGATCACGTATTAGATTGAGGTGTTCCCAAACAGCATGTCCTGGGATACCACAGATCTGATCTGGGTGAATAACCTTATCTATAACAGCTTTTGTTCTATTAAAATCTTGACCATAATTTTATAGTCTGCGTTCAGTAGATTGATAGGCATGGGCGTAGGAACCCCTAAAAATCTGGGGGGACAGTATTTTCCCATCAGATCCCCACTTTCTCCCCATCTCTTTTGTTGCAAACACGTACAATAATATATAATTTGAAACACTGGTAAAAAATAATGTATGTTTAATACATTAAATATAGGAAAAAACCCTCTCCCTACCCCCCCTTCTCACACTATCTACCCTCTCCCTACCCCCCTTCTCACACTATCTACCCTCTCCCTACTCCCTTTGGTCACTTACCCTGCAGTCCTGTGGTACGCGCGGCTTCACTGCTGAGCGCCGACATATGACGTCATACGGGGGCTGGTGTTGCTGTTGTTACTGCCTTGGGTCCCGGCAGGCACGGGCGGGCGAATGCCCTTGTGCGACGGGCATCGGGGTCTGGGACTCATGCCTCAGATGCCGGCAATCGGGTGTCTGTTCGGTGACGTGGAGACGCGAGGGTTTCTCCTGGGGTCTCCGGGACTGCCAGCCAAGGTAGAGACCCCCAGAGACAGTTACTTACCCGCTCCCAGCACATGAATGGTGCTCAGTGCGAAGACGGGGTGTGACGTTGCCGCGTAGCTGGAGGCGTGGTCAGGACGGCTGGCTGGAGCTGCAGTGGTAACGTTGATCTAGGGGGCAGGGTTAGGTCTGGCGCCGGATTTAAAAATCCGGAAATGTTAAAAGGTAGGCATACTCTCTTGTAGTAAACAACAGAATGGCTTTGAGACTAGGGTGACACTTTACGTTAAAAATGATTGAGCAGACGGGCTCAATTCATTTTCAGATGGACGTAAAAAAGAATTGGGCCTGCCCGCAAAGATTATTATATAGCTGGAGCCGCTAAGCCAGCAAGATGACAGGTTGCATGGAGGAAACAAGTGAGGCTCAGCCAGGTAAATTGGTGAACTAGGGTGGGGACAAGGTTGCCACTGGGAAGCTGTTAGGGGACAAGATTGACACTGGGAAGTTTTTTGGGACAATGATGGCACTGGGAAGCTGTTTTTTGTTTTAAAGAAAGCTGGGAATGGGAAGCTCTTAGGGGACAATGTTGGCACTGAGAAGCTTTTTCGAGACAATGCTGGCACTAGGAAGCTACGTTTTTTGGACAAGGTTGGCACTGGGAAGCTGTTTAGGGGACAAGGTTGGTACTGGGAAGTTGTTTTTGAGACAAGGTGGCCATTGAGAAGCTGGTTTTTGGACAAAGTTGTCAATGGGAAGCTGTTAGGGGACAGGGTTGGCACTAGGACACTGTTTTTTGTGAAAAAAATGCTGTGAATCTGTTTTTTGGGACAAATCTGGCACTGGGATGGTGTTTTTGGGACACAGTTGCAATAAGGGATGCACCAAGATGAAAATGCTGGACCGAAACTGAAAATTCAGGATGCACTTGGCCGAAACCGAAACGAAGCAGGGTCATGTGACGTGACGTAAATTCCTGTGACTCTGCTGGGTTCCTGCTTCCGCTGGGTGGAACAAGAGCCGCTGCTCGTACAGTGTGTACGAGCAACGCACAGGTAAGCAGCAGAAATTGTCCACGTTTTTTTTTTATTTCGGCATTTTGCCCATAATGCCACTTTCGGCCGCTATGTTGTGGCCACCGATATTTCGGTGCATTCCTAGTTGCAATAGATTATAGTCAATTTAGGATACTTGAAAAAGCCCAGTTAGAGGGTGAAACTTGTTGTATAAGGAGGAGCTGAGTGGACTTTGAGAGACTTTTTAATTCTTTTTTTATTTTTGTTTATTTTATTTCCTAGTTATTTATTTATACGCGAATCTGCAGCCCTATGAGAGCATTTCGCACAGCAACCCTAAACTGCTCAACAAAATAGTGAGTTGCCATTGTTCACATTTAATTGAAATAATTGTTATGTTAAAACACTATATTGTGTTTTTTATTTTTTGTCTTTTATATATATATATATATATATATATATATATATATATATATATGGAGTTTTACGTTTGGAATCTGTAAGGTGCCATTTTTTTCATTTTTAACACTTGGGTGTATAAAGTGTACTATATTAAATTGATTGAATATGTGTTTTTTATATTTCTGGTTGAGACAACGAGAGGGAAGGTGCAGCTGGTGTGGTGAAAGTTGGAGTGCACACAACACTGTTTTGTGTAAGATTATACTTATAATTTACTGTATTGTTAGAATTGTATTTTCAGGAATATATTTACACCAATATATTTTTACTTATAATGTATTTTTTTTGCAGTTTATTATATATGGTTAGTAATTTATGTTTTTGTAACCAATGATTGCATACATACTGAAAAATGCACTGGCAAATACAATTTCGCCAGTCCCAAGCATAACCGATGCAATTCACTTGTCAAAGTGTCCCTGAATGTCAGTTAGGAAATGTTGTCACCCTATGTCAGACACTCAGTAGGACACTCTGACTAATGAAAATATATGAAAGAAAGGATTAAGAAATTACTTCATTAGCATTGAGAATCAGCTCAGTGTGAAAAGTCACCAAAAAAGATCAGTCTAGTGACAGTCTCCAGGGCTACAGATAAAGTGTGTTTGATGTCAAACTACATTACTGTGTGCAACACTGTATTTAAGATTCAAAGAAAAATATTTATTTTTCCATGGAACTGCCACTTAAACCTCCAGTTCTCCGGATTTGAATATTTAGTCTTTGTGAGTAGTTATCTTTTTTTCTGGAAGCTGATTAGATTCAGCAGCCCTTTAAAAGGCTAAGATGAGGAGGAAAGCCAATTACACCACTATAAAGAGCATATAACACTTACTACACTGTGCCCTATAACAGATTAAGGATGCTTCTTATAGACAACTAGAAAACAATGTATACATTTATTTGAATGTGTGTTTAGCGCATTGTACTATATAGAAACAAACAAAAAGACGACCCTGAAGGGTACCTTCCAAAGACCTCTTCATGGTAGGATGCCTTTTATTTGGTTCTCCTTTCCACATGTTTTCGTACAATAGAGGAACGTAATTAGCACTCATTGAAAGGTTTCAAACCCCCCTTTTATGGCTGTGGTAATGTTTTAGTCACACTTTACTCAAAAGGCTAGACGTGGCCTTGTCTTAACACCGCCACTAAAGAAATACACGACTGCCCATCGAGAACGCGCGAACTAAAATGTGATGACACGGCAAACAAAGAACAGCAGGAAGCATGTTGCGTCGAGTGCGCGCTCACTGGCCAGCTCGGAACCTAGTACACCGCGACGTGCTCGCTCCCGATGCTTGCACAGAGGGGGAGGGGGAGCGGTAGCTGCGTGTGTTGGAATGCGAGTACAGTTTTGTAAGCGACGGCTCCGAACTCTTGACGATCAATCGGTAAATGCTCAGGGACCAGTTCAAATACATTGATGGTCTGTAATTATTGAGCGAGAGAGCTAAAAAGAGGAGTAGGTAAGTGCTTTTATGAAGTGATCGGAGTTTTATTGAAAGCTACGTCCGGACATGGAGGTGTAGAGACTTTGGTGGGAGGGAGTGCTGAGGTCTACAGTAAACTTCAACTTGCTTCGGCGAGTGACTCGGGCCATCCTTGAGTTTGAGTGGCTTCTGAGCAATACTCATCACTGGGCTTTCTGTGTATCGAATCATCCGGTCTCCACGATGCTGATTGGGGGGGGAAATGTGCTGTTTGTTCTAACCTTGATGACATACAAGTTTTGTTTCAGGAGTTTGTGTGTGTGTGTGTGCGCGTGTGTGTGTGTGCATGCATGCGTGCGAGAGGCGCTGTCCAGGGCTGATCTCCACCACTTCTGGTGCAGGCGTCTGTCTGCACAGAGGAGCTGTTATTTGCAATCCTCCCTATGTTGTTACAATTTATGTATAAGGATTAGGGTAATGGAAGTTAGTTTAATAACGTAGATTGCATTCGCTCCATCTGTGTATCCCCTTTTTGTAATTTGCTTAACGTAGTTTTATATTCATGATCGAGGTTGTGTAAAACATTTGTGTATTATTACAAGGGAAACACGCAATGAGACGCGCTGATTATCCCCATAAAGTACAGCGGGGGCTCTCCCGCCCTCCTGGGTGCTGATCATTGCTTATGATTATGGTGTTTGTTGTCTGTTGTACCTCCGCTGTGGGGGAGGGAGTTGCCTTGAGTAATGTATCCCGAATCTACCCCCGTGACAGCAGAGCAGTTCATCGTTTACGTTTAAATTACGTTCGAACGCATCGTTATTACAGACGCTTGTTTACATTACCCTGTTGCTCTATGTAATTTTTCAGGGCCAAGAAAACTTCACCTCGAATCCGCTGCATTTTTTATATATTTTTAATGCAATACGTTTTCCATCTGTAATGCCGTTTATGCCATGCGTGGATACTGTTACCACCATTTGTAATTTGGTGTGGTGTGGTGTGGTGTGGAGGGGAGGGGGGTGTATTTTTTCGCACACACCATACCCAGGCCTCAGTACTGAAGCTGGACAGCGATCTTCGCTGCATCGCTATGTGTGTTGTCAGCTCTTTTCTTTCGCCCCTCAGCTGTTTCCTCAGCTGCCGTCTCATAGAATAGACATTTATTCTGCTCAAAGGCTTATTTGTTTTGCTTATTATTATTATTTGTTTCGCCGTTAACACGATGGTCTTCCCTGAATATAATATTATGCGTTTAATTGTTCTCCTCTTTTTCTGGAATCTGTAAACATTATTTTTTTTTGGAAATTAGTAGAGTTTATCTGTATCAAACGAAGGTGCCACCCCTCAAAACAAAAAAATAATAATCCCTTCATAAATTCTTGACTCCTCCCAGTCGAAACTTGAAAGTTTGGAGAGGAGAGTGGCGCTGCGAATGGGGATGGGCGTGGTTTTTCCCAAACTTCAGAGCTTAGATCACAACTTTCTTCAAGCAGACCCTCTGTTTTTAGACAGAGCAGGAAACCAGAAACACTTGCAGATCGAATGCTTCTTGCCAGAGGGAATTCTAGGATGTTAGGTTACAATTAAACAGATGTGTTTTGTAGTTTTTGTGATGGAAGCAGACTGTTTTCTTTGTACTGGGATGTGTTAAGATTTCAAAGTGTGTATGCATTAGTTACAGAAATCCCTGTTGGATTGAAATAAGTGTTTTATTTCAATCCCATTTCGCCATTTTTGTGATGAATGACTTTAGGTAATGATTTAGGTAATCGCTATGTGCATAATACACACGGTCTTACTTACAAGCCAAAATTCTAAAATCTGAATAGCACTAGTAAACGCAGAACACATATGCACCTTATTCATATTTCATTGGACCAACAAAATATGTACCATAGGTGGGGAGAGGTGATAATGGTAAGTCAAGGTTGGAATAAAGAGGGTGGGTACAACAGTATTTGGAAATGACATCAGAGTTATAAGGGGTTCTGTAGGTCATTTTTGAGGATAAAGGGAGTCAATGGAGTGACTAACACAGTGAGGCAGCAGATGAAGAGCGATGGGATTCAGGATGAACTGGAGCGGTGAAAGGCAGTAGAGCGGAAGACCAGTTAGTAAGGAGTTGCAGTAATACAGATAGGATATAACTAGGCAATCAGTATTAGGGGGGGGGGGACTGATTTGAGATGTTTCTTAGGTGAGGGCAGGAGGATTTGGTCAGTGACCACCAAAGGCAGCAAACTTGATCTGTTGGATGTATTGTGGAGTTTTTAACAGCGATAGAGATGTTAGGTATTGTGGAATTAGGATATGGTGGTTATGTGGGTAAGGAAATGGGACACAAAAGATGTGATCAGAGGGGGTGTGATTTGAGCCAGGAGAGAGTTGTCATGCATGCCATAAAAGTGAATGGTCTGCAGAAACAGGTGGTGGTAAACCTTGTCAAAGGCTGTAGAGACGTCCAAGAGTATGAGAAGGGATGATTATCCTTTAGTTTTAGCAGCAAGAAGGATATATATATATATATATATATATATATATATATATATATATATATGTCTGTGTGTAGACAGAAACACACTTTAAAATTAAATAAGTCCGTACATGACTTGTAGCTTGATCTGTATTGTTTAACTGCTGTATAATGGTAAATGGGTGAAACTTATTTTATGGGTCTAGTTTTCTAAAGTGTGGTACGGTATGTCTGGTTTCCCTGCTAACATTATTAAACTAACAATTCAGACGGCTGTATTTTGGAAAGAAGATCTCTCTGCAGTAGTAGTTATTTCAGCATTCTGCATGTGTGTTTCAAAGAGTTTATTAAGTATAGTTTACTTAAATGCTGGGTTAAGTCTCTATTCATTATCAAACCATACCCTTTTCATTTTAGTGCAGTTGAAAAAAAAAATAGTGCATACTTATCTTATTATATCTTAACTCTACGAATAAGGTAGTCCAGGGCTCGACAAGAAACCGCTTCCTGTGGCCCAGGATTTTGTAGAGTTGCCCTTGTGTGTCCGGCACCTTATGCTTTCCTGCCGTGGTGTGGTGTAGCTGGTGCAGTGAGGCTGCCAGCAGGGTCATGTAATGCAAGACACTTGCCTCCATGCCCCCCCCCCAAAGGCATAGGCTTATCTTTTTCCATGGATTCACCAGATACTATAGTGTCAGTTTGTATATGTTTAGTGCTGAAGTCAGCCTGTGAGTGGAGCCCTGAGGTAGGGTGTTTTGGTTTTCTAGGGCACTCTTTTCATTGTGTATACCATACACATGGACACATTCCTAGTCCATAGGTCAGTGTTGCTACTAGGTTTGTGACAATTGAAGTACCAAATGTGTCATGGAAAAACATACCATTAACAATAAATGTGTCTGGCACATCATGTGTCAAATGAGCTTAGAAAACGGTCAGCGGTCACTGTTTTTGCTCAGCCAGTGTTGCTGCAACTCCTCCATATCAAGGCATTCAGCAACACCAAAACAATAAGCAGGGTCACCTGTGCAGGGAGTCAGTAAAATATAAAAATATTTTTTACAAAAAATTAAAAAGAGGTGCCCAAATACACTAAAACCCCTTTTTGCCCCAAAGTACAAAAATAAGAACAAACAGTGTAGAATATTAGGGGCAATTTATGCCCTTATAAAATAGCAGATGCTCATACTTATGGGTCCGATGTGTATTTAAATCTGAAAGAGGCTATCAAGCTATTTCAGTCCTTCTCTGGAGACCTATAATAAGGCAGGGACTGCTCTATCCTATGGTTTGGTAAGTCATCCTGTCTTAAGTAGATCTATCAGTGAGGGTTACTCTACCATTGTTCATTTAGTAGTAGAGTAGAGGTTGTAGCCGTATTAGTCCAGTGGTGTCAATCTCAAATAACAGATGGAATAAGTATCTTGTGATAATACCTTTTTTATTGGACTAACAGAATTTTAGAATGACAAGCTTATCTAGTCTAAAGTCTAAAGCATATCTGAGCAAAATGACACATAGAATTCAATGTAGTGTGGCAGGAGAGGGGGGGGTGCTTACTACCCCGATCTGATAAGGGAGGGTGAGATGTTGTAAAAGTATGTGTCCCTCCAGAGGGTCATAAATGTTCTGAGTAGGGAATTTGGAGGGGGGGTTTTAGCACTGCTGAAGATAAATTAACAAAAAAAAAAAAACCATAAGATGGTAGTGCTCACATATAGGGAATAGGAATGCAGTGATGAATATGAGAATGGGATGGGAATGTATATGTGTACACATGTTGTCATATATACAGGTACATATAGATGAACATGGTGCACTAAAAATACAGTACATATAGCAGGTGGGGGGGTTATGTAAAACCTGTGTAGTGGGACAGGAAACCCAAATCGATATTGAGTCCTCTATTCTTGCTGTTGAATAGTTGAATCATTCTGACTTCAAATGTTTGTCTTTCTTTGGTATTACTGAAGTCCCCTTTCAGTACTTTGATTTTTAGGTCCTTGACAGAATGGTCATTTTGCGTGAAATGGTGTCCCACAGGGGTGCAGTAGGAATTTTCCTTGTTGTGTTTAATGGAATGTCTGTGCATGTTCATTCTTCCATTTAATTGCTGGCTGGTTTCTCCAATGTAGCATCCTAGGTCACATTTAGTGCATTGTATCATATACACTACATTGCTAGATGTGCAAGTATATGATCCTTTAATACTGTAGGTCTTGCTGTTGTGGGTGGCTATGTTGTCTGTGCATATGTGTTGGCACAGTTTGCAGCGGGGCCTTTTGCACGGTGTGGTCCCTTTTTCTTTATTAATTCTGTCGATGGGTAGTTTCCGGTTAATTAATTTTTGTTGCAGGTTTGGGGGTTGTCTGAAGGCCAAAATGGGGGTTTCAGGGAAGATGTTTTTTAGTGTCTCATCTTCTGCTAGCATTGGCTGTAGGTCTTTGATGGCTTTCCGGATTTCTTCAAGCGCTGGGTTATAGGTGACTACAAGTGGTACACGTGTAGAGATTCTTTTTTCTCTATATTGTAGCAGGTGTGTGCGTGGAACTTTGAGAGCAGAGTTGATTTGTTTGTTGATAGTTTTTGATTGGTAGCCTTTCTGTTTCATAGATTTGGAGAGGTTGTTTAGATGCAGGGTGCGGTCGTTGGGGTCGGAGCATATTCGATGGTACCTGGTTGCTTGGCTGTAGATGATGCCCCGCTTAGTATGGGAGGGGTGAAAGCTGGATTTGTGGAGATAGCTGCATCTGTCTGTGGGTTTTCTGTAAAGAGAGGTGTGGGTTGTTCCATTGTTACATCTTACTGTAGTGTCCAGAAAGTTTACGGATTTTGTGGAGTACTCCGTTTTTAGTTTAATTGACGGGTGAAATTAGTTAAAAGAGGCATGGAATTGTTTCAGTTTTTCCTCGCTTTCGGTCCAAATGATGAAGATGTCGTCGATGTATCTGTAATATTTGTGTGGTTTGGTGTCTTGTGTTTCAAGGAATCTCTGTTCTAGGTCAGCCATGAAAAGGTTGGCATATTGAGGTGCCATCTTCGTCCCCATAGCCGTCCCCATGATTTGTAGGTAGATTTCATCACAGAACTGATAAAATTCATCCTCACACATAACTATTTTGCTTTCAACAATGAAATCTACCTACAAATCATCATCATCGTAGCATGATCTTATATTCAGTCAGGCTACCAACCCAGAGATTATAATCAATTTGAAGTCTAAGATCCTGTTGCCAAGAGCACAAGGCAGTACTAACATGTGGCTTTTCTAGGTCTTCTAATATACCATTTTTTCAAACAATTAGGAATTACCTCTGTAGAAAACATGCCCATAATCTTTTGGCCCAAAGCTGATTTACTCTCATTGAATATGTGAGAACGTAAATACCAATACCCGATCCGCAAAACTTTGAAAACTTCCGAATTGCCAATATTAAATTCTTTGGAAAGTTGTGAGAAAGATTTTATTTTTTTTATGATCATGATATCCTTAATTCTCTTATTCCTAAAGTTAAGCCATTTTCCAAGATGTAATTGAGAAATATTGTATTGAAGAGTTTCTAATGGATACTTAATCGATACTTACAAGAAGACCAGAATTCTATTAAACTTTTAAGAGGGAAAGGGAGGGCATTTATAATTGATTTTAACTTATGGTGGTGCAGCCATAATAGACATTCAAGGTTTGACATTCCAGTCAATTCTTGTTCAATTTGAAACCAACTTTCTCTGTTACAGATCTTATGTTGTAGCTTCAGGATATGCATCCGCATACTAGCCTGGACATATCTCCCTAGACTGGGGACATTCAGCCCCCCTTACCTTTACTAGCATAAAGAGTTTTCTTTGAAATTCTTGACTTCTTGTCTGCCCATATACTTTTTTCAATATTAATTTGAAAGTTTTGAATCCACATATTCAGAAGTTTAACAGGGATCATAATATGGATTTTTAAAATTTCCAAGCAATCTATTAAGCTAACAGCAAAGCTAAAAACTGAACAAAGCCGTTTCCAGAATACAGTTATCATTTTAAAGTTATTAGCCATTGATGAGCTTAAGAAACATGTCTGCCACTGTGATTCTGCGTTTCCTTACTTATCTGAATCAAAGAGGTTCACAGAGCTTACGATGTAAAATAGATCTTAGCTTTTTATGTCTCTTTGTAATTTGTTTTTCACGGCCTGGCAGTGATATTGTTGTTAATTAAGTAATTCTTGCATTTTTAACCTTTTTATCTTTCTCTCCCTGCTGTGAACTCTCCTATTTTTTTGCATCCTCCATGCTGCTAGCAGTCCTCCCCCAGTCTTGATTGTTGCTCTTTTGCTTGAAGTGTTTGTTTCTTGGATAGGTTTAATTTTTTTTACAGGCAAGATATCTGGCTCACCTTTTACTATGCTTTTGTTTACGTTTTCTGTGCCTCTCCTATTTCTTTGCTCTTTGTTTTGAGGATCTTACGTTTTACAACAATATCAATGTCATTTTCTTACACCAGTCTTTCCACATGTGTGAAAACTATCTTCTCTTATTTTAGGTTGTTGATCTATTAACATATATCCATTCTTTTTGAAAGTGTTTAATTAGAATGTGTCAACATGAATAGAACCAAAGAGAATTGCTACATCAGTTTTAAGAATAATTTAAACCTTATTTGTATTAAGATGTCTGTTTACGTTTTGAGGTTGTTTGTAAACGCATTGTTATTAATTTCAAATTTAAGGTGCCATCTTCCTTTAGTACATAACTAATGAACTCTGAAAAAGTATTATTTGTATAGAGCCAACAATTTACGCAGCACTTGCAAATATTCAAGGAGTATGACAAAATTAGCATTCACACAACAAGGCAAACATTTACATTGGAAAAAAGTGCTTTGCGCGCTAGCTTACATTCTTAGACGCAATATGTTCTTGCTTCTTCAGAAATATATATATATATATTTTTTTTTTTCTTTGCAGTTCTCGCCATGGCTACTCAGATGGTTAGTCAAACAACTGGCAGCAACCCGTTCTGCAGCAATGGCAATTTTGGTATTTCACTGGATGGAGATATGTATGGTTTACATGACCTTTCTAAAGCTGATATGGCAGCCCCTCGCCTGATCATGTTAGCCAATGTGGCTCTAACAGGTGAGGTTAGTAGCAACTGCTGCGATTACATCATGGAAGAAGAAAGGCAGATGGCAGAGTTAACAACTGTTAACGACAATAGTTTTTCTGACAGTGACAGCGAAAGGGTTGAAGATTCAAATAACACAGAAAATGATTCGGGAGCCTTTCAGATCATGGAGATGGAAACCCCTGACCAGCCAAAAGATAAGGAATGTGACATCCCGTTGGCTGTTGCAACTGAAGGATTTGGTGCTGACCTAGAAAAGGATGCTGATACTCCTACAGCTACAGAAGATAAAAATAAGTGTCTTAAAAGCAAGCCATTTCGATGTAAACCTTGTCAATACAGGGCAGAAAATGAGGAGGAGTTTGTTCTTCATATTAAGTCCCATAGTGCTAAGCCTTACATTGATGACACTCCTAAAGATACACATCCTAAGGAATCCGATTCTTGCATGCCAGATGATGCTGATTTCTCCAAAGGCCCTATACGTTGTGATAGATGTGGTTATAACACCAACAGATTTGATCACTATCTGGCTCACTTGAAGCATCACAACAAAGTTGGTGAAAATGAGAGAGTATATAAGTGCACTATATGCACCTATACAACGGTCAGTGAGTACCATTGGAAAAAACATCTCCGTAATCATTTTCCAAGGATAGTCTATACATGCTCACAGTGCTCCTATTTTTCTGACCGTAAAAATAATTATATCCAGCATATAAGAACACATACAGGTAAGACAATTGTTTCAACACTTTCAAGAATGTTTTTACAAACTTCCCACTAACTGTTGAAATATGTAATCTAGGTTTTCATGATGTCTTCGAAGTGATACTTAAGGTACTTTTAAT
Source organism: Spea bombifrons (assembly GCF_027358695.1). Classification (NCBI taxonomy): domain Eukaryota; kingdom Metazoa; phylum Chordata; class Amphibia; order Anura; family Pelobatidae; genus Spea; species Spea bombifrons. The sequence goes on along the minus strand of NC_071087.1, from coordinate 74,304,648 downwards.
GTGTGTTTCGTAACTGAGAGCAGGCAAGGAGGAAAGTACTCCCACTGTGTTCAGTAGGAGTGCCAAATGGGCATGCCACCGATATCCTGAATAAAGTGGTCCTATAGGACCATTGAAGTACCTGGTATGCCATGGGTTAAAATTTGGTGCTGCTTTGGTATAAGTGTCAGCAGGCCCGGACTGGGACAAAAAATAGGCCCGGGCATTTAAGCCTGAGCAGCCCATTTTTATTTATTTATTCATGTACCATCTTTGCATTTACTCACTCATTCACACAAATCATTAATGCAGTCTCACAAATCATTCAAGTAATTCATCCACACATGAATTCATTAATTGTCATACGCATTCACACAATTCATCCACACATTTCTTCATTCTCATACGCATTCACGCTACCCCCTCTCCCCATCCTATCTGCCCTTTTTCACTATGTTCCCCCTTTTCACTATGTACCCACTTCTCAATATGTACCCCCTCTCACTATCTATCCCCTCTCCCCATTTCTCACTATCTAACCCCCCCTCTGCCCCTTCTCACTGCAACCCCCTCCCTCACCCTACTTACCTTGTTGCCGGAGCAATCTGCAACTGCGACCGGGCCCGCGGCGGGGCCGGATTGACTTAGGGGCTGATGGAGCTGCAGCTCCAGGCCCCTACCTTAAAATAGGCCCAGTCAGCCCCGGACTGACTGGGCCTATGCGGCCTCATTAACGCAGGGCCCCTTAAGCCCGCCACAACTGCGACCGGGTCCGCCACTCTAAGGGGCCGGGAAGCCCCCCCAGGGCCGGCCTTAGGGGTCTGCGGCCGCACAGGGCTTAAATTAAAACATCGGGGTTTTTTTTTTTTTAAACTTTATTTAACATCCTCCATGTTAAATAAAGTTTAAAAAAAACCTTTATTTAACATGGAGGATGTTAAATAAAGTAAAAAAAAAAAAACAAAACAAAAAAAACCCCGATGTTTTAATTTAAACCCTGTGCGGCCGCACACTCGTAAGGCCGGCCCTGGTGGGGGCTTCCCGGACCCTTAGAGTGGCGGTCGCAGTTGCGGCGGGCTTAAGGGGCAGGTGCCCCTTGTGCCCTGCATTAATGCGGCCGTAGAGGCAGTCAGTCCGGTCCTAACTGGGCCTATTTTAAAGTAGGAGCCTGGGGCTGCAGCTCCATCAGCTCCTAAGTCAATCCGGCCCTGCCGCGGCCCGATGCCCGATGGCCAGTCTGGGCCTGAGTGTCAGCCACAGTGAAAGTGTTAAAATACAACAGAAGCTAATGCTGCAGAAAGCAGTGTGTCGTGGCCTCTGATGACCCCTGTCTGATCACACGTGCTGTAGAATTGCTTTCTGATAACTTTTTAATCTGCAGAGAAACTGCAATAAGCTCTTTGAAAAAAAACATATTAAAAGAAAAAATTAAATTACAACAGTTATTCCTGTAGTCAACAAGGTTCCCAAGAGTATCTTGATGGTAGTTAAAATATTTTGTCACACTACTTCATGAGAGCAGAGCTAAAAATAAAAAAATTAGCTTTAAATGTTCGAAATATGAAAACATTCCTAACACTTTATACCCTGTCTAATAGTGTTATTAAATTGATATAGACACCGTATTTGCTCAATTATAAGATGACCCCTTCCAATTTGAAAAGTTTTACTAGTAAATATTAATGTAAATTTTTTTTCAGATTTAATAAAAACTGATTGAGAAAAATGATTTTTTTGTTTTTATTTTATTTGCCACTCTGCCCCCCAGAAATGCCTTATACCTCCCTATATGCCACTGCCCCAGGTATGCCTTATACCCCCCTATATGCCACTCTGCCTCCAGAAATGCCTTATACCCCCTATATGCTACTCCCTGGTGTCTAGTGGGGGCAGCCAGTGGATGTCTGCGTGATGTGTGTAGAAAACCTCCGCTGCCCATTAGTTCCGCCATGGCATGACTGAGCACCGGAGGGTCATGTGATGCTGGTGCTACGGCTTAGAAGTCCCAGAGGAAGTGACAGCAGCAGCGGAGGTTGCCAGAGAGGAGGATCCAGGTCCCCAGGTCTTATCGTGAGACCTCATTTTGAGGTCCAATTATAAGACGACCTTGAATATAAGACGGTATTTTTCAGAGCATTTGCTCTGAAAAAACCTTGTCTTATAATCGAGCAAATACGGTGTGTGTGTGTGTATATGTGTGTGTATATATATATATATATATATATATATATATATATATATATGGCTGCAACAACTAATCGATAATGAAAAACGTTGCCAACGGATTTCATTATCGATTAGTTGAATCTATTTAAAGGATTATAAAATTAGGGTTTTTTCAGATGCTCTGAAAAATACCCCTTGTTTTATAATCCTACCTCAAATAGAGGTCGGATAATAACAGTAAGATCCAGATCCCCCGCAGAGCTGCAGGGGACCCGGATCCTCCTCTCTGACAGCCGGTGGGGGGTGTCTGTGCGATGCTACTGTGCCTCTGCCACTTCCGCCGTGGTTTCTATGATGGACGTGACCTTCTGTGACGTGACTTTCCGGTTAGGGATGCACCGAAATGAAAATTCTGGACAGAAAATTCAGGATGCACTTGGCCTATACCGAAAATGACACCATGTATATGATATGTGGGGATAGGCTTGTGGGATAGGATGACACTCCTATCATGCCCAGAGTCCAGCATGTACTGGCTGCCTGGGCAAAATTATGAGTGTGATTGATGTTAACTGCTAGTACATCAGCCAGTACATGCTGGAACCTAGGCTGGATAGGAGCGTGATCCTCTCCCAAAAGCAATCTAGAGCTTCCAATAAAGGTTCATGTCCTATCAAACAGTCCTATCAAGCCCAGAGTCCAGCACGTACTGACTGTCTGAGCATTATAAGAGTATGATTGCTAACAGCAACTGCTAACATCAATCACACTCATCCTTGAACCTGGGCATGATAGAAGTGTAATTTCTGCTAGCTTTTGCTACTGTGGCTGCTTGTGCATGATAGGAATGTCATTGCTATGTTAAATGTATATGATTACTAACAGTAATCACACTCCTATTATGCCAAGTCCACCAGTACATGCTGGAATCTGGGCATGATAGGAGTCTGATTGCTGTTAGTAATCATATATATTTAATACAACAATGACACTCCTATCATGCACAAGCAGCCAATACATGCACACAACCTACAGCCTCCCTGTGCCCTGCCCCCTACTAATACATCCATGCTATCACATGCATATTCATTCATCACAAACATTCCTTCCTTCATTCACGTATACTCATTCCTATACCCTCCCCCACCCTTACCTGAACTGCAGATCTTCCGGTGCCGCTTGCAGACTTACGCAGGGGCCGCTGTCTCCCTCTGCGTTGCTCACCGTCTGTTTGAACTTCTCTTGACCTGCCCAGGGGAACAGGAATGGGGAGGAGTCACGTGAGGTGACACAAATTCACGTGACTCCGCTGGGTTCCTGCGTCCTCTCAACGGAGCAAGAGACGCAGCTGAGCAACACAGAGGGCAGAGGCAGGGCCCCTGAGGATGATTACTTTCGGTGGTTTTTTTTTTCTAATTTCGGCATTTTGCCGATAATGATATTTTCGGCCGATACATTTCAGCCACCGATTATATCGGTCCATCCCTACTTCCGGTGCTTCACCATAGAAGCCCCGGTGGAAGTATCGGCCAGCACAGCAGAGGTGGTCTGCGCGCATTGTGCAACGTTCGCCGGCTGCCAGAGAGGAGGATCCGCCGCGCTGCTGCAGGGGACCCGGATCATTCTCTCTCTCAGCCGGTAGCCGTAGGTGTGATACGCGCAGACATCCTCCTCTACTGCCAGTACTTTCACTGGGGGCTCTCATGGAGCGATCAGGCAGCAGTGGAGGGTTGGGGCTGGTCTCCACACTCGTGTGGAGACCGAAGAACCCCCTGTCCCTGAAGCTGCCTCTGGCAGCTGGGATGCAATTGATGGTCTATAGACCAGCCATTGCAGGGGGGCGGAGTCTCTTTGACTGCTGTAGGCTTCCATGCCTACAGAAGTCATCAAAGAGTGTGTGGGGGCTCGTTTTTGCTGTTGCTAGTGGAGCCAGCAGTGGAGGGTTGGGGCTGGTCTCCACACTCGTGTGGAGATCGAAGAACCCTCTCCCCCTGTCCTTGAAGCTGCCTCTGGCAGCTGGGACGCAATTGCTGGTCTGTAGACCAGCCATTGCAGGGGGAGTCTCTTTGATGACTGCTGTAGGCTTTCATGCCTACAGCAGTCATCAAAGGGCTTGTGGGGGCTCGTTTTTGCTGTTGCTGGTCTGCCTGGGCTTCCAGGCAGACCACCAGCAGCAGAGACCCCTACAAAACGGGGGGGAATTAACCCCTAAAATTCGGCATTGAAGGGGTTAACGCTGCACTGTCGCTCTCATGGAGCGATCAGGCAGCTGGGGGGTGTTGGGTCCACACACAACCCCCTTCCCTAAAGCTGCCTGTGGCAGCTGAAAACACGATTGCTGGTTTTCCTGCAACCGCGTTTTCAGCTTACAGGATCACTCCGTGGGAGTGATCACAGGCTCGGGGGCGGGCTCGGAGTGGCTGTAAGAGGCTGACAAACACCTAGGCGCCAGGACAAAATTCTCTGTCGCCATGGCGACCTGGCGCCTGGGATTTGTCGAGCCCTGATATATACTATATAATATAGTATAGTGTTCAAGGGCCCTGATACCCCATATGCATAGTTCTTATTGGTTATTTCCCTACATGGGGGGATGCTGGTAAATGTCCTGTAGAAGAAATGCTTTTAGAAGAAGTGGTTTTTAACATTTCATTTCTAACAAATATTGTGTATGTGTATATAATATATTGTGGGAGAGAACTAATTGAGGAAAGGGAAATGGTGTTGAAGAAAATGTTGTAAAATAACAAAAATGGCTGTAATTTTGTAGCTGTACAATAGCCCTGGTCCTTAAGAATTTCTGTGGTAAATAAAACTCTTAACTTCTGTCATAGGAACGACATTTATGTTTAATCCCTGCTGGGATTTCTGGGTACTCCCTCTGCTGCCTGATCAGTTACTGTGGTCATCAATCAGAGAATGGAGCTCTGCTTCCTGATCACAGTATAATCAGTGCAGTAGTGATCAGAGGGAGAAGAAGGGGAATCTTAATTTAGAAAAGCAATAACATTTCGAAGGGAAAGAAGATTAAAAAAAAAGGTTTTGGGTAGCCCAGTGAAGTCCAGGACAGCACTGCAGCTCACAAGCTATGAAATGATAATAAAAAAAAAACCTTTAAAAAATCTGCCCAGCAGCCTTTACCTTTTCCACTAAAAGTAGCTAACATGAAACCACTAACAATACAATATATGGTACTATGTAAGTCATTGATGTGGCCTCCTAGAACATGTTGGGCATTACTTTAATTAGAAAATGTTGCTGAATATAAATAGGTTTATTTATATAGGTTTATATGTGCAGTGGCACATATTGTGTTGCAGAGATTCAACATTACTTTTTTTCTTCTATTCTAATGTAGGGGTTTTTATATATGCTAGCACTAAAATGTATTACTTTTCATGTATTTCTATGAACTTTAGGGTAAGAAAAATCATTGGCCCTGACGGAGTTAAAATGGTTTGCAGTTTTCAAACCAGTTTTCACTAACGGATTTGAATATTTACCAATATCATTTAACCATTAATTGGATTTATTTAAATATTTGAAACTTTTTTAAGCAATTCTGGTTTAGACAGAAACTCCAGAACTTTGAGGAGGCAGTTGAGGTTATTTATTTAATAATGTCATAAAAGGAACATCCATTTTGTTTATTTAAAATAAAGAAAAAATGCAAATTAAAGGCATAAAACGTGAAAGATTTCCATTAGGACTAGCTTTTGTACATTATTAGAGTTTACCAGTTTGATTCCAACACTGTAAAAGGAGACACTGTAAGCCTTCGACTTAAAGGAAGCCTGAATGAGGTTCACTTAAGAGAAAAAACATTATTTTTTAATGTGCTGACCACATTGCTAGCAAATGAACATCATATATTTCAACCACATATCCTTTTTGGTGTTTCACTTTGAATTAAAAATCACAACACGCAAATATAAATATTTTTTTTGTATGTTTGGTTTTATAGGAGAACGACCCTATCAATGCGATATGTGTCCTTATTCAAGCTCACAAAAAACTCACTTGACAAGACATATGCGAACACATTCAGGTTGGTGTCTGTTAAATTTTTTGGATGTTTGTATGATGGCTAGGTGAAAATAAGCTATACTGATAAATGATATAACAAATCTGCTTAATATATTTAATTCCAGTTTAAGTGTTAATTCCACATCTTACACATAGAATTTAAATTTTTACAGGGCTGTCAAATTTTTTTAGCACTGTCCAACATATCTGTCCCTCTATTGCGGGCAGCGGGGCCTATGGGCCAGAGGGGGGAATCTTCTGATATCTATTAACTGTCTCACGATGATGTGAAATCGAGGTTTGTGCTATTGCAGCTCACACATGAAATACTATAAAACTGTGTGCCGCAAAGTAGGTGAGTAGTACTCTCCTCCACTGACAGTCTCCTAACTTGGACACCTAAAATATTGGAGGATAGGACACTTTACATTAGTATTCGCGGTCCTTCAGAAAATGTAGCTAGCACTTGGATCCCTGTTCAAGCACAAGACATGCTACAATTGTTAATTACTACTACTACTACTAATTTGATGACAGCACTGTGTTACATAAATGTTTATTTAAATATTTTTTTTACTTTCATTTGTGACTGTTAAGTGTTATGAACTGATTATTTGTATTTCAATCTTAACATGTTATCTAAACTTGAAGTTAACACATTTTTCTCTAAAGTTGTATCATTAACAAAGATTTCTGTTTTGTCTGTTCACAATGCCTTCAATGGACAAGATGGGTATGGATTCTGTATTGTAAACTGTGCTGTGTTTATAGTTATTCATATTTTGATTTATATGTGAGTTACATTTTTGCTTTTTATATTTTTTTTGTATTTTTATGTCTTTCTTTAAATTATTTTTTGGAAAGCACCTTAAAATTTCTTGAGTAAATCATATGTTATGTTATAAATAGTTTATTACTTTTTTTATGCATGCCTTTCAACTAGGGATGCACCGATATATCGGTGGACGAAATATATCAGCCGAAAAGGGCATTATCGGCAAAATGCAGAAACAAAAAAATAAACGGCCAAAAAATAATCGTCCGCAGGGGCCAGGCTGCTTACCTGTGCGTTGCTTGCACAGTGTGCGAGCAGCGTCTCTTGTACCGGTCAGGAAAAGCAGGAACTCAGCAGAGTCACGTGAATGCAAGTCACATGACTCTGCTCCCTTCCTTCTTTCCCTGGGGGCGGGACAAGAGAAGTTGCTTGGACAGCCGGGCCCTGCAGAAGTCTGCGAGTGAGAGATCTGCAGTTCAGGTTAAGTGGTGGGGGAGGGTGTATGAGCAAGTATGCATGATTAAGGGAATGAATGAGTGAATTAATGTTTGTATTGTATGTGTGATAGCATGGATGTTTAAGTGTGGGGGGGTAGCATGGCATAGGGAGTCTGTAATTACACTCCTAGCATGTACTGGCTACCTGGGCATGATAGAAGTGTGATTGCTGTTAGAAATTATATATATGATTTTTTGGTCCAATTTTGGTGTGTTAACCTTTTTTTAAAAGTAAGTAACACACCAAACTTACAAAAATACAATAACAATATCAATTTATATATGATTATTAACCGCAATCACACTCCTATCATGCCCAGGCAACCAGTACATGCTGGAATCTGGGTATGCCTGGGCATGATAGGAGTGTGATTGCTGTAAATCATATATATATATTAATGTTATTGAAATGTATTTTGTCCAATTTTGGTGTGTTACTTTCCATAAAAGTGTGGGTTTTTTTTTTTTTTTTTAAAGGTTGGGGGGGTCATTTTCGGTTTTGGTCCAGAATTTTCATGTTGGATGCATCCCTACTTTCAACCAAAATTATCTTTGTGTTGTTACTAATAGGGATTGTTTGATTTGTTTTTGTAGGTGAAAAACCATTTAAATGTGAGCAGTGCAGTTATGTTGCATCAAATCAGCATGAAGTGACACGTCATGCAAGACAAGTCCACAATGGACCAAAGCCTTTAACATGCCCACACTGTGATTACAAGACGGCTGATCGAAGTAACTTTAAGAAGCACGTAGAACTACATGTTAATCCACGACAGTTCCTGTGCCCTGTATGTGATTATGCTGCATCTAAGAAATGCAACTTGCAATATCATATAAAATCCAGACACTCTGGATGTTCAGACATCACAATGGACGTGTCTAAAGTTAAATTGAGAACAAAAAAAGGAGAAGCAGGAGTTTTAGATGATACCACAAGTATCCCTGATGACAGTGCAAAAATAAAGGAGACAGAAGGAAAGAAACCTGACAAGACTATAAAAGTAGAAAAAAAAGAAAACAGTGTGAAATCTAAAAAGCAGATTGCTGATACACTCATTGGGCAAGTAACCAGAAGTGGTCGCAGGTCACTATCTCAAACTAAGCCTGAACAAGATGATGCCAGTCCTGAAATACCTACAAGAGTTAAATGTGGTAAAAGAAGGGCTACTTCACCTGCTGATTCAGTGAGGCCAAATGCTACACAAACTGGCATTACAAAAAAAAAGAAATCTGTGCAAAAAAACAAGCTATCTCAAGAAGTCGTTATAAAAGAACTCAAAATGGAACTCCCCCAAAGACAGAAGGTAGATGTGAAAAAAAATAAGGAAAACAAACTTGTAAAAAAACAAAAGAAATCTGGTATGCATGGCTCAGACAAAAAGAAAATCAAATCAAAGAGAACTATTCCAGAGCAGAATAATGAAAAGAATGACTCGTGTAAAGAGCAACCTCCTGTGAATGAAACTGATCCTCCAGTGGGTGTATATAATGGTTGTTTTTCTATTCAGGAGCACGTAGAAGTAAGTGTTGAAGGCTCAACTACAAAACCAGAGGAGCCAAGTGCGGAAGATATGAATAGCAAAGCTGAAGAGCCTATAACCGATAATTGCACCAACCACAACAATGATGTTTCCATGCCATCATCTCCTCAAGGTGTCAGTAACAAACAAAATGAGTTACTGACAATAAATAGTGAAGAGTTTGTTGTACAAGATAACGAGAATTCTATCACAAGTCCTGGCAGCCCAGTGTGTGATTTACAGATTAAAGAGACTTCATACAGTAATGTAGTCTCTGATGTTATCCTAGCAGATAATTCTACAGAGCCTCTTCACTGTCAGGACACGTTATCAGCTGATATTGCAGACAGACATAAACCACAACACATGCATTCTGAGCCCTGTAATGACCCACAAAGTACTTGCAATTTGGAAAACATTACAGATCAACAACGAGGAAACCCATCAGAGGAACTCTTATATGAAGTATTGAAGGACATGTCAAAAAGTCCTGATTTAGATGCAAGTGAAGAAGTTGGAGAGCAGCAGATGTCAAAAGAAACTGGCAATTTAGAAATAAACATGGACCTGGAGGAAGAAGACAGAACTGATGAACCCTGTAATATGGTAAACACAGAACTAGTAGAGAAGGACAATAGACAAAAAACATGCTACTTAGAAATGAATGTAAAACTAAATGGGTCAGACAAACCAAAAATCTGCAGCAGTTTAGAATTAAACACTGAAGAACAAGAAACAGATCAATCCAGTGGAAACCAGAGCACGCTGGTAGAATGCTGCTCAGGAAATATACAGGACCATGATGCAAAAGGTATCCCAGCTTCTGAGTCACAATGCAATGGTTCTAGTAGTGAGGAAGATGAAGGAATACATAGTAGCCATGATGGCAGTGACATAAGTGACAGTGTGTCAGAAAGAAGTGATGACTCTGGATTAAATGGTGTGCCTTCTGTACAAGAAACTCAAAACACTAAATCTACTGTTGAGTTGAATTCTTCTGAAACAAATATTCTGAAGGAAAAATTTGTGTGTATATTTTGTGATCGTGCATTCAAAAAGGAAGAAGAATATACAAAACACCTAAAACGTCATTTGGTTAATGTTTATTATCTTGAAAATGCATCACAAAGTCAGACATAGATTAAAAAACCAAAACCTTTACATGAAAATAATATTATATGGTCTTTCTGAACTAATGGAAGGATGTCTTTCAATTTCTATCTGTGAATTGGGCTCCAGAATTCACTTGGACTACATTTTTATTGTGTACATTTTTAACATAACTTTACAATCTTCCTTTTTTTTTAGTTGTGTCATCAAATCAGTTGAGTATTTTTACAAATCTGTTGTAACAAGCAGATATAGTTAAAGTTGGTGATAAATGTCAGTGGTATTCTTTGTAGTCTTTAGTTAACCTGACTAGTGCCAACTTACCGAGAATGCGTTACATTTCTTACCACAAGCAGAGTAAGGTGTACCTGACATTTACAATATGTTAAACATTGGATTGTGCATGCAACTGAAACTTCAGAATAAATGATTGTCAATATAAAAATTATGCTGCCAATGGAAACAAACGTTTTCTGAACTGGTCAAATACATGTAGCACATAACTACATTTTGATACATGAGCACTTTTCATGGGAAGTTGATTATTTAATAGTTAGGGAGTGTGTGTGGTTGTTTGTTTTTTTTTGCAGCACTAAATTGTGGTGCTTTTACATAAGTAAAAAAAAAAACTATATTGAAAATTTTACTTATGCAGTTCAATATTGTACATAGTTCCTATTCAATACTTAGAAGCATATATTGTATAATAATTTGAAATTAAATTAGCTCTAAATACACTCGTTTTATGAAATGAAAACACAGATTGGTGTATATAACTCAGATTACAGCCAAAGCTCTTTTGACCCTTTATATATGGACCTATAACATCCAAGTTTATATGTATGCTATATTTGCATTGTAATCCAGGTGCTTTTGTGGTTTTTCTTTGATATTCATTAAAGTCAAAAGTATGTTGACATTACCCTGCTTATTTTAGACACATGTAAATCTGCATGTCACATGTTTTTTTTAAGTTGCAACTGATTGCAACTTAAATTGGGCTATATGATTCATATATATACTGATTCATTGGGCTATACAGATTACTAATTAGTCAGTGGAAAGTTGGCAACAGTTAAAAGTTGCACTTATCAACTACATTTTCATCATAAATAGTGAGTGGTAGTTTCTGAAAACTTCTGGTTTGCCAGAGGTTGTTAATCAGAGGTTGTTAATCAGAGGTTAAGAAGGTTGCCATTTCCATGTCATAGCTAATGCGGATGGATAGGATAGCTAATCAATTTGCAGTTCATGTGGAATATACATTTATAGAATGCACTAATTTTAATTTAACGTAAAAATCATGACTGTAGCATAAAACCCCTGAATAATGAATGTCCTCCTGTTTTCTTTTTAACCTGTTAATGTCACAAGCAAAATCAGTTTGTTTTGTTGTTTTTTTTAATAAGTGGATGAGAAAGTGACACTATGGTCCATTTACAAAAAATGTAGTACCGAAAAAAAATGGCTAAATTATACATTTTCACACACTGCCAGTTGTTGGGGGGTTTTTTTGTTGTTGTTTTTTTTTTTTATTTTTTTTTTTTAAGTATTCCAAATCGTTTTATTTTGGTAGACTGATTTTAGGAATAAAATCTTCCCAGTGTTTTGTCAATAAATCTAACACTTGCTGAGACAATCAATGTGAACCCGAGTTCCATTTGTACTCGTAAATATATATTTTGTGCTATGTTTAGTGTATGAAAATGTTTGTAAGCTACATCTGTAACTCAGCCACATATGTTTTATAAATCAGTCACTTGGGGAATGTATGTGTATTTTTTGAATGTTTCCATAGACATTTGTGTGTGTGTGTGTGTGTGTGTGTGTATTTACACACATAGACGATGCCTGGGCAAATATGACTTAGGTTTTCCAGTTTGGAAGGATTAATTCATTCTAAAGTATTTTCATAAATAGAAGAGATGACAAAAGGAATGTTAAATATCTATACTTAACTAATCTTTGGAATAATATAGTGGTCTAGAGGGGTGATTCATTGGTTTGTAAGGTTTTCAGTCATGCAGGATAATTTAGTGCTGCTTTTGGATGTTCGTAATCATGTCTCATTTATCTTGTTGAACAATATTCACAATACTATACCTGGCCCTCGCACAAATAAGCTAATAGCATGATTTAGTTATTACCTAAATTATTTCATTGCATAATTTATGCGTATAGACCAAGCACCGTTATTTGAATGAGTACCACCCAATAAAATGAAATGGCTGGTGTTTTTAGCTTTTAACATTGTGTTTAATGTTATTGTGTAGTGCCGGTATACTTAATTAACCTGCCAGACATTATTTAAAAAAAAACAAAAAAAAAAGCACTATTTTTATGCCAAAAGCTGTGCATAATCTTTACTGCCTTTAAGCCCGTAGTTAGGGTCATGGGATTTAAACACCTTTTGAACAGTTTTATGGGTACAGATTTATTACACCTGATGCTGTCAAATAGGCTACTAATATTTAATTGTGTTGTTGACTTGTTCTGTGCTTTGTGCCCATAATTCCAGGGCCCATACGAAGCATCTTTTTTGCAACTTGGAGTCGAGATATTTAAGCAAAACACAGCACTATATTTAGCAGCTTGACAACGATGGGCTTCATTAACTTGCATTGCTCAAGCTTCCTCCCACTTTTGAAGTTGGAGGCTTAAATAAATATCCATGGTAAATATGCAAAACTAGATCATGGTAAAGTAAAATATAGATAATTTCCTTAAATATTTGATCTATAACCACAGAAAACTGAAATGGACAAAACTTAAACTATATGCCTTCCGCTCTACCAAAAATAAAGGTCTGTAGATATTTATTTGCATGCAAACACTCATTTATACATTAATGTTGTTTGGGGGTGTTTCCATGCACACTTGTTGCTTATGTTATTAGTATGGTACATTTTGAGTGCAATATTTTTTTCTTTTTCTTTTTAAGCAAGCCAAAGGTAATCTTAATTATGTAGCACTCTAAATGAACATTGATGAATTTTCTAATTGAATTATTGGTAAATAGAAATACTGTTGGTGTTTAATAAAATTTAAACTTGTTTTGACTCATTTGATGCATAAATAGACATTTAATAAACTTTAATAATCATTGTGTGTATATTCCAAGTTAATAAAGTACTTAAAATGTTACTGAGTATGTGGGATTTATTGAAAATCTTATTAGAGATTTAAATGGGAAGTTCCATGGAAGAAAATATTTTTCTCTGAGCATAACCTACTGTGCTGTACGCAGTCATGTAGAATAGAATAGACAAAACCTGGTTTTATCTTTGTTTGTTCCAATAAACTTCCTTTATTTACAGACCAAGATACTGTCCTTATCAGTCATGTGATATTTTGGATTACTTGTTCTTGTGCAGCTGTCTTAAGACATATTACTCAAACACAAACTGTTTTCAAATCTGTTTTAAGATAAGGAAACTATATTTTGAAAATGTTTTTTTTTTCATTTGGAATAGTTGGATCAATTGCATTAAGTTTACAAGACCTAGCAACAAGTCAAGCCTAGTAATTATGTTGAACCATGCATGAAATAGTGACACTAAAGATATTGAATTTAGAAAAAGCCTAAAAACCCCTACTGCATTCATATAATTTAAGTATTATTTCCTGGAGTTAGATAATGAAAAGTGCATACTTATCAAACAGGCAGTTCAATATATAAAAATGTCTTGAATGGGGCACCCACAGATCTTTTCTGGTTACAGTTGAGAAATATTAATCTGCAAGCTAGAGAAAGGTTTGGCAGGTCAAGGAGTTTACATTTTTGTTACCATGTGAAATAATACATACTTAAAATGCTTTCTTTTAAAATAAATTACCTTAGGTAGAAGCTGCAGCTCCCCATCTCCTCTGTGGCCCGATGATTCTGTTGAGTAAAACTTAGATTTGCTGAATGGTATTTTACATGGACTCATTTCGTTTTACTCCATGCATACTACATGCATATTTGTTAGTTATTGGTGTTAGAAAATTAGACCCCTGTCTAGTTTACTTCCACTCCTGGCTGCAGCTAATAAAACCAGGAAGCAATAGTGCAAACACTTTTTGTACATGCTCATTGAAGTCAATGAAGCCACAATCACATCAACAAAACATCAGCTTTCTTAGAGCATATATGTGATTGGCTGCTGCTATTCCAAATGTTTTCAATAGGAGCTTAATTCCTGTTTAATAATAAGAGTTCTACTAAGCATGTGCAAGGAGAATATCTTGGTATGCTCCTGAATGCATCACACATTGATTATGTGGCATTTTATTAGAACTAGGCATGATATGGCCATACCTGGCAACTTTTGTCTGCCTGGAGCCCCCCTTGAGGGATGTGGGTGGTTCCGCTGACGTCGCATGACACTACACTGTTTAAGGTGGAATGGGTGTGTAGTTGTTACCTCCTCCGTGACGTCTTCTCTTCCAGAAGCAGGGATGCTGAGACGGAGCCCGCGCGTTCAGCTCCCTGCTCATTCCGTTGACAGGAGCCGCCGCCGGCTCTATCCTCCTAGACGCGTGTCCCCACCGAGTTCAAGGGATCTTGACGGGGGCGGGTCTCGACATCATGAGAGCCGTTCTTAAAGTGACATTTATCTTTATTTCTCCTCCCCCTAATTAGGTGAGTAGGAGGATCTAGTTTCATGCCTGTGATAGTGCCTTATTGCCTACACTAGCGTTTGACCTGCATTATCTTCCTGGTATTGATTCCAGCTTGTTCCTGACCTACGTAGTTTGCTGCCTGCCCTGACCTTTGCTTGTGACTCCGACTACTCTTTTGCCTGGCCATCAGAAATTATTATTATTTTTTATTTTTGTTCCTGAATTATCTTGTACTTTCTACGTTGCTATCAGTGGTTATCGGCCCAAATCTCTTTTCTGCAGCGCGGATCCACAGCCTGTACCTCTGTCGTGACAGTAGTGGCGCATGTCAGAACTCAGCTCCAGCGACTCAGAGTTTTCCAGGGGACCTTGGGCAAAACTCAAGAGTTAGGAACTGCTTCCTATAACATGGAGAATACCCATACAATGGACACATTTGGTCCATGATCTAGAAGATTCATTCAAATTTCAGTCCACACTACCATAAAGATGCTTTATCTCCTAATTATGTGTAAAAGTATAAAGGCAAATTCAGATATACTAGAAGGTGGGCTTAGAAGCTTTAGGTGTTTCCAGCAAACAACAATGATTTTCCAAACTATTTAGAGATACAAGCAGTTTGACTAGGGTGACCACATGTGGTCACCCTAGTCAAAAGATTTTTATGTGGAGGAGAGAGAGGGGGCGCTGATCGGTCGCTAATGAAGTTTTCAGCAACTGCTCAACCCCCCTCATTCTCCTCCGCAAGGCCTCTAGCTCGGTAGTCATATTATGGCGCTCAGCAGTGACGCAGCACGCACCGTGGCAGAGCAGGGAGACAGAGGGGGTAGAGGGTAGATAATGAGAAGGGGGGGAGAGGGGGTAGATAGTGAGAAAGGAAGGGAGAGCGGTAGATAGTGAGAAATGGGGTAGTAAGAATATTGAAATAAAGAGTCAGAATGAATGAATTAGTGTGTGGATGAATTGTGTGAGTGAGAATGAATTAATGTGTGGATGAATTGTCTGAATGAGGGAGAGAATTATTGAATGATAATGCATTTATGAATATGTGTAAAAGATTTGTGTGGCTGGGTGAGAGAATAAATGATTGTGTGAATTAGTAAGTGACTGTAAAAGTGTGTATCATAGATGTATAATTGATTTGTGGAAAGGCAAAGATGGCACAAGCAGGGTGTTTGAGCCTTGGGGACCAAGATGGCACTGTCACGACCACCACCACACTGGCACTTACCGCAGAAGTTTTTCTACCCAAAGTACTACTGCTGAAGGAGAAGCCCCCGGCGGCAGCACCCCAGGATTTAGAGGATCCCAACAGTAAGGAGGCCAGGTAGAGGTAGGTAATATTGGAACGGAGTTGGATCAACAAGGTATTGGTAAAGCGTAGAAGGATCTGGTAAAGGATCCCGCAGGGTGGAGATGATGCCAAAACGGTAGTCAGGAAAGCTGGGTCAGAGCACCAAAATCGGGTAGTCATACAAGCCGTGGTCAAAATCCAGAGAGGGTAGTCGAACAAGCCGGGGTCAAAATCCAGAGAGGGTAGTCAGACGAGCCAAATCGGAAGCCAAATCAGAGAAGGTAGCGGTACAAAATCAGCAGGCAAGCAAAGGGTCAATATACTCAGGAGACTAAACCGCACAGTGCACACAGCAAGACCACAACAGGGTAACTGGGAGGATGATTTCCGGATTTTTAAATCCTGTGCCAGACCTAAGCTCCACCCACTGGATGACATCACTGATGCAGCTTCAGCCTGCCATCAAGACCACGCCCCCAGCTATGCTGTGACGACACGCCCCCGTATTCTACTCAGGAACCATGGATGTGCCGAGATCGGGTAAGTACTTGTCTCTGGGGGTCTCCACCTCATGGTGCCCGTCGCGCACGGGCATTAGCTTGCCCGTGCTTGCCGGGACCCGGGATTGTGACAGGCACAGGCAGGGTGTTTATGGGACAAAGATGGCATAGGACAGGCTGTTTGGGGACAAAGATGACAAGATGGCATGTGTGTTATCTGGGTGCTTGTCAGGTTCTATGCCTGTAATTTAGGGGTTTTTATCTATACTTTTAATGCTTTTTCATGTGTATTCCAATTGATCTATACTTGCAAAGCTGGGCTTGTGTGTTCTGTTGGTCTATACCTGCAATGCTATGTTCCATACATTATTTATGTATACCTGCAAATACAGGATTTGTATGTCTGATTTAATGCCTTCAGTGCTGAGTTCACATGTGAATTTCAATTGATCTATACATGTAAAGCTGGGTTTGTGTTAATGTGTTGATCTATACCTGCTATGCTATCTTTCCACACATTTATGTATACCTGCAAATATAAGGTTTGTATGTCTTATTCAGTTGATCTATACATGCAAGTGCTGTTCTCTGTTGTTTATTTGATCTATACTTATTTTTTGGTGCGGGAGTGGAGGGAGTGTTTGCATGCTAGGGAGCGTGGCCCCAGGGAATGCTTGCGTAGGGTAAAATCTTTTCAATGTAAAATGTATTGGCAGCAAGGGGCTAATATAAATATATATATATATATCGGCAGCAGGGGCTAATATTAAAGAAACTGCCAGTTCAGCTGTAATTTTTAAATCATATTTCAATCATAGTCTTTACTTCAAAGTACATATTATGTAGTTAAAAATGCTTGTCTAATGCATGTGTATATATATATCTATATATCTATATAGATATATATATATAGATATATATATATAGATATATATATATAGATATATATATATATATATACCCTATTGGCTCGAATATAGGCCGCACTTTTTTCCCCCACTTTAAGTCTTTAAAGTGGGGGTGCGGCCTATATTCGGGGTCTAGCGCCCGACGCCCGTGACATGCAGTCCCGGGCGCCGGACAGGCAGCGGGGTTAGGATACAGATCCCCCGCAGCGGTGCAGGGGACCTGTATCCTACTCTCCGATACACTCAGACAGCCTCCCCTGCCAGCACTTTCCACGGTGGGGGGATGCCGGCACAGGAGGTTGTCTAAGTGCATCGAGCAGATGTCCCGGCAGCGGAGGTTGTTTACCCGCATCGCCGCAGCCAGTGACCGTCCGCACGATGCGTTTAACCTCTGCCCCCAAGACTTACCAGAGCAGACTCCCGGGTGTCTTGCGGGGCCGACGGGGGACATCTACGCAATACGCGTATACAACTTCCGGTGCCGGCACATCCGCTGACGGCCCCGCAAGACACCCGGGAGTCTGCTCTGGTAAGTCGGGGGGGGGCAGAGTGGCAGCATATCTCGGGGGGGGGGACAGTGGCAGCATATCTCGGTTGGGGGGAGGAGGACAGTGGCAGCCAAGGGCGTAACTAGAAACCTCAGGGCCCCGGTGCGAGAATCTGTTACGGGCCCCCCCAACCCATCTATCCCTTTCTCTCTATCTCCCTCCCTACCCCCTCTTCTCACGATCTCCCCTCTCCCTCCCTACCCACTCCCCCTTCTCACGATCTACCCACTCCCCCTTCTCACGATCTACCCACTCCCTCCCCACCCCCCTTTGTAGGTCACTTACCGTCAACTACTGCTCAACGTGAAGCGCCGGCAGCCGAGACAAACGCCTCACGCTCCCAACACTGCACTCTGGGCAGCGCTGAGGCAGGTGACGGCTGCAGCAGCGGAGTCCGGGATTTCTGTCAGTCAGGGGGGCCCAAGAGGTGCCGAGCGGTCGTTTTCAGCAACCGCTCGGCACCCCTTTGGCCCCCCTGACTGGCAGAACTCCAGGGCACGGTCGCAGTCGCGACCCCTGCGACCCCGGTAGTTCCGCCACTGGTGGCAGCATATCTCGGGGGGGGAGTGGCAGCATGTTTTTTTGGTGCTTTTTTAAAGAAAAAAACTTTCTTTAAAAAAAGCACCAAACTTTTAGGGTGCGGCCTATATACGGGGGCGGCCTATATCCGAGCCAATACGGTATATATATATATATATGTATGTATATATGTATGTGTATATATATATGTATATATGTGTATATAGATATAGATATATATATATATATATATATATATATATATGTATGTATATATATGTATATAAATATATATATAAATATATATATATATACATATATGTATACACACACCTGTGTGTGTGATCTCATGCTCTTCATAGTGTGTACCTGAATGGCAGAAATAAAATGTGGTCACCCTAAGCATGACAACATACTAAAGAAATGCTAAAATTACTATTGGAGACCTATATATATATATATATATATAATTAACAGCAATCACAATCCTATCATGCCCAGGTTCTAGCATGTGCTGGCTGACTTAGCATGATAGGAGTCTGATTGCTGTTTGCAATCATATATATGTATATATTAATACTGTTATTGAATTATTCTGTCCGCACCAAAGTTGGACCAAAAAAAATAATTGATCACACTCCTATCATGCCTAGGCAGCCAGTATATGCTGGAATCTGTGCATGAAAGGAATGTGATTACAGCCTCCCTATGCCATGCTATCCCCCAACACTTACACATTCATGCTATCTGAAACCCTCATTCACAAACATTCAGCATAACACCCATCACTCACACACTCACTAATCCACTCTCCCTGAATCTTGTCCTACCTTTCTTGTGTCACTGTCACTTTTCCTCCTCCTCTTCGTTCTTCCTCTTCTTCTTGTTCTGTGTCCTGTCCTTCCGGTGCATAGAGCGTGGAAGATGGTGGGCGTGACTTCAGTGTTGTGCACCGGGATTTGACATCAAGTCCCGACGCACAGCCACAGTTGCCACGTGCATAGTTTCTGGAGGCATGCCGGCACCCTCAGATGAGCGGCAGCCGCGGCGGGTACGACGGCCGCATTCAATCCCGCTCGCAGCCGCTTAGTTTGTGGCGGCGTTAAATATTCGTCTGCTGGCCATCCGGCCGGCCCACCGGCCACCCGGCCCAGCCCGCCCCTGCACTTTGGGACAAAGGCTCTTTTAAAAGTTGCTGTTTAGCTGTAATTTTCTTCTTTCGCATTTTGTGCACCCACACACATTTATATATTGTTTTTACAGGACAAGCTGGGCTTTCTTTAAATACCATTATTTTTATCATATCTAATTTACAACAAAAAAAAAGACTTTTTCCCACTTTTATTTGAAAAAATATTTTACTCATCTGCAAAAAACTAAGGAAAAAACCTTCTAAATAGATTCTGCTATTTGTCCTGAGTTTAGAAATACCCAATGTTTTTTTGCTTTTTTTTTGAAAGTTATTGGGCAATAAGTACACGTAGTGTTTTGCTATTTCAAAACCATTTTTTCCCAAAATCTGGTCATTTTGCCTCATGTGCTATTTTGAGTATTTTTGAAGCCGGCCAACGCCCCATCAAACCATATATTTTTGAAAACTAGACACCCCAGGGTATTTCAAATGCTATTTTAGCCCTTTCCGTGCACCAATTCTACCATTAGCCTTAGTCAAACTTTATGGTAGTCATTTTTTGTATTTATTTCACACACATTTTACTTCATGTGTGAATTTGCCGCTCCTGGTATGTGTCACTGTCACACAACACCCCAATATGTGTTCATCTCCTGAGTACAGCAATACCCCAATGCATGGGTTTGTTGGGTTATTTGGGAGGTAAAAAGCCAAAGAGGTGTGATTTTTTTTTTTGGCATTTGGACATCTGGTCACTGTGCCCAAGTTTTGTGAAGATATAGCGCTAATTGTAGGACTTGCTCCTAAAAAAACATATATATAATATTTATAAATATTATATATATTCATTTGGACTTTTTTGTGACAGTGGGGGATTATTTTGACATATTACCTTATTTTTAAAATGTTTGTATTAATTTTTTATTTCATTTTACTAATCACAATGTGATTAGTGAGCTGGGCTCAATTGACCTCCATTGTGAACTCATTGATCTGGCCGTTGGCACTGCCATCATGTGAGTGGCGGCAATGCCATCCACTCATGGTGCTTGTGGTTGCTTTTCGGAGCGATCAGGGCAGGGGGTTGTGCCAGCAACACCGATTATGCTTAGGAAGTGATTGCTGATCGCTTCATATGTACTGTTTTAGCCGGCTGCCATTATTTTTCGGGGGAGGGCTTTCCTCCCATGATCCACAGCCAGCCCCACATGTGAGGCTTCCGTGGATCCTGCGATGTAGGTATTAAACAGCAGCCCCATACATGTACGAGCTTTGTCGTGAAGGGGTTAAAGAAGAAGCCGAGAGAGAGGGGAAAAGCGGTAGCTAGCTCTTTTTGAGCCCGATGCAAGAACAGAAAATCCCCCCCCACACACACACACACACACTATATCTATACAGAGGTTATTTTGAGAAAAATTGCAATATCATGAATTTCCTTGTTATTTATCTGAATTTAAAAAAATCATAGATAAATTTCCCCAAACCCAGTGATTTATTCACATTTTGACACTGAGGGTGATACTCCCATCAATATATACTGAGCCTGACAGTGGTACAGTATAACTCCCATCAATATATAAATTCTGAGCTTGACAGTAGTTTACCACAACTCCCATCACCATAACCACAACACTATGACCCCTATCATTATATAGCTATCCAGACACTGAGGTGAGTACAGTGCATCTCTTACCAGTATAACAAGATATACTGTACCACAGTCTCTCCCATCACTTTATAAAGAACCAGATACTGACATTGGTACAGCAATGACTCCCAAGATCAGTGTATTAATATCACTTTTTAATTGTATGTGCTGGGCCATTGATTCAAGCTTTCCTAGTTTTTACACCAAGTAGCTATATTGTGTCCAATAATTATACGTTATTAAGGGCCAGTTTAATTATATATAAAAGGACCAGCTAGAAGAAACTATCAAAATCCACAATTAAGAACATGAACATTGATTCATCACAGATCAAGAAATTAAAACTGGTTGCATCCACTGGACTTGCCCAGTACCCAGATTGCCCTCATAGGACTTACCACAGCACCCAGGATGCATGCACAGGGCTTGCTGCAGTTCCCAGATTGCACTCATAGGACTTGCCCAGCACCCAGAATTCACTCATAGGACTTGCGGCAGCACCCTGATTGTATCCGCAGGACTTGTCCCAGCACCCAAGTTACATCTAAACAACTTGCTCAGCACCCAGATTGCACATATAGGACTTGCCCCAGCACCAACATTGCACTCAAATGAACTGCCCCAGCACCCAGGCTGTACCCAGAGAACTTGCCCTCATATAACTTACCACAGCACCCAGGATGCATGCACAGGGCTTGCTGCAGTTCCCAGATTGCACTCATAGGACTTGCCCAGCACCCAGAATTCACTCATAGGACTTGCGGCCGCACCCTGATTGTATCCACAGGACTTGTCCCAGCACCCAAGTTACATCTAAACAACTTGCTCAGCACCCAGATTGCACATATAGGACTTGCCCCAGCACCAACATTGCACTCAAATGAATTTCCCCAGCACCCAGGTTGTACCCAGAGAACTTGCCCAGCACCCAGATTGCACGCATGATATCTCTCCTATATGTTTCTTTTATTTATTTCAATATTCTTACTACCCCCCTTTCTCACTATAAAGCCTCTCCCCCTTCTCACTATCTAGCCCCCTTTTTAGTTCAGTTACCCTGCTGAAGTCCTGAGGTGGGCGCGCAAGACCTCTGTCTCTCTGCTCTGACGCAGCTTCACTGCTGAGCGCCGGGATATGATGTCATATTCTGCTGCTCAGTATGAAGTGACTGCACTGAGACAGATGCCTCCGTAAGGAATTTCACCTTAAACATCGTGAAGTTGTTATCTAATCCTTCAAAGGCTGATCTTTACATTCTGGTGCCATAGGAGTTTGGTTAATTTATAGCCAGGTGCTACTGATCTTTTAGTGCATTACAAATTGCTGTATGTAATAGTAGAGTAATTGCAGTAAAACCAAACACCTGTAGGTGCCAGAATTTTTTTTACTGCATTACAAATTGCAGAACGTAAGGGTAGATAAGCTGGATGCAGTAATACCGAACACCTGTAGGTGGCAGAATAATATTGAGTATACTGAAAATTTACTACATGACCAAAAGTATGTGGACACTCCTAATTATTGAGTTTTAGTGTTTCAGCCACACCTATTGCCAAAAGGTGTGCACAATCAAGCACATAGGCATGCTATGTCTTATACTGACAAACATTGGCAGTAGAATGGATCAGGCATCACTAAGGAAATCTGATGGATGAATCTGAGTTTGGCAGAATACAGTGCCTACTGTAAAGTTTGGTCATCTAGGGCTGTTTCTCAGGGTTTGGGTTAGGCCCCTTAGTTCCAGCAAAGGGTAATTTTAATGCTATAGCATACAAAAACATTTTAGACAATTGTATGCTTCCATTTGTGGCACCAGTTTGGGGAAGGCCAATTCAGAGACTGATCAGGAGCCTCAGAAAAGTGTAAAAAAAAGAAAATTAAAGTTAAAAACAAAAGTGGGCCAACAGGGATCAGAGATTATGGTACAATGCGACACCGCAACCCCCCCCCTTTGGTATACTCTGGGAGTTGTAGGGATAAAGAGGTAAGTCCTGATTACTTACCTCTTTATCTACGTCATAAACCATTCAGACTGTCAGTTGAGCCTAAAAGTTAAACTGAGGGTGATGTCCTCTCCCTGATCCTCCAGTCAAGGGGGGGACGTTACCACAAGCGCTGTCATCTTGCCCTTTGTCAAGTTTTCGGCTGAACCGACTGGACAGGGAACAACATTTTTCTCATGTATGTGTGCGTCAGTCTGAGTATGTTAGTGTGTGTAAAAATGCAGGGTCTAAGATGCATACAAATCGCTACAGACAATCCCGCTCCCGTGTGGGAATCCTGCTGTCCCACACAAAAACAATAATGCAAAAATGTTAGTGTGTGTGTCTGGGTATATTAGTATGCGTGTGTTGAGTTGTCAGTATCTGAACATATGTCTGGCTATGTATGTGTCTTTGTGTCTGGCTATGTTTGTGTGTGTATTTTATTGTGTGAACATTAGTGCGAGTGCCTAGGTATTTTAGAGAAAGTGTGTGGGTATGTCAGTGTGTGAACATGTGTCTTTGAGTATGTTAGCGTGTGTGTCTTGAAAGTGACTTATGGAATTAAAAGAAAGGACATCCTCTTCCCAATACCTTCCTATGTCATTAAAAAGGCGTATCACCAAAGCAAGACAAAACTCAACTTTATTGGGTGAGGAATAAATGTTGCCCAATTCTTGGTACGTATAATTATCTGTTTGCATTTCTACATTGAGTGTGTAGACAACAAAAAAAGAGTAGACACTTACAATATGGCAGTTCTGTCATCTCGGGAAGGTTCTGAACATTGAGATTATGGTGCTTGGAGAACATATCCAGGTTACTCAAAGCAGCAGCTCCAGAAATATGATCAGGAAAGATTTATTTCTCCCAAGGCATCACTACTATTTTCATCAAATCAGCTCTCTCGTGACACGAAGAGCTGCTTTCCTGTCAGCCAAGTCAGATATTGCTTACCTGATCTACTTCGCCACTATACACTATACTATCTTGTCTTGAGTAGGAAATGTTTTTTACAAATTGAGTTTCAATTGAATGCTCTAAATGTGCTATAGCAGTGCTAGCAGTGCCTACTTAGCAGGGCAGCTGCATTTTGGAAGGTCCTGGAGGCCCAAGTAAGTGTAGCCCAGCAGGTGCGTACCTAGAAACCACAGGTCCCCAGTGCAAAAATTGCCCCGGGGCCCTAAAACTCACCAAGCAACATGTCCCATAGTGCCACATTTGCTTCCAAACAGCCTGCCTGTGCCATGCTAGATTCAGATTGTCTGTGTATGCACCAGGAGTTTAAAAGAGAAATGGCGTTTAGACAGGGTACTTTTTATTTAAATTTTTATTTTATTTTGTAACTTTAGATTTTTTATTTTTTTTTGATAATTAAAAGATTTTTATTCAGATCTGTAAAATGAGATACCGTAAAGTAACTTGACAGTGTATCAGATGTCATGGAAACAAAATGGATCAATCCAGGATACACATCTGGACGAGTGGCTAACAGCCATTAGAAGAAATACGTGGGATCCCGTGAAGGAAAGATGGTGACCATGACCTGCAGGGAGCAGTGTGGGCTATATGTGATGGTGGGCTGAGATCTAAAGCGGCAGAAAAAAAGGATCCAGAGTTTTATATTTAAGTTGTGTGGGTGTAGAATATCTTGTATAAGAAATGAAGTGGAGATGTACAGCCGTACAGGCGTTATGAGTACGTGTAGTGTAAAGTGTAAATAATAACAAAACCAATAAACAAAAGCAAACGAAAGGAAACAGAGGATGGCATACAGTGTTGGCAGGAGCGAATGTAAAAAACAACGGGTACAAACGGTATAACAGCAAATGTCATACAATGAGTAGCACGCCCTTACGAAAAAATTACTGCAGTTTTTCTGATGTAATACTGCAGTTTTTTGGACATGAAAAAACTGCAATACTGCACTTTTACTGCAGTATTACTGCGAGTTGGGGTGAGGGACCAGTTTTCCAATCACGCTATGCACAACTTTGTAGCAAGGAAAAAATGAATAATCAATTTGCACACAGGGTTAGGGAGGGGGTCAGGGAAGATTTGTAGTAATGCAATTTCGGGTAGTGGGTCCAATCGGAGATGGAGAACGAGATGTATGGTGGATAGAACTGGGCAGGACCACCCAGGCCCAGACTGGCCATCGGGCACACCGGGCATTTGCAGGGCCGGATTGACTTAGGGGCTAATGGGGATACAGCTCCAGGCCCCTACCTTAAAATAGGCCCAGTCAAGACCGGACTGACTGGGCCTATGCGGCCGTCCTTAACGCAGGGCAAAAGGAGCACCTGCCTCTTAAGCCCGCAGCAACTGCGACCGGGCCCGCGACTCTAGCAGCGGGCCCGCTACTTACATGGCAGACGCGCGCGAGCAGCGTCTCTTCTACCGCCAGAGGGACGCAGGAATCCAACGGAGCCATGTGACTTACGTACCCTCCTGCGCGTCTGCTTCCCCTGTGCAGATCCGCGGAAGTCTGCGAGCGGCGCGTACATCATCAGTTCAGGTAAGGGGGTGAGGGAGGCTGTATGGAGTATGTGAGATTGAATGAAAGAGTGAATTAATGAGTATCTGTGAAGGAGCGAGTGAATTAATGTTTGTGAATGAGTATATGTGAATGAGTATCTAAATGAGGGAATTAATGAGTATCAATGTATGAATGAATATCTGAATGAGTGAATGATTATCTGTGAATTAGTGAATAAATATTTGTGAACGAGTGAATGAATATGTGTGTGTGATAGCATGGATGTGTAGGGGGGGGCAAAGATGCCACAGGCAGGCTGTTTTGGTGGCAAAGATGCCATAGGCAGGCTGTTTTAGTGGCAAAGTTGCCACAAGCAAGCTGTTATGGGGGCAAAGATGCCACAGGCAGGCTGAGTGAAACCGTCCGTGGAAACCCTCTTGATGCGGGTGTCAGTGTGGCAAAGCCTGTCCCGGTGTTTGTGATTGGGTGTCAGTGTGGCAGAGCCTGTCCTGTTGTGTGTGTGTTTGGGTGTCGGTGTGGCAGAGCCTGTCTTGGTGTGTGTGTTCGGGTGTCAGTGTGACAGAGCCTGTCCTGGGGTGTGTGTTTGGGTGTTGGTGTGGCAGAGCCTGTCCTGGTGTGTGTGTGTGTGGATGTCGGTGTGGCAGAGCCTGTCCTGGTGTGTGTGTGGGTGTCAGTGTAGCAGAGCCTGTCCTGGTGTGTGTGTTTGGGTGTCGGTGTGACAGAGCCTGTCCTGGTGTGTGTGTGTTTGGATGTTGGTGTGCCTGTCCATAGCCTGTCCTGGTGTGTATGTCTGAGTGTCAGTGTGGCAGAGCATGTCCTGATGTGTGTGTCTGGGTGTCAGTGTGGCAGAGCCTGTCCTAGTGTGTGTGTGTGTGTTCGGGTGTCAGTGTGGCAGAGCCTGTCCTGGGGTGTGTGTTTGGGTGTGGGTGTGGCAGAGCCTGTCCTGCTGTGTGTACAAACACAGAAAAGAACCCCAGCACTCCAATCAGCTTCCAATCCTTAGGTTACTTTATTCAAAGAAAGCAAAACAAAAAAGCAACATTTCGGCCAAACAGGGTCTTTGTCAGGCTCAAAAGGATCTGTTTGGCCGAAACGTTGCTATTTTTGTTATGCTTTCTATTTTTGTTTTGCCCTTTTTCCTGCTAGCTCCCAGCTTCCTGGGAGTTGAGTGCTGAACCATTTCTTCTTTTTTTAACTGTCCTGGTGTGTGTGTGTGTGTGTTTGGATGTCGGTGTGGCAGAGCCTGTTCTGGTGTGTGTTTGGGTGTCGGTGTGGTAGAGCCTGTCCTGGTGTGTGTGTCTGGGTATCGGTGTGGAAAAGCCTGTCCTGGTGTGTGTGTTTGGTTATCTGTTTCCTTTATTTACAGTAGGAACTATTTCATTTTTACTTATCCAAAGATAAAACGCCCTCCTAAATTTGTAGTGACTTCAGGGGACAAAATATTCAAGGCCCTGAAATTATTTAGTGGAAAAGATAAGGTATTGTGTTATTTACTCTATAATATTTATTTCAAGGATAGTCACACTAAATTGTGGCTTCAGGCTTCCCATGTTGAATGACCAAGTATGTATATGTATGTACATATGTTTTTTCATAAAAATGGGCTGCTCAGTCTGAAATGCCCGGGCCTATTTTTTGTCCTAGTCCGGGCCTGGGACCACCGTATGTGTAGCATAGATCCTTCCTGACTACATCCCCTCCAACAAAGTCTGGAGTAGCCCCTGACCATATAAGAGAGTCTCACTGGGGTCAAGTACCATCTACAGCTGATTTTTTTTTTTTTTTGAAGTTCTAAATGATTCAGACAGTGAGACACTCCTCTCATCATAGTTTCAGATTCAAACCAAGAGTCTGATGGAAAGGTTTGCTGTAACTCTTTCTCCCAGGCCCGCATGTGGGGCAATTTTACGAGTGGAAAATTTGGAAACCAAGAGAGAGTACCAGTGAGAGATTGCTCCCTTGATATCTGGAACTTTACGAAACAGGGAGAGGATCGGATGTACCTCGTATGGAGATGGTAAGATGGTAATTTTTGATTTTTAATGTTTTTTTTTATTATTCTTTTGTTCTAACTTTCAAACTTAACTTTTTATTTTATTTATATATATTTATATATGTTTATTTTTGACTGTTTATTTTTGTTTTTTTTAACTGTTTATGTTTACATTTTTCATTATTCATTCATTTATTATTTTCTCCTATACTTGAAGGTCTGACTCTGTGTACATCTTGCTCCATGTATGCGTGCCTGGATGAATCCATCCAGGTTCCATATCTCTGTGGCAGGTGTGAGTAAGTGGCTTCTCTGGAAGCTCGTATTGGAGATCTTGAGAAGCAAATTGCAACTTTGAGATAGATTGGCAACCTTGAAAGGGGAGCAGAGTGTATTGGGGGTAGGTAGTGGAGTGGGAGGAGATAAGATAGCTGGGTAACAGGCACATAGCTGGGTGACAGTTACACGTGGTAGCAGAGGGGGAGGGAAGAGGAAAGGTTTAGCTAGTCCTGACCTTGTGCAGCCTAACAGATTTACCCGTTTAAGTGAAGATGTTTGGTGCATCAGCTCAGGAGTAGCTGTAATGGAGGGAGCTGGAAAGTGGATGGTCCTAAAGAATGATGTCAGGGAAGTAAACTGAGGAAAAAGAACCTCCAAGGTAGTTGTGACAGAATGACCTGTCATACAAGGCCCAAAGGTAGACAGAGATGGCTCCAGCCAAAGATTGCATAGTCAGGAACTCCATTGTGTAAACTAATCCCATTAACAGGATTGCTGCCAGGGGGAGATTCAGTAGCTAAAGGGGATTAAAGGCTGGGTTGTCTACATGTACCTGTTTATCAATGTTGTGACGGAAGCCTCCATCACCGAGACCACTGGAGAAGCCTGACTGCCAGCCTCCTCCCTATTGACTATGGGTCCTGGGTTTGTAAAGACTTCTGTGGCTACCCCCAGCAGTATCCTCTCATCACTGGCTGAGGGGATTATCTCCAGCAGACAGCCAGGATCTGCCACCAGGGAGTGACCGCCATTGTTTAATGTTGTATAAATCAGTCTCCCTCCCTATTGTATTGTTAATCCCGTTACTGCCCCTGTTGTCTCTGGGAGGCAGATTAAGGGGGCAGTTTGTGTCCCAATATCTTGTTTTAGGGTAAATCAAAATTTCTTTATTTTGTAATTTTTGCAGTAAAAAAAAGGGGGGGGATACAGAAGGAAAAAAGGGAGAAAATGCGGGGTAAAACAAATAACAATGGTCACAATAAGAGACCTACAGTGACATATCCCAATACAAGAGGCAGGATGCAGCATGTGCGTAAAGAATGCAACCCAGCGAGAGGCATTAAGACATAGCTGACAGTACATCGTAAAATGGGCAGATCATATAACAACAGCGCACTTGTGCACGGGAGAGCCATATGACGAGAGATAAGGAGGTACACATGATAACCCCTAGGATAAGGGTGCGCAAATTAGTACAAAGGGCACCGTGTTGTTGCATACATGGTAGCCAGAGGAGCTCCCTTTTCAGCTGCCTCAAAACGTAAGGGGAATCACCGAGGCGGGGGATAGAGGGGGGAATACAGGGAGGAGGGAAGGGAGAGGAAAAGAAGGAGAGTGAAAGAGAGAAAAAAGAGACACAAAAAAGAAAGAGGGGGGAAGAAGAGGAGAAGGAAAAAAACAAACAAAAAAAAAAAAAACCACACAAACACCACAACAAAAACTACCCCACCCGGCCATCACAGCCGAACGCAAAGGGAACACATCTCTGTGGAGCTAATCCAAAAGAGGGCGTATAAGGGGGCCTGCGACAAACTCCAGCCAGTGAAACCAAGTCTTCTGGTACCTCGCCTCCGCACCTGTGGCAAGCAGGTGCAACTCCTCCAGGACCCTCGTTTGTTCAACTCGGAGGACCCACTCCTTAAAGGTAGGCGGGGCAGGATCACCCCAGTGCTGCGGGATGAGCGCCTTAGCCGCTGTGAGAAGATGGCGCGTAATAGACCTGCGGAACCAACGTTCCGAGAGGGGGGTATGAAGGAGAAAACAAAATTCGGGCGTGAACGGGACTTCACTGTCCGTGAGGCGTTGCAACTGGGTATGGACAGATTTCCAGAAAGGAACTATACGAGGACACTGCCACCACAAATGCAGGAGAGAGCCTGGGGATGCGTCACATCTCTAGCACCTGTTCGGCACGTCGGGGCGGTAGATAGAAGTCAAGGCAGGGGGACGGTACCATAGGGCCATCAGCTTATATGACATTTCCTGGTCGCCGGCACTCCTGGAGCAGCAATGAGTGAAGACGCATATCTTCTCCCATTGTTCCATCGTAAAAGCGACCCGCAGCTCGGATTCCCACCGTCCCATAAACGCAGGAGGCACCGGGTTAAGCGCCTCAAGGAGCAGACCATATAGCCGTGAAATGCCATGTGGAGGGAGCTCAGTAGCTACACATAGGTCCTCAAACACTGTGAGTGCTCGGGACAAGTCATGTCTCCGGGGGAGTGACCGCGCAAAGTTACGTAGTTGAGCGTAGTGGAACGCGTCTAAAAAAGAGGGAGGCGTGCGAAGGGAAAGCTGATCCAGAGGCTTAAGACCCTCGTTGGAGAGGAAAGTGCGGATCTCCGACCTCCCGCCCCCAGACAAGGCTGAGAAGAGGGCCCCGCCCATCCCAGGGGGGAAATCAGGGTTATTCTGAACAGGAGTCAGCGGCGAGGGTGTCAAAGATAGGCGCGTCTTCCGAAGAACCTGAAACCAGACATCAAGAGTAGCCCGTATGAAGGGGTGAGGCAAAGCCGCTCCCCGAGCAGTAGGGGGCAGAAGCCATGGTAAAGAGCGCATAGGAAGGTCCAGTAAGGCAGATTCAACAGCCACCCATTGTTTGTGTGCTGGGCTGTGGGACCATTCCAGCACACGCAGCAGATGGCACGCCCTATAATAAGTGCGAGGGCAAGGCAGGGCCAGACCGCCCTTAAATTTGGGGAGAATTAGTGTGGCAAGGCGTACCCTAGGGGCCCGAGAACCCCAGACAAAGCGAAGAAATACCGTGCGCAGAGAAGCGAAGAAAGAGGGGGGGACAGTGATAGGGAGGGTCTGAAACAGATACAGAAAACGAGGCATGACGTTCATTTTGAGCACGTTGATACGACCCAACCAAGAGATCGTCAACGACTTCCAGGACCTCAGATTAGACCGGAGAGTAGTCAGTAAGGGTGAGAAGGGTCAGGCGACAACCAGGTCCCGAGATATTTGAGCTTTGAATTACACCAGGTAAAAGGGAACGAGGTCCTCAAGGGACAGACCACCTCATGAGGAAGGTTTATATTCAATATTTCTGACTTGGAGGCATTGATTTTGAAGTTTGTAAGGGCACCATAAAAAGAGAACTCCCGGAGGATGTTGGGGAGAGAGATCTGGGGGCGGGACACAACGAACAGCAGGTCATCTGCGTAACCTAAAATTTTATGATGGGTGCCCCCAGCTCGTAACCCACAGATATCAGGGTTCTTCCGCACGGCTTGGAGTAAGGGCTCGACAGAGAGCACAAACAGCAGGGGGGAAAGTGGGCAGCCCTGTCTCGTCCCGTTTCGGATAGCAAAGGAACCCGAGAGGGAGCCAGCCATTAACCCGAACGCGAGCTGAGGGAGTGGAATACAAGGACCGAATCCAGGTCAACAATCCGGGGCCGAAACCCATATGCGACAGGTTGGACAGCATGAATGGCCAGTCCACCCTGTCAAAGGCCTTCTCAGCATCCGTGGAGAGCAGCATGGTCGGAGTGGAGGTGTGTTTGGAGTGGAGGTGTGTTTGTACTGTCCCTAGCTTCACGCCCGGGGATGAAGCCCGTCTGATCCGGATGAACCAGCGATGTCATGAAAGGCTTAATTCGGTTGGCAAGGATCTTGGCCAGTAGCTTCAGATCCGCGTTCAGCAGCGAAATCGGGCGGTAGCTGCTACATTGCTCCGGGTTCTTGCCTTCCTTGGGAATGAGAGTAATCGCGGCCGACAAAGTGTGATCCGGGATACTACCGCCCGACAGAATAGAATTGAAGGCTGGGGAGGACTTAAGGGCACAAAGAAACTCTGGCAGTGTGATTGGGGAGTCTAGAGTGGCCGCCTCATCCTGTGTGATCTTCCGTCTAACAGTCCTATCAAGATACGACCTGATTGCTAGGGACTGACTGGGAGGTGCGGGGCCAGAGGGGGCCGCACGAAGGTTGTAGAGTCCCTCGTAATAATTCTGGAAACACCGAGAGATATCGGAGGGGTGTGAGTGAAGGAGACCACTCGAGGAGCGTACCTTGGGCACGTAGGTCGGTTTCCGTACGGCCCGCAAATCCCGAGCTAGATATTTACCTGGCTTGTTGCCATGCTCGTAATATATCGCCTTGGTTTTCAAAAAAGAAGTGTGCAGTCGACGATTGAGGATCGAGGCCAATTCGCTCCAGAGAGACGAGGAGCTGCAGGTCGCTTCCGGACACAGAGGTTTTATGCGCCTGTTCTGCCAAGGCTATCTGGGCATAGAGCTGGTCTATCCGCTCCTGCTCTGCACGCTTACGCTTAGAGCACTCCTTGATAAAGTGCCCCCTAATTACGCATTTATGCGCCTCCCAGACCGTTAACTCAGGGGTACCCTGGAGGAGGTTATCCTGAAAATAATGGCGGAGGACCTCGAGTGACTCAGCACGTCCGATAAGACAGATTTGTTGAGACGCCAGGAGCCCCCAGTGGCACGGGGGAGGGGGGAGGCCAGGGAGAGGGACAAGGGGGCATGGTTCGACCAAGTCGTCGTCCCAATAGAAGAGCGGCGGAGGAGGTTGGCAAAGTGGCAAGGAAGAAAGAAGAAATCGATGCGGGAATACGAGTTGTGCGGTGTGGAAAAGAAGGTGTAGTCCCTTGTATCAGGATGGAGGGCCCTCCAACAGTCAACCAGCCTGTGAGTCATAAGGAGTGATTGGATCCTACGGAGGACGTGGCGGGGGGTCCGCGTTGTCCCCGAAGAGGTGTCTAGAGCCGGATACAGTGCTACATTAAAGTCACCCCCTAGGACTAGGATCCCTTCCTGAAAGCCATTAAGCTTCTGTAGTACAGAACGAAGGGCAAGGTGTTGGCCTCGGTTAGGGATGGTAGACATTCACCAGTGTGTACATTTGATCCGCGATCATGCCCTTAGCCAATAAAAATCTCCCCTCGGGGTCAGCTATGACGCCAGAGGCGCGGAAGGGCAACTGGGCAGAGAAAAGAATCGCCACTCCCTTAGTTTTTGCCAAGGGGTTGTTACTGAAAAAAACGGTGGGGTAGGATTGGCAGGAGAGCCTAGGAGCCCAAGACCCCAGGAAGTGAGTCTCCTGAATAAAAGCGATGTCTACCCAACCTCTGCGAAGGTCTCGGAAGAGGGAGGAGTGTTTCTCAGGGGTGTTGAGGCCCTTGACATTGAGTGAGAGCAGGTTAAGCCCGCGGGTAGGTAGAGTCGACATTGAACAAACAAACAAGCACACACAAAAAAAAAGGGGGGGTAAAAAAGAGAAGAGAGGGGGGGGGAAGAAGCGAGAGAGGAAAGCAGGAGGAGGGAGTAAGGGAGAGAAAACAGGAGAGGGGAGGACCGGGAAGGGTAAGGGTCAGGACAAGAAAAACACCAACGGCGCCCGACGGGTAGTATAAACCCGACAGCAACAGGGCGTCTCTGTGCAGGGGAGATGTCTAATCCGTAAGGAAAGGCGGAACCGCCAAAGTGAACAGAAAAAGAAACACAAAAATGAGTGAACCATGTGCGGGCCGCCGCCCACAACCTTTTGCTAGAAAGAGCAACAAGAGCGATGATAAACAGACCGCTATGCGAATCAAGACACAACAATTGAGAGGGGACATCAGAGAAACCTCAGGAGTTGTCAGCGTGGAGAGGAAAGGCCTAGCATCGTGGCCATAAAAATAATAAGAAAATAAAATTAAATAAACATATATGAACACATAGATATGCACGCATATATACAGATATAGTAACGTACACGCGTATACATCACAATACAGCAACGCGAATGGAGGTACGTCAATGTGATGTAGTATGCGCATTGCCCGCAGGCGTAGGTGGAAGGTGAGGTGCAAGCATCGCGTCCGGATGGAGGCGCGGGGCAGAGGCTCCAAATGTGTGAGAGTGTAAAGAACAGGGAGGTCAGAAAACAAACAGGACGCATGCACCGAAGCCAGGAATAGTGCATCCTCCTGCCGCTACATTTTGATACTGGAACATATATAGAGGCGGAGGAAAAAAAAAGAAAAAAAAAAAAAGGGGGGGTAGATATGTATAGGTAGGCTTACAAGTGTAATGTAGTGCGTGGAATGTGTGGAAAGCCCGTAGATACAGGCTCAGGAGAAGGGGCCAGAGGGCAACCAGCACGCATGAGGAGGCACAACATAAAAACAGTCCAAACGTGGACTGGTGCAGGTGCTGCCTGGGCTGCAGGACGAATGACATCCAGGGCGCATGAAATGGACCTGGCAGAAGTATATATATATACGTATATGGGGAAAAGAAAAAAAAAAGGGGGGGGGTGGAAAGAGTATGATGTGTGTGTGTGAGTGAGAAGTTACAACTCAAAGGCAAACAAAAATCATATCACTATGCATACAAATAAACAGCGAAAGGAGGCGACGCATCCTTGCAGGCAGAGCGATCCACGCCAGCCCACATAGATAGGAACAGGCAGGCACACAAGTGTGATGTGGTATGCGCAACGCCCGCAGGCACAGGCGCAAGATATAAACTCTGCGCACGAAGGAGCCAGAGGCAAAAAAAAAAGAAAAAAAAAAGAAAAAAAAAAGGGGGGGGTAGGGGGTAGTGCGTGGCGCGTGTGTGTGAGTGGGTAGGTACAACTCAAAGGCAAACAAAAATCAAATCACTGTGCATACAGAGAAACAGCGAAAGGAGGCGACACATCCGCTCAAGCAGAGCGATCCACACCCGCCCACAGCGACATGTATAGGCAGGCAGACAAGTGTGAGATGAGAAGGGCAAGCCCCGCAGGAATATACACAGGATATAGGCTCTGTCTATCGCCTGGGCTGCAAGGGGAAGGTGTGTGTGTGTGTGAGAACCCTGGCACCCAAAACCGCAGTGGGGTGCATGGGTGTGTGTGGAGATAACGACAAAGTGAACAGAAAATCATACATATTCAGAAGCAACAAACGGAGGCGACACATCCGCATGGGCAAAGCAGGGCACACCGGACAGCGCTGGAAACATGGCGATCCTCAGCTGTAGAGAGCAGAGGGAGAGGGGAGGAGAGAAAAAAACAAAAAGAAAAACACAAAAAAAAAAAAAAAAAACCCTCAAAGGAACCATGGGACACGTCACCTCCAATCCCCTAAACCCAAACCCACACGAAAGATGGGAGCGGCATAAGGGCTTCAGGGACCAAATGAATGCAGGGGCACAAAACCTCCTATAAACAAATAAACAGGGGGGGGAGAAAAAAACAGTAAATAAACAGGGTTGCCACGACAGGTAGGCATCATGTGCGGTGCAAAGTCCTTTACTCCTCTATCGGGCCCACACGGCGAGAGGCCAGTAAAGCAAGAGGGTCAAGCGGAGAGCTGCGTCGCGTATCAGGGCGCCGAAGTCTGCGAGGCCCGGGTGGGGGACCGACGAATCTGCCAGGAGCCGCAGACATATCCACCCACTCAGGGATCTGGAGGTCCGGCAAGGCTAAGAAGCGTAGCACCTCCGGAATATCATGGTGGTAGCGGATAGGTAGGGACCGGTTGGCATGCCGGATTACTAAGGCAAACGGGTAACCCCAGCGGTATGGTATGCGGAGCCGACGTAGCTCCGATAACGCCTGAAGCAGAGCCCGCCTCTCCTGAAGCGTCAGGTCGGAATGGTCCTGGTAAATGGAAATTGGGTGTCCATGAAAGGACCACTCACCAACCTCCCTGGCGCGGGCCATGATGGTTTCCTTGAGGCGAAAATCAGTCAGATGGCAAATTATGTCCCTAGGAGGGGACCCCGGATCTCCACGTGGGCGCAGGGCGCGATGAGCCCTATCTGCAGGCACGGGAGTGTCCAACGGACGGTCTAGGAGGCCATTGAAGATCTCCCTAAGTAAGCCGAAGACGTCCTCCAGCGCATCCGATTCTGGGACCCCTCGGACCCGGACGTTCTGTCTCCGGCTACGATTGTCGATGTCTTCGACCCGCCGATGCAGCTCCCTGAGGTAAGTCGCGTGGCAGTCACCAAGGCGTTGAGATGAGGCAATGGTAAGTTTCTGCTGAGTCGCCGAATCTTCCAAGGCCAGGACCCTCTGTTCCAAAGCAGATAGATCCGTGCGCAGGGCCGAGACTTCGTCGCGGACCACCTGCTTAAGTTCGGCGATGAGAAGAGAGAAGTCAGCCTTCCATGGTGCTGAGGAGAACAGCTGCACAACCTCTGGGGGATGAGACGATGGAGGCGGATGCGCGATGGAGGCCGATTCCTTCGCGGAGGAAGAGCTGGCTGGAGATGCCGCCTCGTGGTCCCCAGAGGCCTGGGAGGCCAAGTCAGCAGGGGTGCGAAAATACTCGCAGAGAGAAGCCGAGGAGGACCAGTGACGGTTCACGGCGGGAGAGGGGTCAGAGACCGTCTTCTTATTGCGTGCCATGCTAGTGTAGCGGCAGAAATCTTAGGAGAACGAGCGAGCAGCGGCGGAGCAACTAGTTCATGCGGCCATCTTCCTCGGCGGCCAGACACGCCCCTGTTTTATGTAAATGTGTGTTTTGCTGGATATTTCCAGGCCTGTGTGTCCAAAATAAATCAGTCTTCGTTTGGTTTTACCCTACACTGAGTCTCGGCTAGTGACTGGGGAACCGGGGAAAGTGTGTTGTCCCAGGCTAAGGGAGCACAAGACAGCGGAGGTAGTCGGTCGGACTGGCCAGATCCGTGACAAATGTTAAATCATGTTAATGAAGTTCTGTGGATATATGAGTCTGTTTTACCACAATAAACTGTTCATTCCTGCTGTACTCAATTCAAGGTAGTTGTGTCTACTTATTGGGTACACATAGCAGGCTTCCAAGGTGTGCATGCTGACTGGTGCTGGAAGTGATTTCGGGGACAACAGGAGGATACATGTGGGTGATCTCTGGGAGTTACTACAGCTCTCTTGGTGAACCCGTTACATTGGTGGCAGCGGGGGGAACCTCCTTGAAAACGTCCCAGCGGAGTACCACCAGGTGTACCAGCAGCAAGCTAAAGATGGTTCCACCACTACAGGACGTATTGGTGCGCAGCAGAGTCATGGGCTACTTGAATGCCTGGATGGAGGCTCTCAGAGTGGACCAGGGTGTCCGGGGAATAGTCCTCCCATCCTCCGAGGAATGGTACGTGCTACAACTAGATTGGCGAATGCCGTACCTGGGAGAGCAGCCTCAAGAGGACTTGGTGGCTGAGTTGGAGAAGTTGCTTCCACTTGAAATGAGTGTGGATACCACGCCGCACAGTGGTGTCCAGAGCTGAAGGATGACTACCTGCCAGAGGGCGATGACTTTGGTGGCCCGAGATTGATAATGGAAAGCCTACAGGAGGACCAAGAATTTGGGAGCCCATGGAAGTATCGGTGCAAGGAGATCCCGGAATTCAGGGAAGGATGTGCCCTGTTACCTGCCAGACCTGTGGGCTGTTTTGGATTATTTGGTTTACCAAGAATGGATCCTGGAGCAGGCCTACAGAGAACTATTTGACCGTGCTCAGCAGTGTGCCCCAGAGGAGGTCGATCCTGTGAGTATTATACCCCCACCAGAAGCACAAACAGTCAGGCAGAGCACAGCAGGCCTCAGCCTGCTCCCTTCACTCACCCCAGACACTTTGCCCTATTGCCCTCAATATGGCCCAGAAACTGACCGAGACCCCTCTGCGTGTCCCAGCCAGATCCCCCAGCTGAAATGCTGGCATTGAGGCAGAGTGCTGCTGGCCTCTGCCCACCTCTTTCCCTTGTTCCCAAGACTGACCACAGCAACCAAGGAGGGTCTGGTCAGGCAGCGCCAGAGTTGGTGATACCCCTGGATTTTACAAATGCAGCTGAAGCACTGCCCTCGGGACAGAGTGCAGCTGGCCTCTGCCCGCTCCCCTCTGTGACCCCAGCTCTATTGGCTTTACCCCCGCAATGTTGCCCAGAGGTGGTGATTTCTATGGATCCTGTAATCCCGGCAGAAGTGTTGGCAATTGGAGAGAGGCAGGTCGACATCTCTCCCCAGCAGATGGAGTATACAGGAGGGGATGCATGTGGCTTCCCTTCCCTCGCAGTGGATCATGCAAACATTTGTACCATGCAGGTGGATTGGACTATGGTCGTCACCTGCAGTCCCCAGAGGTGCCAGACAGTCAGCCAAGAACCCCATATGGAAGGGACCCCAGCCTCTCTGTCTTCTCCCCAGCGTCTGAGAGGACTCCAGGGAGAAGGCACATTTAGCCCTTTTTCCCAGCAGCAGTTACGTTATTTGGGAGAAGCAGAGTGCGGCTGGGAGAGTACTGCTCTTTTGTTAAATTGTTTTGGGGAGTACCAATTTGTGGCTGGCAGTGGTGGTCCAGATATACAGACTGACTTCGGAGTCAAACGGTGTGGGATCTTATCAGACGTCAGTCTCCCCCAGAAAAAGGAGATATGTGATGGAGTGTGTGACTTAACTGTCCATCACTGGGGCCCCTGGAAAGGACTGAAAGCAAGCCCTCGCGAGTGGGACTGTTGTCTTCGCCTGGGACCAAAACCGTGCTCCCCAACTGAAATGGTTGCAGACCCGATTGGGGTCTGGCCCCAGTTCAGTCATCTTTTTAAAAGGGGAGATATGTGACAGAATGACCATACAAGGCCCAAAGGTAGTCAGAGATGGCTCCAGCCTGGCTGCCATACACATTGCACAGTAAGGAACTCCATTAACAGGATTGCTGCCAGGGGGAAGATTCAGTAGCTAAAGGGGATTAAAGGCTGGGTTGTCTACATGTACCTGTGTATCAATGTTAATTCATGTTAATGAAGTTCTGTGGATATAGGAGTCTATGTTTTACAACAATAAACTGTTCATTCCTGCTGTACTCAATTCAAGGTAGTTGTGTCTACTTATTGGGTACACATAGCAGGCTTCCAAGGTGTGCATGCTGACTGGTGCTGGAAGTGATTTCGGGGACAACTGGAGGATACATGTGGGTGATCTCTGGGAGTTACTACAGCTCTCTTGGTGAACCCGTTACAGTAGTGTTTTCAGAAATATTACCTGTGCCGCGCGCAACAGTAGAAAGGCAGCAAGAGATTAGGGAGGTTAATCCGTGGCTAAAGTCATGCTGTAGGAAGGAGGGTTTTGACTTTTTAGAGCACTGGGCTAATTTTGCACTTGGGCATAATCTTTATGGCCGTGATGGATTGCACCTAAGTGGAAGAGTCTGCTATGCTGGGGGGGCAGGAGGGCTGGAAGTTTGGAGTGGATTTTAAACTAGTAGTTGGGGGAGATAGCACAGAAAGGAGATCGGCTTTAGATCAGAGCAAGAGGGTGGAGATGGTGGGAGGGGCAAGATCAGAACAGAGGGAGTATGTAATGGTAATAAACATTCACAAAAAATACAAGACTTATAATAATATTAAATATATGCTTACTAATGCAAGGAGCCTAAAAAACAAAATGGAGGAACTAGAGGCAATAGCATACACTAAGCAATATGACATAAAAGGCGGGGCGGTAGACTAAAAAAAAGGGAAATCAATTACTTGTTGGGATATGTTATAAACCACCTAATGTTAATACTGATGAGGAAGAAGAGCTGTTAGAACAAATTAGGAAAGCTGCACATCTGGGTAACATGTTAATTTTTAGAGATTACCCAGACATAAATTGGGACAGATGTACTAGTAGTTCTGCAAGGGGATTCAGTTTTTTTTTTTAACCTGTTAAATGACACCTTCATGTCACAACTAGTACAAGCACCAACTAGACAGGACTCTTATCTGGATCTTGTTATTAAAAACAATGTTGATCTATTGTCAAACATTCAAGTAGGGGAGCACTTGGGAAATAGTGACCACAATATGGTGTCTTTTGAAATACACTCAAAAAAGAAATTGTACATGGGGAATAACAAAACATAAAAAGGCCAGTTTCTTCCATACTTCTTCTTGGGATCATAGGTACTGCATGCATTTTCATTCCGCTGCATCTTACAAACGAAATGGAGTCTCCATTCTTATACATAAACAGCTACATTTTCAAATCCTTACAATATATTCGGATCTCTTTGATTAAATGGACTGATCCATGACCAACCAGTAACGATAGTAAATGTCTATGCACCCAGCACTCCAAAGTTTTTTGGTGGGATAGCCCAGTCTCTCCTTACGGCACCACCAGGAGGTCTTATTGTGGGAGGTGAGTTTTCAAAAATATATGGTTTGATGGGGTAAATTGAATTGACATCTTCAAAGATACCCGAAATAGCACATGGGGCAGA
This sequence comes from Spea bombifrons, assembly GCF_027358695.1. Classification (NCBI taxonomy): domain Eukaryota; kingdom Metazoa; phylum Chordata; class Amphibia; order Anura; family Pelobatidae; genus Spea; species Spea bombifrons. The sequence continues at coordinate 74,264,486 of NC_071087.1, read as the reverse complement.
ATGACCAGCTTTGGGGAAAAAATGGTTTTAAAATAGCAAAACGCTACTTGTAATTATTGCCCAATAACTTGCAGGAAAAAAAGCAAAAAAAAAACCCCATAAAAATATTAGATATTTCTAAACTGAGGACAAATAGAAACTATTTAGCAGGTTTTTTCATTAGCTGTTTTGGATGAGGAAAAGTTTTTTTTTTTTTAAATGGGAAATTGGATAATAAAATGGTATCTGAAGAAAGCCCTTCTTTATCCTGAAAAAAACAATATATAACTTGTGTGGGTTGAGGAAATGAGTGAGGAAAAAATTACATCTAAACACGCCCACCGCAAAAGTGTTACAAAGGGTACAAAAGGTAAAAAACAGCCTGGTCCTTAAGGGGTTAAAATACTTTCCCAGCCACAGAAGTGTAACAGAAGTGTTTGGGTGTCAGTGTGGCAGAGCCTGTCCTGGTGTATGTGTTTGGGTGTCAGTGTGGCAGAGCATGTCCTGGTGTGTGTTTGGGTGTTGGTGTGGCAGTGCCTGTCCTGGTGTGTGTGTTTGGGTGTCGGTGTGGCAGAGCCTGTCCTGATGTGTGTCTTTGGGTGTCAGTGTGGCAGAGCCTGTCCTGGTGTGTATGTGTTTGGGTGTCAGTGTGGCAGAGCCTGTCCTGGTGTGTGTTTGTGTCTCGGTGTGGCAGTGCCTGTCCTGGTGTGTGTGGGTGTAGGTGTGGCAGAGCCTGTCCTGGTATTTGGGTGTTGGTGTGACAGAGCCTGCCCTGGTGTGTGTGTTTGGGTGTCAGTGTGACAGAGCCTGTCCTGGTGTGTTTGGGTGTAGGTGTGGCAGAGCCTGTCCTGGTCTATGTGTTTGGGTGTCAGTGTGGCAGAGCATGTCCTGGTGTGTGTTTGGGTGTTGGTGTAGCAGTGACTGTCCTGGTGTGTGTGTGTTTGGGTGCCGGTGTGGCAGAGCCTGTCCTGGTGTGTGTTTGTGTCTTGGTGTGGCAGTGCCTGTCCTGATGTGTGTGTTTGGGTGTCGGTATGGCAGAGCCTGTCCTGGTGTGTGCCTTTGGGTGTCGGTGTGGCAGAGCCTGTCCTGGTGTGTATGTGTTTGGGTGTCAGTGTGGCAGAGCCTGTCCTGGTGTGTGTTTTTTGGGTGTCAGTGTGGCACAGCCTGTCCTGGTATGTGTGTTTTCAGTCATCTGTTTCCTGGCACTTTACTTTCTGTAGGAATAAATTGAACTATTTAATTTTACTTATCTGGAGATAAAACGCCCTCCTGAATTTGTGGTCACTTCAGAGGACAAAACTTTCTAGGCCCATAAATCAGTGAGAGGAAAAGTAAAGGTTTTGTGTTATTTACTCTGTTTCAATCTGCATATATAATTAAAAAAGATTAGTTGCACAAAATTTTGGCTTCAGGCATGCCTTGTATTATGACTTTTTTAGTGTACTGATTACTCACAGTCCCATCACATAAGATTCTATCTTGTATTATCTGCCGAGCACTGATGTAATATTTATCCAGTACACATGGATGCTGAGAAGTTAAGATTCTGTCTATTTTATTTATTTCCATAAAATGGCCACCAAAATCCTCAGCACCAGGCCCCTGATGGTCTTAATCCGGACCTGCCTCCACTGTGCGTCAGCCAGTTTAAATCCAGCTTGTACCCACAGTGTGCTCCAGCCTTGTGAAGTTTTATTTGGCTAAACATGTTTTACATGGTTTAGGGACTGACTTTGTTTTACTGTTTAAGTAATTCAGTATTGATAGAATGACATTGATAAAAAAAACCTTTTCCACTGTTTTTTTCATTATCGCCAAATCAACCCTGTTATTAATATGCATCATAAAGCTAAAAGGCCATATTTTCTCTCAGTGAAAAATGAGTGCGGCCCACACACATACATTTCTGATGAAATATATGTGGCCCACTGCAGAAAAAACTTGGACACCCCTGTCATAGCTCGTTAAGTGACCATTTTTCCGTGAGGTGCCTGACCTGTCAATGGACGTTAAGGGGTTAAGGGTTATTAAGGGATAATAATCAAGAATTCATTGGGAAGAACAGTGTTATTAGCAAAAATCAGCATAGTTTTATGAAACATAGGTAATGTCAAACTAACTTGATCTACACTTCTACTTACTTCTTCGTAGAATGCAATTAAGGTGTTGCAGTGGATGTAATCTACTTGGATTTTGCCAAAGGGTTTTGACACAGTTGGTCAGAAATTGGTCTAGATGAAAAGTCTTTGTAGTTGGGTAGTGTCACAACCCTTGGTTGCAAACATCCATTTATTTTGTTTATTGCTATGAGGTTCCTGTTCACCCCTAACCCCACCAGAGCGCTCTATTGTAGAGTTAACCTACAGGTGGTGGGGTACAAGCAAGGTGGTGGTTCGGAGGGGGAGCCTCCCATGGATCCCCAGTTTCTACTACTTCCAGGAGAACGCCCGGCTGTATTGCAGTATGCCCCGTGGAACCTTTAAACTGCTACCGCTCGGGGTCCCAACCGAGGATCTTGTCGCTTTTTAGAAAGAATACTCTAGGGACCCTAGGCTATCCATCGGTACCTCGAGATCGCCACCGCTCCCTCGGGATCACCCCGAAAACAGCGGTTTGAGGTTATACAGACATTGCTGGTCTTTGTTGCCTGATTATGAGTATAAAAGGCTGTGTGTTTCTCAATAAAGTGTTGTTATTGCTTACCTTGACATAAGTCTCCTCTAATGATTGAGGGACCGGCTATATCACTCATTGTCCTTTTCAGGACAATTACAGCAGTATTGGCTACAGAGTCGGTTCCCGATCCCTTCCTCACAGTGCCGTCTAGCACTGGAAGCGGTTAACCCTTGCGGTTCTGGGAGGAAGCAACGAACAGCTGACAGATGTACCCAGTCGGGGTACAGGGCGTCCTGTCACAGGTAGTACATTGGCTTAATGATAGAGTACAGAGAGTTGTCATAAATGTTAAAGTTTCAAGCAGGACAAAAGCGGTAATTAGTGTCCCTCAGGCTGTTCTGGGACCAATTTTATTCAACATATTTATAAATGATCTTGAAACAGGGGTTGAAAGTCATGTTTCCGTGTTTGCAGATGACAAAAAACTCTGTAAAGTACCGTATTTGCTCAATTATAAAATGACCCGGATTATAAAACGATCCCCCAAAATCTGAATATTAATTTAGGAAAACAAGAAACAGCCTGAAGACGACCCTATAGGAAAAAAGTTTTACTAATAAATGTTAATTCATGTAAACTATGTAAACTATTTTTTTTAAATAAAAGCTATGATTGAGAAAAATATTTTTTTGTTTTTATTTCCTTCTATTTTCCATCCTGTCCTCCAGTTATGCACATCTGCCCCCAGGCTTGCCACTCTGCCCCTGAAATGCCTTATACCCCCTATATGCCACTGTGCTCCATGATATGCCTTTTAACCCTCTAAATGCCACTGTGCCCCATGATATGCCTTTTGACCGCCTATGTGGCACCCTGCCTCCAGAAATGCCTTATACCCCTATATGCCACTCTGGTATTTAGGGGGTTAAAAGGCATATTATGGGGCAGAGTGGCATATAGGAAAGTATAAGGCATTTCAGGAGGCAGAGTGGCGTATAGAAGGGTTAAAAAGCATTTCTGGAGGCAGAGTGGCATAAAGGGGGTTAAAACGCATATCTGGAGGCAGAGTGGCAATAAGGGGGTTAAAAGGCATTCCATAGAGCACTCTGCCTACAAAAATGCCTTATGCCCCCCACTTAACACCCCCCTCCCAAACTTACCTGTGCTTCTAATTCCCCAGTGTGTTGTCTGCTCTGACTGTCAGAGAGAATTCCCCGCAGCGGTGCTCTCTGACAGTCGGGGAAGGTCTGCGCGATGGACGCAGAGAACCCCTGCTGCTAACCGCACCTCCTTCCGGCTGCAGCGGAAGTTGCCTACGCAAATCGCGTAGACGTCTACCCGCTGCCTGTACAACACTCTGGGGAGTCAGAAGCACCGGTAAGTTTGTGGGGGGCACCAGACAGGAGGATCCAGGTCCCCAGCAGCCATGCAGGGGATCTGGATCTTAGTCTCATAGTCAGACCTCTAGTTGAGGTCTGATTATAAGACGAGGGGTATTTTTCAGAGCATTTGCTCTGAAAAAAATCTTGTCTTATAATCGAGCAAATACGGTAATACAATGTGAGCAGGATATTACTTTGCTGCAGAGGGATTTAGATAGATTGGGGGACTGGGCACACACATGGCAGATGAAATTTAATGTAGATAAATACAAAGTTATGAACTTTGGGGTAAGGAATGCACAAGCAACTTATATCCTAAACGGTAGTGAATTAGGGATAACAACAAATGAGAAGGATTTGGGAGTTGTTCTAGACAACAAACTAGGCAACAATGTGCAATGTCAGTCAGCAGTTGCTAAGGCCAGTAAGGTGTTGTCAGGTATAAAATGGGACATCAATTTGCAGGATAAAAATAGAATTTTGCCACCTAATAAATCAATGGTAAAACCACACCTTGAATATGCTGTGCAATTTTGGGCACCTGTTCTAAAGAAGTATATTATAGCAGTAGAAAAAGTGCAGAGACGGGCTACAAAATTAATAAAATGAATGGGGCTTTAATTATGAAGACAGGTTAACAAATTTAAACCTGTTTAGTTTAGAAAAACGGCTCCTTAGAGGAGATATGATAGCCTTATCAGGGCTGGCCCAAGAGATAGTGCCGCCTGGGGCGAAGTTTGAAATGCCGCCTCCCTTCCGACGCCACTGCTCATTATCTACCCTTCGTCTCCCTACCTCTGCATTATCTACCCTTCATCTCCCTACCTTCTCATTATCTACCCTTCCTCTCCCTACCTTCTCATTATCTACCCTATCTCCCCCCCTTACCTTCCAGCAGTTCTGCGGCGAGAATCTCCCTGCTCTGCCGCAGTGCACGCTGCTTCACTGCTGAGCGCCGGAAATGACGTCATATTCCATTGCTCAGTATTACAAGCTGGCACCGAGGCCGAGCTAGAGGGCAGGGCCGACCCTGAGCCTTATACAAAAATATTGGGGTCAATACAAACCATTGTCTGAAAATCTACTCAAAAATAGGACTATACATAAGACACGTGGTCACACATTTAGACTAGAAGAAAGGAGATTTTGTCTTAGGCAAAGGAAAGAGTTTTTTTTACAGCAAGAACAATAAGGATGTGGAATTCTCTGCCTGCAGAGGTAGTTTTATCTGTACAAACATTTAAACAGCAACTGGATGAAAACTTGCAAAAACATAATATTCAGGGATATCATTTTATAATTATGGGAAAATAGCTTCTTGATCCAAGGAGAGATCTGACTGTCATTCTGGGGTCCAGAAGGATTTTTGTTTTCTTAGTTTGTTGGAAAGAGCTGGATTTTTTTGCCTTCTTTTGGATGAACAGCAATTAACGGATGTGGGAAAGGCTGAACTTAATGGATGCATGTCTTTTTTCAGCCTGTGTAACTGTGTAGCTTGCCAGTGCCCTCCTTGGCCACCAAACAGCTTATCAGTGCCCCTAAACAGCCTGCCTAGGCCCCTACCCACCTTACAGAGTCAGAGGAGTGGTCTTTCTTCCTCCGTAACATATACTTCCTCTCACACCATTTACATACATGCTCGCACACAAACAAATACACATACACATCCATGCTTATGCACTAACACTTATACATACACATCTATGTTAACACATTCATGCACTCACAAACGCTTACACATACATATTTATACTAACACACAAACACAAATACACATGTATGCTAACACACATGCATGCTAACACACACCTACAAATGCATGCTCCTTAATACACCTTAATGCTTTCACACATTCATGCTCGCACACACTAATACATACATTCTCATTCTAACATACATACATAAATACTCCCACTCACTAGCTCACTCACTCAGTCCCTCTCATGCCCCCTCACCTTACCTGCAGCTTTTACTCTGGCACTCACAGCCTCAGTTCTAATGCGGGATCAGCATAACCCTGCTGAATTCCTGTTTCCCCGTGTGGTTCAAAATTGTTCACATGGGGCCAGTCCGACCTGGACCAGCCAAGTCCAAGTTGGATCAACCCTTTGTTAACAATTTTGGATTTGGTGGTCAAGCAGTTGCAGGTTGTTACGTCACTGCACTTCAGCCTTTATTTATTGGTTTCTAAAGTGGCATAATATTCTGCAGCACTGGATCTTTAAGACCCAACCTAAGGTCTGCTGCTAGGTAGCAAAGTCCAACTTGGACATATCAGAAGTTTTATTCCTTGCCCTCTATAATGACCCAAGGTATGCTTAGAGGGACTATAGGACCTCATCTGGTATCCTAGAAAACAAACAAGATGATATTTTATAGGTATATCTCCTTCCATTGGTAGGTATATCTCCTTCCATTGGTAGGACAGGAAAAATCAGTGTGTGGAGTGGTTGGGGAGAGATCCCAGTTACTTTAGGTAAGTGGAGCTTGTCTCACCTTAAAACAATGTTTTAGAAATGATCCACTCTAAATACCTAATCCAACTACTACTATCATGGTATTTTTTCCTGTTAATGGTTAACTAACATTTGCCTCTTACCAGGAAACCCCTCTCCTGAGTCAACAAAGGTAGGCAATGGGGAGGAGGTAAGGTGATTTTTGGGTGGGAGAGGAGAAAGGGGGGGAGTGGAAGAAGAAATAAGACAAAAGAACAAGAGACAGAAGAAAAGTCGACTGAGAAGTTTAGGAGACATTGACATAGTGCGTGAGCGGGTGTGAGCGAGTGTGAGCGAGTGTGAATCAGCATGTGACAGGGAAGTGAGTAAGAGTAAAACCAACAAAATGCACAAGAACATTTCTGCTTCATCTTTTATGGACTTCCTCCTCATTTGGAAAATTATGTTAAAATTTAAATTTATACTCATCTGAATGCATAAGTTTAATACACATCACATTACATCTGATGCACCAAGCCATTAAAAAAAACCCTGGGTTGCATAGCTTTATACATAAGATGCATGCCAGGAGTAGCACTACCATATCAGCAGCTGCTGAGATCCTCCAGTGGTCTGAAGGGATCCTCAGAGGATGAAAGTGTATAGGCGCAATTGCAACATACTTCACTAATTAATAAACTTGTGCATTCGTCTTTCGGCGAACATGAAAACTAACACGAAGAGTGCATTTTCGTGTTCGTTCTGAAGAAACGTAGAATAGAATATAGTGGCGGTAAAACGTACACAAGGACGAAGACACACAACAGGAAGAATCTTTGTGTTAGTCTTCTTCTTCCTCTACTAATCTTCCTGGTCCCTTCCCCATCTAGCCTACCTTATCTCCGCAGCATCGCAGGGGTTGACGGAAGCGGATATCCATAAGTTGTGTACAGGTGTTCTTCATTGGTTGATGGCAGAGGAGGCCCCTGCAGGCGACCAATAGAGTTGCTCGTACGGACATTTAAATTCCTGGCGTCAAAGCTGCTGCGTAGTCCGTACCGCGTTAACCCCGTATTAACCCCTTCTAAAAAACAGAAAAAACTAAGCAAAAAACGAACACGAAGAATATTAGCCCTGACAGAAGACAGGAATGGGCGAATATTTGCGGAATCCGAAGATTTTACCCCCCACGAACACGAAGACGAACACGAAGAGTTGGCCGGCGCCCAAGTCTACTAATTACCATTATAGTATTATAGTTTTCTTTTTGATCCTTATACTTAATTATTCTTTTTATGTCTACTTTTGTTCAAGATCGGGACATTATTACCATCTTTTCAGTATATATGTGTTATTGCTGTATTGTCACTTGGATAACTAGGGTGTGGTGTTAACCTTCTTAGTGTCAGAGATAATTATGTACCTCTCTTTTACTTGCATGCACAGCCTATTAAAATCAATGTCAATACAGGACTGTACTTGTCAGTATCTTCCTGTTTGATTTCAAATTATTGTTTGTTTTTTTACCTCATCACACAAGTTATATATTAAATCACAACAACTGTATGATTACAATGAGCAATATAAGGCAGATTGTGGTTTATTGTAGTTAATTAAACAACAGATTGCAGTTTACTAACTCTCCGAATTTACTATTCATTGTGAAAGGCCAACACTGGCCAGTTTCTCCACTATGAAGGGCTGTACCAGCTCTGCATAATTTGTATTTAAATGGGTAAGGAGACTTTCGAGAATAACTATACATCTGTGAGAGTAATGTTCCCTACAGTAGAAGCTCTCTGGATTTGGCCCTTCATATAGCATAGTGCACTCAAGGAGTTGAAATCATAACTCTTCAGCAAAATCTTCCTTTAGTGAATGCACTTCAGAAAGTTAGCAAGAGAGTTTTAAGTTTTATCTCACTTACTTAATCTTATAACCACACAATTGTTGATTCTGTGAATGTTAGGGAAAAGCGTCTTGTCGAACCCTGCTTACAGAAATTCAAGGATTAGAGTAATGTTGGAATCCTGAAAGGACAAAGCTCTAGCTTGACGCCATTCACAAAAGGGCTTCCAAATCTGAATGTATGTAGAGGACACAACCTGGTCCAACCTGGCTAGATGATAGCTCCTATTCTGTCTCCAGGCAATGAGCTTTAGGTAATCAGGATTGGTATTCAGGACAAGACCTTAATAAAGAAGGTACAGTCTGTTTGGCAACCTAAATTGACTGGCCACGTGTTTCACCAAATATCATCCTCTCCATTACTGACCTGGACTGTTGTAAGGAATTCCCTGTTGTCTACCGCTTATTGTACTGCGCTGACTGATTCCCTGTTTACAGACCTCTTGACTTCATCCCGGTTTACTCTCCTGTTCTGCTGATTGTGTATCGCGCTGAAGGATTTTCCATTATCAGACCGCTTAGCTTTTCCTCAAGTTTATCCAATTGCCTGCTGATTTGCTCCATCGTTACGCCATTCACCCCTTCTCATTAAAGAGACTGTTTAAAACTTGCTACTTACCTGCTCCGTTGGATCTCCAGCCGACTGCTCTGTTTGTTCCGCCTCCTAGCTACTTTCTGGCTCATTCGCAATACTGCACTACAGCCCTTCTGCACTACAGCCCTTCTGAGACACAGGTACTACAACTCTGCCCTGGGTTCACAACCTGGACTTTTCTTCTATATTATAAGCCCTATTAAATCTGTATTAACAGAGTCTGTTACTTACCGATCAAGTCTCATTATATTGCATAACTATTACAATAAACATTGTTGGATACTCACTGCTCCTTGATTCTGTTGCTACCAGAATCTGTGACTGTAAAAAGGATATTACAGTCACAGATATTGGGACTAAATCCTTCTTTAAGTGAAACTCCAGTAGAAATTCCAGGGCATTGTCCTGATGAATGATTGGAAAACCCCAACAATGAGCTGTAATCATCTACAAGGATGGTGTCAGCCTCTAGAGAGATTAGGTTTAGTATTCCTAGTTTTGTTTCTCGTAGATATTCTAATTTGGAAGTGTGGCTGGTCAGTCTTATCCCTAAGGGGCTGTCCAGTGAAATGAGCGTGTCTACCTTATTAACAGGGAAACAAAACAAGGTTCTTCAAACACAACTTGCCTTCCTCAACAGAAGACAAATCTTTGAAGGATATGCCCTAAGGCCTGAAGATGAAACACTGGTCGAAGAATCCATCTGAAAATGTAAAATCTCGGATAATCTTAGTTGATGAGCAGGCATGAACACCTGCAAAAGCATCTATAGTTGAACTGATGGTAGCAAGCAGCGAAAATGTTCAAACGTGCAGTTCGGACTAAGGGTCACCACACATCATTTTACAGGATGCACAAGCAGCAGCTGCTCTCAACTTAGGGCAATTAAAAAAAAAACTAAATATATATCAGTAATAAAAATGTTTTCCACAGCCATAAATGTCTTCAACAAAAGATTCCCAAAATGATTACCCTGATAAACCTAAATAAGATTAACAATTAGTAGAGACATGCTGGCCCTGGGGTCATGGAGTGTGTGTGCATGTTAATGTGATTGTTAGTGTGTGTGTGTTCATGTGAGCGTGTATGTGTAAGTCTGTGTTAGTGTGTGTATATCCCCTGGATACTGGTAGTTTGATTACATTAAATTGGGCATAGTCAGTGTCTGGCAGGCCCTGGTGAGGAGGAGGAGGTCAGGTCCAAAAATCTTCACAAACTTGTGAGCAACTGTAGGGAAAGACTGCAGGTAAAAATGTGACGTATATGATGCCCTACCCAATCCACAGAATATTATCCCTAAAGTCTTGGGGTTTATCAAGGTCGGGTTTTTTTGGCAAATGTGAGATGGGAATTTGAGTTCTTTTTTAGTCAGCAGGGTTTTTGCCTTACAACTATTCCATAGATGCCGTGTTTCATTACATGTTAGTATGGGTTCTTTTGTGACATCCTAGATAAGTTGTGAATGCGTTCTTGGAGTAATTTTGGTAAGTCAGCCAATCCTAGGAATGTTCACCAATGTTCCAGATTTTTCCATTGTGGTTCGCTGGAGACCCATGGCTTTAGCAATGGTTTTCTAACACTTCCCAGACTCAATGGCTGTGTTTCTCATCTGTTTATGAATTTCTTTAGACTGCAGAATCATATGCTCCTGAAACAGTTGTTTCACAAATTATTGCCCTTAATTATATAAGCATAGGGAGTTTTATTCACATATTCAAGACTTAAACAAACGGAGATAGGGTCATCAGGGGATACATGTTTATCTTGCCAGAGGATGCTGAAAATGAAAAAAAAGCCATTAAATTATGAATTATGCTGGACTATCTCAGTCCATTTTAATGGAGAAACTTTTCAGGGTTGGCCCTTAATAATACATAGTGTGGTCAATGAATAGGAACAGTTCTCCTGCAAACACCCTCTTTGTGAAAAAAACAAAGAATATATAGTTTAAGCTAGTCTTTTTCATATTAATTGGTTAAAGTTGAAAAACATCAAAGGATAACCATTAAAAGTAGACTTGTGCATCCCTTTTCGGAAGACCAAGAACACAAAAACGAATAGTGCATTTTCGTTGTTCAAACCGAATATTGAAAAAACTACCGTATTTGCTCGATTATAAGACAAGGTTTTTTTCAGAGCAAATGCTCTAAAAACACCCCTCGTCTTATATTCAAGGTCGTCTTCTAATCAGACCTCAAATGGAGATCTGGACTAAGATCTGGACTAAGACTAAACTGATTGCCTATCGCCATTACATAGATGATATGTTTTTCATTTGGTCAGGTATGATGGAAGATCTCGAATTATTCTTCCTTCACCTGAATAATAATGACTGGGGTATTAGCTTAACTATTGAACAAAGTTTTCAAGAAATAGCATTTTTAGATCTTCTAATCTACATTAATAATTCACAACTCTGCACTAGAACATACTTTAAACAAGTAGTTGTGAATAGTTATGTTTTATTCAATAGTGGACATTATAGCCCCTGGTTGACAGGTATCCCAAAGGGAGAGTTAATAAGGGTTAGACGTAATTGCACGAATGAAGATATCTTCAAACAACAAGCTAATAATATTAGAAATGATTTCCTAAAAAAAGGGATATCCACAAAATCTATTAGATAAAACTTTAGAAGTGTGACAGAATGACCTGTCATACAGGGGCCCAAGGTACTCAGAGATGGCTCCAGCCTGGCTGCCAAACAGGCAGGAACTCCATTGTTAAACTAATCCCATTAACAGGATGGCTACCAGGGCGATATTCAGTAGCTAAAGGGGATTAAAGGTTGGGTTGTCTACCTGTTTATCAATGTTAATTTATGTTAATGAAGGTCTGTGGCTATATCAGTCTATGTTTTACAACAATAAACTGTTCATTCCTGCTGTACTCAGTTCAAGGTAGTTGTGTCTACTTATTGGGTACACATAGCAGGGTTCCAAGGTGCGAATGCTGACTGGTGCTGGAAGTGATTCCGGGGACAACAGGAGGATACATGTGGGTGATCTCTGGGAGTTACTACAGCTCTCTTGGTGAACCCGTTACAAGAAGTATCCAAAATAGAACAAAAAGATTTACTACAACCAAAAATGGAAAAAGGAAATAATAAGGAGGACATAGCCTTGGTCTTAAATTTTGATAAATGCCACCAAGACCTAAGAAAATAATACATCGTCATTGGCCTCTCTTATTAAAAGACAGCGACTTACAACAATTGTTGCCAAAAAATCCAAAGATTACTTTTAGAGGTGTTCCAAATCTAGGTTGTGATTTAACCTCTAGTTACACTCGGTCACAAAAAGATAATCATAATAAACATTTTTTAAATAATCAAAAAGGCTTTTTTAAATGTGGTTACTGCAGGCTCTAAAAGTAGTGACAAAGTTACAAGTTTTAAATCAAATGTCACAGGAAGATGTTATGAAATTAGACATCTGATAACATGTCACACCAGAGGAATAATTTATTTGTTACAATGCCCTTGTGGTTTACAGTACATTGGTAGGACTATTCCTCCACTGCACAAGAGGCTGGATGAACATGTTAGAGTGATAAGAACCAGAAAGATTAACCACTCTGTACCACTACATTTCGCAAAATGCCATAATAGTGACCCGAAATATCTTACAATTATAGGAATCCAGATTATCAGCAGGGATTGGAGAGGGGGTGATTATGTGAAAAAAATAGGACAGGCAGAAATGAGATGGGTATTTGATCTTAAAACCTTAGACCCTAGGGGTTTGAATCAAGAATTGGATTTATTTAATTTTCTGGATTAATTTCCTGGATTAATTTTTTATATTTTTTTGAGATTAAATATTCTCTCTTTTTTTGTTTTTCTCTTTAGGAGTAATATTGGTATTAATATGTAATTGCACCTATATATATTTTGAGATATTCATTATTATTTTTTGTATACTTCCTTATATACATGTATTTTTGTAGATGTTTATATCTTTATATATTTTTGTACATCTATATTTATGCATTGTGTATTTAAAATCAAGTATTCATCATATTTATATATTTATTGTTTTATGATGTACAAAAGGTTTTTTATGTATCTCTATTATATATATATTTATATCCATATTTATGCCTTAAATGCTTTTTGCATAATCTGGATACCTAGCCTTATTATGCATATTTTATAATCTATGGAATCATGATTTTGAAAATGTCTCTCTGATGCATCTTATATTATATAATTGAACAAATTGATTGATTTTAATTAATTTTATATATATAGTTTAATGCTACATATATATATATATATATATATATATATATATATATATATATATATATAGGACAGGCAGAAATGAGATGGGTATTTGATCTTAAAACCTTAGACCCTAGGGGTTCTTCTTATTTGTACCGGACTTTTGTGCAATATGTTTCAATCAATAAGGATACAATTGAAGATGATTAACACCACACAATATAACTTGAGACACAATATAACTTGAGATGATTAACATAATATACAGGGAACGAAGTATTTATGGAGAGTGAGAAGAGAAAGCCGGCACACCACTGAAGAAGCCTGATTGGGCGAAACGCGTCTGCGTGCCGACGTCATCGCGCTGTACCCGGAAACCGCCCAGTTGGAGGAAATTAGAGAGACTCAGATACTCGATACAAAAATCCTATTGTGAGCATACCGCACTTTATTTTTAAACATTAAACGCTTATATAGCTTACCTTCTGCCTCTTCATCTCGTACCCTTCGTTCCGTGACGTTACCGTGTGGACGGACAAACTGTTTGGGAAGGATTTCTGGAGGGAATCCTTTAGAACAACTCGATAAGTGGAAACGGAGTTGAAATCCCCTATCGTATATGTGAACAAGTTAGAGCAAACTATATTGCTCAAATTCATGTGAGTGAGATACCTCTTAGGGACAACACTTGTTATATATTTATCTAATTTACGGAAAGCACTATGATCTTTTATTTTTTCTTTTCCACATGTTGATATATCGGATGGAAATTCAACTTGACAATTAGGAGGAAATATAAGTATTATTTTAAACAAAATTTATGAAGCACTGCCTTTTGATAGACTTTACATTGTTAGTGATATAATTGCTAATTATTTCAGAATATTTAAAATTATTTTTGCGCAACACTATATTATTTTTTTTTAAGATCCAGATCCCCCGCAGCGCTGCAGGGAACCTGGATCCTCCTCTCAAGCATCCTCTGCTGCTGCGGCACTCCCTTTGTTAGGGCTTCTGTGACGGAGCGCCTGGATCACATGACCTTCCGGTGCTCCATCATATAAGCCCTGGCGGCAGTGCCGGCAGCAGGGGAGGTTGTCTGTACGCATAGAAGCCCCGGCGGAAGTACTGGCCAGCTGAAGTGGAGGTTTTCATTGCACAGATCTCCACCGGCTGCCCCACTAGACACCAGGGAGTCTGAAGCATGGGTCACAAGTAAAGGGATGTACTGGTAAGTCGAGGGGGGTTAAGAGTGGCATGGGGGTTCAATGTGATATCAGGGAGACATAGTGGCATATTGGGAGTATAAGGCATTTCTGGGGGGGTGCAGATTGGCATTTAAGGCATATCTGGGGGCAGAGTGGAATATAGGTGGTATAAGGCATTTCTGGGGCAGAGTGGCATATAAGGGGGTATAAGGCATGTCTGGGGGGCAGGTGTGCATAACTGGGGAAGAGTGGCAAATAAAAGGAAATAAAAACAAAAAAATCATTTTTTTTTCAATCATAGCTTTTATTAAATATGAAGTAAATAGTTTACATGTGAATTACTACCGTATTTGCTCGATTACAAGACAAGAATTCTTCCAGAGCAAATGCTCTGAAAAATACCCCTCGTCTTATAATCGGGGTTGTCTTGTAATCAGACCTCAAATAGGTCTGACTATGAGACTAAGATCCAGATCCCCCGCAGCGCTGCAGGGGACCTGGATCCTCCTGTCTTATGCCCCCCCAACTTACCGGTGCTTCTGACTCCCCGGTGTGTTGTCCGGGCAGCGGGTAGCGGGTGATCTCTGACAGCTGGGGAAGGGCTGCACGATGGACGCAGACAACCCCCGCTGCTAACCGCACCTCCTTCCGGCTGCAGCGGAACTTGTCTACGAGAGTCACGTAGACCTCTACCCGCTGCCCCGGCTACGCACCGGGGACATAAGGCATTTCTGTAGGCAGAGTGCTCTATGAAATGCCTCCCTTAATGCCACTCTGCCTCCAGAAATGCCTTTTAACCCTCTATACGCCACTCTGCCTCCTGAAATGCCTTTTTCCTATAGGGTCGTGTTATAGTCAGGCTTTTTCTTTTTTTCATAAATTAATATTCAGATTTTGGGGGGGTCGTCTTATAATCGAGTAAATACGGTATTTACTAGTAAAACTTTTTTCCTATAGGGTAGTCTTATATTCACACTTTTTCTTATTTCTTTATTTCTAAATTAGCATTAGTCGTTTTATAATCAGGGTCATCTTATAATTGAGCAAATACGGTAATATGGTGGCGGGTAAACTTACACGAAGGATCTTTGTGTTCATCTTCGTTAATATCTCCTACCTAATCTCCCTGGTCCCTTCACATTGCCTGTAGCCTACCTTCTCTACGCAGCATCGCAGGGGTTAACGGGAATGGGAATCCGTAGGATCACAGCATTGGTTGATACTGGAGGAGACCCCTGCCGGCAACCAATAGAGTCGCTAGTACCAACCTTTAACTCCTGGAACCACCCCAGGCCAAGTTTCGGCATCAGGAATTAAATGTCCATATGAGTAACTCTATTGGTCGCCGGCACTGAGCTCCTCTGGCATCAACCAATGAAGGACAGCTCCCCTTCATTGGTTGATGCTGGAGGATGCCTCTGCCTTTAACTTCTGATGCTGAAAATGGAACCTCCCCAGGCCAAGTTTCGGCGTCAGGAGTTAAAGGTCCGTATAAGCGACTCTTTTGGTGGCCAGCACTGAGCTCCTCTGGCATCAACCAATAAAGAGCAGCTGCCCTTCACTGTTTGATGCCAGAGGAGCCCCCTGCCTACGACCAATAGAGTTACTCTTACGGACTTTTAAAATCCTGGCGCCAAAGCTGCTCTGTATTTTTACCGCGTTAGCCACGTATTAACCCCTGCTAAAAAAATAAAAAAAAGAAAAACAACGAACAGGAAGAGCGTACACGAATATTTGCCCGAAAAGAACACAAAGATGAATACAAAGACTTGGCCGGTGCCCAAGCCTAATTAAAAGTATACACAATACAACACAATGCCATAACTACATACCTTGCAACCAGTATGATGTTGTATAAGGATTTATCAGCATTAGTGGGTATAAAAATATTGTAATAATATAATACGATATTATATTTTTATATACACTAAAGGTTATGGTTTTCCATACTACCGTCCAAGCACATGATTAGCAGAATGCCTAAAATCATACCTGTTGCTTGATTCAATGATTATTGATAAATCTAAATCTCACTTTAGACCTCCAGCCTTTTATAGAGCAGGAAGAACAGATTAGATTTTATCTCATAGCTATAATAATAAGCACTGTTACAGAGGACAAGTGCACAAAAAATATGGTCACTTAGTTTGGAAGAATATTTTACCCCTTTTTTAGCCAATATAAAATACAAAAAATAATGTGTTTTCAGTAACAACGTGGCTCACAGAAAAGCTGCGTTCCATAGGTTATTAGTAGTCATTAATGCTCTTTTATAATAGCATCTAGTAACAGGTAGCCCTCACCCGCATAACAAGCATACCATCAATATTTGTTTACAGTTGTTGGTGAAGTTTATTTATTGAACATACTAGAGAGTAGGTTTCCTTTACACAGATGGAATTGCAGCAATGAAGGAAAGAGAATTGCATGCAGCATCCAGTAACAGCTCAGTCGGGACTAAATGCAAATAACACTGAAATATTTTATAGAATTCCAAACTAATGTAACATACACATATATCTGCATATGTAGGTCTTTATTCATTACTTGTTGGAGGCATCTGTAAAGAAGAAAGAATATTTAGCAATTGAGAAATTTTATTAAACATGAGCACAAATTATGCAGAAGTGGAAATTATACAGGTACCAAAATAGTTTTTTAAATCTCATCTCTCAATGTTGAAAATAGTACACTTATAGAAAACATAATTTAATGCAGATAAGAACCATTCAGCCTACCTAGGCTGTCTGATATCTCATGTAAAGACTGAAACCTTAATCAGTCCTTGGTCTTGTGCTTACTTTTCTAATACGAAATCTTTTTAGTATTTTTTTAAGCCCTGCCCTTCCCTGCTTTATATTATTTCTTACATTTCTTAGTTTAGAAATTACTTGTCACCTTAATGTCATCTAAAATACCAATTTCACTTCCAATTGTAATATAAATTAAAACACTTTCAATGTTTACTATCACCACCATTAAAATTTACATAATCAAACTTAAGCCACTGATATTTTTACCTACCTTCAAATGTCACAAGAAAGTAAAATGACGGATCCATTCTTGATGTTAACATCTTTAATGATTTCATATTCCCCCAACTGCCGTCCATTGTAATAGAAGTGCTTTTTCCAGGAAGTGACCCCTTGTTTAACTAGGTGCACTCGGAGGTCTTTAATAGTTTCTGTCGGCCTAACTGTTACAGGAAACATTTGACGGTCTTCTGGCAAATGAACTATGATCTCATATCTGACCCAATGAAAAGATAATCTTCGCAATTTATCCATATTAACATGTTGAAGCCATTTTAAAAGACGCACATAAGACAGATCATGTAAGAGAAACAGAACAAATTCATTTCCTGACTTTCTTGCAAAACTGGTCTTGCTCACATTCTTTATACATTCTCACACTCATAGAAACTCAAGCACATAAGCATGTGCAATCCTGCAAAAAGACAGCTTCACATGTGCGTAATCAAGAACTTGTACTTCTGCACTGATACATGCCCACAAATGAGATTGAAAATAGTGATACACTCAATGAAAACTGCACAAAAATGTCATACAATGCCAACTACGTATAACAAATTCACAAAGTTGTCAAATGTATCAAAATATGTATCAAAACAACAGTATATGTTTTAACAAATAGAACAAGCCTGGATTCCAACCATAATAGTCTATGTGCTTGTCATGGAAATTATGTGGCCAAAAATCTTTTTCTTTCCCCCTTTCACTCTTTGTCTCACCCTTTTGTCTCTCTCACCTCTTCTAGTATATCCTCTCTCTCCTGTTCACTCCCCTCCTCCCATCCCCAAGTCACAAATCTCCTTAACTACATTCTATTATTTATTTATTTATTTATTTATTTTTCTCAACTCATCCAACTAATGATGCCACTTAGGAGGATATAAATTCCTTCTTGACTCCAAAAGGCAATCGGATTTATCAGCTTTCTCCTTGAATCAAGAGTTCTAAATATTAATGTTTATCCCTTTGGGAGGCATAAACGCCTACTTCCTCTGAGGATGATATGGTACCAATTAATAAAAATAGAGGATGTAGAGGACAATTGCATTGCTCTTTTAGTTCATCTTCTGAGGAGCAAATTGCAGGTCCCTCATCCTCTAATGCTTGTTTGAGCAGACATGCAATTAAAGGGACAGGGCCCCATAAAGTTAAAAGAGTGTTTCCTTCATTTGAGCAGCTTTAATATGTCTAGTGTTACAACAACAAAACTCGTTGTCAGTTTAGGTAGTGAGTCAGCTTCTCAAACATTTGCTTAGGTACCTTCTCATAGTCTGACCAATTCACGACAGGGTTCTCCTGAAATAGACTGGGAGTCAGAGGACATATTTCATTTCACAGTTCCTACTAAAAGAGGGAAGCCAAGTAATTTTCAGATGACCAGAGTTAATTTGCTGGCAAAGATAATCCCATCAAAATTATTTCATTTTCAGATTGGGAATGGAGCATGACTTTGAGGCCAGATGACCATATAGGTATCCCAGACTTGCAGTCTTTAAATGCTCCAGAAGTGTTTGTGGCTCTATTGTCCATTGATGGCTTTTAAGTATTTCTCAAAGCCTCCAGCAGAACAGTGCTTATTATTGGCCAATGATTTAACTATATAACAAATATTAGGTAGAACCCGATGGCTACACGCAGCAGGGATGTCAGCACCTAATTTTCATAAATATCCCAATTTGGAGGACCCTCATCTCTTTGGCCCATCAATTATTCAAAGTTAGGGGCTGGTACAAAGCTAGACTATCCTTCTCGAAGCTGAAGAAGATCCTGCCCCTATACATAAAGCCCTTTTACTGCAAGGGCCTCTCCTTTAGGGCTTCACGAATGTCCCAAATCACATCACAGCAAGCCCAGTTCTGTCATCACACAGGAAAGCATAAGCACTCAAGTGAAGGCTCTCATACCAGAAGTGGCACATCTGGAAAGAGAAGGCCTAACCACACAAGTGTTTCTCCTCATACAACTACATTGAGGGGATGTTACTACAGATAAGTGGGTACTGCAAATATTTCACATATGTCTACAATTATATCTCTTGAGCTTCCCTGTTCCCAGGGTAGAAGGACTCCTCTGCCTCTTCCATTGTTACAGCAACCCATTGCCATGACAAGCTGTAAGAGGTATCTGGTCAGATAAGGAAAGTCTACTTCACATAAATGTTTTGGAGCTGAGCGCTATAATTCCTCCTTAATAATGTTGTTAAGTGCCTTATGGACTGGAAAGTAGGGAGAATGCTGTAAAATAAGGCTTCATTATTGGGGGCTTCATACTGAGATACATTGAGTGCCGATTTTACGGCTGCAATCAAGGTTTTGATTTTTCATGCAAGAAACAAATAGGAACATACAGTTATCTCACCTTCTTTAGAGTGCAAAAACTTTGAATAATAACCCTGACATTGACGGGTATATTGGGGCTAGTAATTCAGTGAAAGGGAGGAGATTTTTGAACTTGTTGCATGACAACTACATGTCTCAGTTAGTAGAGGCACCTACTAGAAAGGAGGCTTATTTGGATCTTCTGTTAATGAACATCGTGGAGCTGTTTTCAAATTCGTGAGCAATTGGGAAGTAGTGATCATAATTTGGTGCAGTTTGAAATTAATTGTAAAAAGCAAACTGCTGTAAATGCTGTCACCAAGACACTTAACTTTAAAAAAGCAAATGTTAACAAGTTAAGGACATGCTTGCAGAGAATTAATTGGAATGACCTTTGTCCAAAGAGATACAGAGGACAAGTGGACACTTCAAAAATATATTTCTATACATGTACCATTAGGAAGTAAATCCACAAGAAACTAAAACCAATGTGGATAAATAAAAGTGTTAATCAGGTAATGCAAAAAAAGAAAATGGCATTTAAACTGTTCAAGTCAGAGGGCTCAGTGGCATCATATGTCAAGTATAAAGATACCAACAGAGCTTGCAAAAGGGCTATTAGACTGGCTAAATTTAACAATGAGAAGATGATAGCCAATGAGAGCAGAACAAATTCAAAAAGATTTTTTAAGTACATGCCACAAAATGTAGGAGTGATAATGTAGGTGTTTTGAAATCTGGAGATGGTAAGTTAATTAGTGAGGATCAGGAAAAGGCAGCAATACTAAATGCCTTTTTTCCTCTGTAGACAACAAACAAGAGCCACAACCTGCTGATTGGCAATTCAGCACTACAGAAACCTTAAATCAATCCTGGGAATGGCTGACTCAAGATAAAGTTTTTAAACATTTAAGTAAACGTAAAGAAGACAAAGGTCCAGGGCTAGATGGGATACACCCGAGGATACTACAGGAAGTTAGTCAAGAAATAGCCAGACTAACGGATTGGCGGAAAGCTGATGTGGTTGCCATTCTTAAAAAAGGATCCAAATCTGAGCCTGGGAACTACAGACCTGTAAGCTTAACATCTGTGGTGGGGAAATTAGAAATTGGCTTAGTGACATGGTGGAAAGAGTTGTTGTTAATGGTAAATTCTCAAGCTGGACAACTGTGGTAAGTGGGGTGCGGGTGCCTTGGGGTTCTGTTTTAGGTCCAGTTCCCCTTAACTTATTTATTAATGATCTTGAAACAGATAGTCACTTGTCTGTGTTTGCTGATGACACAAAATTAGGTAAGGTTATAAAGCCTGATCAGGATGTAGCGTCTCTTCAGAATGATTTGCATAAACTAGGGGACTGGTCACAAAAGTGAGATTCATGTGGTTGTATGGTGTAATGCTTGTAACCAAATGTAACCAGATAAATAAAGACAACTGAAACAATTTTGGATGAACAAAGGCCGTGGTCTTTTATTTAGCTTATAACAAAATTGATTTAACAATAACCAGACTTGGCATCACCAATTTGTAACTAAACATCAAACAAACAAAACTCTTGGCCCAAACCACAGAGTTATCAAATAATTTAATCAAGGCCAACTGCTTGTTCACTCTCTTTCAGGCCCGGACTGGCCATCGGGCACACATCGGGCACACATTTGCCCGGTGGGCCAGGCCACAGCAGGGCCGCATTGACTTAGGGGCTGATGGAGCTGCAGCTCCAGGCCCCTACCCTAGCTATGGCCGCATTAACACAGGGCATAAGGGGCACCTGCCCCTTAAGCCCGCCGCAACTGCGACCGGGTCCGCCACTCTAAGGGGCCGGGAAGTCCCCACCAAGGCCGGCCTTACGGTTCTGCGGCCGCACAGGGTTTAAATTAAAACATCGGGGGGCTTTTTTTAACTTTATTTAACATCCTCCATGTTAAATAAAGTTTTTTTAACTTTATTTAACATGGAGGATGTTAAATAAAGTTGAAAAAAAAAAACCCCGATGTTTTAATTTAAACCCTGTGCGGCCGCAGACCACTAAGGCCGGCCCTGGTGGGGACTTCCCGGCCCCTTAGAGTGGCGGACCCGGTCGCAGTTGCGGCGGGCTTAAGGGGCAGGTGCCCCTTATGCCCTGCGTTAATGCGGCTGTAGCTAGGGTAGGGGCCTGGAGCTGCAGCTCCATCAGCCCCTAAGTCAATGCGGCCCTGTTAATCTAAGTACATCATAACTCCCATCACTCTATACTGTTCCATACAGTGGCAGAGCTGGGAGGCAGAGGCCTTGCACCCCCACCACAGGACTCCTGAAAGGTAAGTGAACTTCAAAGAGGGAGAGGGTAGATAGTTAGGAGGGGGTAGTTGCGGCGGGCTTAAGGGGCTCTGCGTTAATGCGGCCATATAGGACCAGTCAGTCCAGTCCTTTATTCAGTCCAGTATTTTAAGGTGGGGGCCTGGAGCTGCAGCTCCATCAGCCCCTAAGTCAATCCTGCCCTGGCACAGGCGCGGTCGCAGTTGCTGCTTGCTCCGGCAACAAGGTAAGTAGGGTGAGGGAGGGGGGTGCAGTGAGAAGGGGCAGAGGGGGGTTAAATAGTGAGAAAGGGGGAGAGGGGATAGATAGAGGCGGTACATATTGAGAAGTGGGGAAGGGGGTTACATAGTGAAAAGGGGGAACATAGTGAGAAGGGGCAGATAAGATGAAGAGAGGGGGTAGTGTGAATGCGTATGAGAATGAATGAATAAATGTGTGGATGAATTGTGTGAATGCGTATGACAATTAATGAATTCATGTGAGGATGAATTGCTTGAATGATTTGTGAGACTGCATTAATGAATGTGTGAATGATTAAATGCAAAGATGGTACGGGTGGGCTTTAACAATAAATAAATAAATAAATATGGGCTGCTCAGGCTTAAATGCCCGGGCCTATTTTTTGTCCCAGTCCGGGCCTGCTCTCTTTACAGAGAGCAACTTAACCCTAATAAAAGCCACGACATCAAAATAACCTTATACATATTTTATTTTATTTTTTGTTTAAATAACATATATATATATATATACATATATACACACAAATTTTTTTTTTTTTTTTTTATAAATACAAGGGAAGGGTGGGCGGGCGACAATTCAGCAGCTCTTCCATTCTGCTCCCGGTGGCACAGCTGAAAACCGCCGCTCACCAGACTCTAAGGTCAGTGCAGTCAGTTAGCGCTAGCCAGGGTTAAGTGAACAAAACGCCTCAGATTCTTTTATACTTTAAAATCCCGCCCAAACCTAGCGCGAGCTGTCCGCGAGCACAACTAAACGCAAAAGCGCGGGCTGCACGCGAGTGCATTCCACAACAAAAAGGCGGCAAAACTAAGCGGCGCGAGCGCCTACCAGCATATTCCAAAGGTGTCCTTTATTTGAACCCATGCCATTAACCTTTACAGCTAAACTACATTCCCCAACAACCACATGTAACCCTGTGTTTTTTTCACAGGGTTTTTCTCAATATAGATAAGTGTACCAAATGTACCAAAAATAAGTATGCAACTTACCCTCTTAAGGGCATTGCATTGGGAAAAGGAGAAAATGAGAAGGACTTAGGTATAATTGTAGACCATAGACTTAGCAACAAAGTGCAGTGCCAGTCAGCAGTTGCAAAAGCCAGTAAGGTTTAAAAATATAATTTTACCTCTTTATAAAGCAATGGTGAGGCCTCACCTTGAATATGCAGTGCAATTTTGGACACCAATTTTTAAGAAGGATGCTATAGAGCTGGAGAAAGAGGAGGGCTACAAAGTTAATTAGAGGAATAGAGAATTTTAGTTATGAAGAAAGACTAGAAAAACTGAACTTGTTTTCACTTGAAAAGAGACGTCTAAGAGGGGATCTGATCACATTGTATAAGTACATACAAGGTCAGTATAAACAGCTCTCTAGTGATCTATTCACCAAGAGGTCTCTACAAAAGACACGGGGTCATCAGTTGAGACTTGAGGAAAGGAGATTTCAGCATCAGCATAGGAAAGGGTTCTACACAGTAAGAACAATAAGAATATGGAACTCTCTGCCTAAGGGTGTTGTGTAATCTAACTCTGTGGCATAATTGGTAATTGCTCCAAATAGGGTTTTTTTGCCTTCTTTTGGGTCAACTTTAGAACTAGGTATGTGTAAAAGGTTGAACTTGATGGACTGAAGTCTTTTTTTACTTTTTTTATTAATTCATATATGAAAATACTAGGGCTGCAACAACTAATCGATAAAATCGAAAATAATCGATAATGAAATTCGTTGGCAACGAATTTCATTATCGATTAGTTGAATCGATTATTATCGATTATAAAATGAGGGTTTTTTCAGAGCAAACGCTCTGAAAAATACCCCTCGTTATGTAATCCGTTTAGTCTGACTCACAGCAGCAGCTCCTACTTACCAGTCCCTCCTTGTAATCACTGTGACAACTGGCCCCGCCCCTTCCTTCTCCCAGAAGGCCAGAACCACATGGCTGTGACACTCATCTAACTGTAAGTATAAAATTAATATTTTGGCTACTGAAAGTTAGGGGAGGTGGGGGTTAATTTAGGGGCAGTTATGGTTAATGGGGTGTTTAGGGTTAATTTAGGGGCAGTTATGGTTAATGGGGTGTTTAGGGTTAATTTAGGGGCAGCTATGGTTAATGGGGTGTTTAGGGGCAGCTATGGTTAATGGGGTGTTTAGGGGCAGCTATGGTTAATGGGGTGTTTAGGGTTAATTTAGGGGCAGCTATGGTTAATGGGGTGTTTAGGGTTAATTTAGGAGCAGCTGTGGTTAATGGGGTGTTTGGGGTTAATTTTAGGAAGTTGTGGTTAATGGGGTGTTTAGGGTTAATTTAGGGGCAGTTATGGTTAATGGGGTGTTTAGGGTTAATTTAATGATGAGGACTGAGGGTTAATTTGATTAATTTAATAAAGTTAACTTAAGGTGCAGTTAGAGATACAGGGGGGCCAAACTAAGGGGAATCTAAATCCTGCGGGCCGTGAAGATTAACCCAGTACTTATTTATAAAAGTATGGTGTCAGTGTGATGCGAACGGGTCTGTGACTCTATGAGGGGACTATGAGATATCGGGCATATCTGGGGAGGACAGAGTGACATATCTGGGGGTATAAGGCATATACATTATATAAGGCATATGTGGGGAGGGCAGTGTGGCATGTCTGGGGAGGACGGAGTGGTGTATCAGGGTGTATAAGGCATATCTGGGGGTAAAGTGGAGTGGCATATGTGGGGGGGGCAGCGTGGCACGTCTGGGGAGGATGGAGTGGTGTATCAGGGGGTATAAGGTGTATCAGGCACAGTGGCATATGTGGGAGGCAGCGTGGAGTGGCATATGTGGGAGGCAGCGTGGAGTGGTATATGTGGGAGGCAGCATGGCAAGCCTGGGCTCAAATGTGCATAAATTGGGGGGGCTGGTTGGGAAATAAAGACAAGAAATGCATTTTATCAAAGTTTTTTTTTATTCTGCTGTTTGTATTTAACATCATTTGTTTATTAAATTATTTTAAATAAATGAAAAATTTACATTCATTTTTTTTATCCGATTAATCGACAAACTAATCGGCCAACTAATTGATTATGAAAATGAAGTTGCAGCCCTAGAAAATACATAAATAGAATTGATCAGGTAGCAGCTACACAATATCACATAAAATCTTTATAGAACCAGTATCAACTGGACTTCTGTTAGAAACATTCATACATCCATACAACCAAGACGCAGACAATCAGCAGCAGCACCCAAAAGCAGAGGGCACCCAAAAGCTAATTCTCGGATGTAGCGGGAAGGTCACTGGCGCACTAAACCCATAGGGGTGTAGTCCTAAGAATTGATAAAGGACCATCTAGAGTGAAGAGTAAGATTCAAAGAGTAAAAATAACATTCCATGTTTGATTGGAATGAAATTTGGTTCATAATCTCAATCCAAGCGGGGCCCTCCTCTTTGCGCCAACATCTAGCGAGACAGATTTTTATAGCAAGCAATATGTTGACTGCCAAAAGCTTCGAGGAATGAAAGAGCCAAGTTTGAGAATGAAGGGCAATATTGGCTCTAAATATATAAGAGAGAAGTTTAGTAGTTTCTAGCTTAATATTTGCCAATTTGCTACATGTCCACCAAATATGGGAGTGGGTCCCTTCTGCTCGGCCACATCTCCAACAGACACTGGAACCTGAGTTATGAAACTTACTTAAGTGAGAGGGAACCAAATACTATCGGTGGAGAAGTTTATAAAACGTTTCATGTAAACTAACTGAGCGAACTGCCTTCCTAACTCGTAGCCATACGTTTGACCAGCACTCCATGGGAAAAGAGATCTTACATTCACTCTGCCGTTTCTCTATTGAAGAAGGTAAAAAATCATTGATTTGTGTCCAGTAACACGCCCTGAGTACAGCGATACCCCACATGCATAGATAAGTCATGTTTCTCAGACATTGTGGAGTCAAAACTGGAGTGTGCACATTTCCATTTTTAAACTTTTTAAAATATTTTTTATCAGATTACTTGTAAGTGACAAGTTTAGGCTGCTGACATTGATCAGGAAGACCGATCAATAATCCGACATCGAGGCATTACAGCAATGCCGTTTAAGCGAGGAAAGTGATCGTTGATCACTTTCTAAGCTTTTTTCATTTAATGACGGTTCATGACCGTTAAAGGTCGTTAACAGACCGTTTTTGCGTGACGGCCCTGAACCGTCAAGGGTTGGTAAGGGGTTACATCCCGTGGTTTATCTGTTATATTTGGACCACTTGGTCTGGGTAGTCGGTGCAGACGTTCAAAGGGAAAACTACCCAGCTTATCTTCGTTAATCATTGTCGAGACCCGTTTCTAACAGAATGTGCCTAATTGATAGTTAGAAACAGTCTCTGGGATTCCTCTAATATGTAGATTTCTCCTACTTCAGGTCTGCCACTTTGAGTTCCATCTTATTTAAATCTTTCAATAATTTATTGTTCAGTTGTAAATGTTCCAATTCACTTCTCAAAAACTGTGATTCATTAGTGAGTTTATTTATATTATTTGATATTAGTTGAATCTCATGCTTCAGCTCTGCCAAATTCTACTTAAAATCTCCTTTAATTTGTTCACAAAGATTCTCTAATGCTCTCATTAAGGTATTGCTACATAAAGAATCCGGGGGGGTCATTCAAACTGGGATCTAAGTTGGTTCTCTCAGGGGTTGCCATTAAACCTGGGAGGGATTTCCTTGTTGTGTTACCAAACTTTGGTGGGTAATATCCACTTATTGTGCTGGGATTTGAGCCTTTTCTCTCTCTTTCCTTATCCCTCTCTCTCTTTTTTTTTCCAAAAAGGCATTTAGTGGGTTTTCAAAAGTATTCTTCAAACAATCAAAATAGGTCAGGTATATACCGTATTGGCTCAAATATAGGCCGCACCCTTAGTTTGGTGCTATTTAAAAGATTTTTTTTTTTTTAAATGTTTTATTTTTTTACATTTAATGTTAGGTAAGGAGGGTGGGAGCCTCCTACCAAACTTTAGTTTTGCAACATTGATGTAGATGCGGCAGGCGTGACCTCCACTTCCTGCACCAGTCTGCCTTATCTACATCAACATTGAGAATCAACAATCAGGGCAGAACTAAAGTTTTTCCTCGCCTTGCCGGGGGACCATATTTTTGCTGCACCGCACTACCAAAAACGCTCCACAGTCTTCTGATCCGGTCTTTCAGACGGGAGAAGGTAAAAATGCTAAACACCGATTATAGGCCGCACCCCCACTTTAAAGATTTAAATTATGGGAAAAAAGTGCGGCCTAAATGGTAATTATGATAAACTTTACTAAAACATTTCAAATATAAAACAATATAGCTAGTACAATGCCAACATTATTCGACACACACACACACACACACACATCTAAACATACACACCAATTCATAGTTACAGACATTGAAAATGATATCTACCAGTCTTGACTGAGATCTCCAGATGCTCATACATACATGAGCACAATCTAATCTACCAGTCCTGAGATGTCCAGGTGCTGTATTACTCGTCTAAACTAAACTGACCGGCTTTTGATATGGAAGAAAGTCCTAATTGGGCTTAATAGGAAGACAATGGACTGGTGGTGGTTGTTGGTGGTATGCAATGTTTGTATCTTCTTAAGTTGTTTCCAGAAAAGGCTTCCTCCTATCATCCCTTGGCGTATTCACAACCTTAGGACAATACAGCTATAGACCTACTGCCCCGATATGGACACACCTTGAAATTTACAACCTATTCCTTCGAACACATACATAATTTGACTCTAATGCACACCTCGTCCATATTCATACTTCAAATCCCATGTAATCTAATAGAACAAAAATTGCACTGTAAATTTAAGTTGAGGTTTTACCACTGAATTCTAAAAGAGGCGAGATGATGTCCTCCAATGAAATCAATACTTTGTTTTATACATGTCAATATCGTATTGATCTTTGCAGCTACTTACTGGCATTGCACACGGCCGCCAAGTCTGTGGACTATAATTATTCCTAAATGCTTCTCATTAGTGGTGTTTTTCCCCCACAGGGAGATACCATTTAACCCCTTAAGGACCAGGCTGTGTTTTACCTTTTGTACCATTGGGACCGAGGCTGTTTTAACACTTTTGCGGTGCTCGTATTTAGATGTAAATTTTCTCCTCACTCATTTAGAGTACCCACGCAAGATATATATTGCTTTTTTCAGGACAAGAAGGGCTTTCTTTAGATACAATAGTTTTGATCATATTATCCAACTTCCCATATTTTTTTATTTTTTTTTTATAAAATATGATGAAAAATTGAAAAAAAAAACATTTTGACTTTCACCCGAAAAATCTTTTACTCATCAAAAAAAAGCTGCCTCACAGTCATGAATATACCGTATTTGCTCGATTAGAAGACGACCCTGATTATAAGACGACCCCCCAAATCTGAATATTAATTTAGGAAAAAAAGAAAAAGCCTGAATATAAGACGACCCTATCGGAAAAAAGTTTTGCCAGTAAATGTTAATTTATCTAAATTATTTTTTTTTAATAAAAGCTATGATTGAGAAAAATATGTTGGTTTTATTTCCTTCTATTTTCCAACCTGCCCCCCAGTTCTGCACATCTGCCCCAGAAATGCCTTATACCCCCTATATGCCACTGTGCCCCATGATATGCCTTTTAACCCTCTAAATGCCACTGTGCCCCATGATATGCCTTTTAACCCTATATGCCACTGTGCCCCATGATATGCCTTTAGACCCCCTATGTGCCACTCTGCCTCCAGAAATGCCTTATACCCCTATATGCCACTCTGGCATTTAGAGGGTTAAAAGGCATATTATGGGGAAGAGTGGCATATAGGGAGGTTTAAGGCATTCAGGAGGCAGAGTGGCGTATAGAGGGTTAAAAAGGCATTTCTGGAGGCAGAGTGGCATTAAGGGAGTTAAAAGGCATTTCACAGAGCACTCTGCCTCCAGAAATGCCTTATGCCCCCCCCCAAACTTACCGGTGCTTCTAACTTCCTTGTCATGTAGCCGGGGCAGCGTGTAGATCCCACGCACTTACGCTGCAGCCAGAAGGAGGCGTGGCTAGCAGCGGGGTTGTCTGCGTCCATCGCGCAGACCTGCCCCGACTGTCAGAGATCAGAGTTCCCCGCACCGGCGCGGGGAACTCTGATCTCTGACAGCCAGGGAAGGTCTGTGCGATGGACGCAGACAACCCCCGCTGCTAGCCACACCTCCTTCCTGCTGCAGCGGAAGTTGTCTAAGCGAATCACGTAGACATCTACACGCTGCCCCAGCTACACACCGGGGACTCAGAAGTACCGATAAGTGGGGCGGGACAGGAGGATCCAGGTCCCCTGCAGCTGCGGGGGATCTGGATCTTAGTCGTCTCATAGTCAGACCTATTTGAGGTCTGATTTTAAGACGACCCCGATTATAAGACGAGGGGTATTTTTCAGAGCATTTCAGTACTTTGAAAGGAGGAGGGGGCACAATTCAAAGACGTGGGTAGCGGGAGGGTCAGAGCAGAGAGATTACTGGATGGAGCCAGTAAGAGCTAACAGAGCAGGAAGGGGTTTGAAGCATAAGAGGGACCTGGAGGGGATGGGGAGAAATACTTACACTTGTAGGAATTTAAAAGCTGGGATAGGGACAGGATGAAAATGTGTAACATAATTTGCAAGGCAACTAAGGAAAATTCCCCGATTTAATTAGACATTATGCAGGGCCAGACAGGCTCTTCGTTATTTATAGGGAGGTTAAGGGAGTTAAAACCACACAGTTTGCAAAGCAGTATTAACCTCACAGCAACCAGAGGAATAATGCTGCCGATTAGATTTGGTTGCTATGGAGATAGCACTACTATTAATACTTTACATCACAATTGTGCTTTATAAGAACACCATTGTGTTGTTAACATTCTTTCACTGCAAAGGATAGGCAATCTGTAGGCCATGCTAATCTATCCCTTCTCACCACAGTCTATTAACAGGGATAAATATGAGTCTACCCCACAGAAAAGGAGTTTTGAACTTTGTATGGCAAATCATCCATTTAACTAAGTAGCATAGAAGTGTTTTAGGTGTAAAACCGCAGAACACATTCTAAGCAGATTAAATGTAATGCACCAAACTGAGCAAGCAGAGAATTATTGTTTAAACTGAAGCCCTCACCTCCCCAAAAGACTATATTGATTATCCGTCTTATGCCCAATATGCATGGTTATTTTGCATGGATCATCACAAAACAAAGAGGGAGAGGATGTTCAATTTCTAAGAAAGCAACACCTAAAGAAAAAAAACAAACTTGTTGACAAGCAATTTATTAAATCTTTCCACAGAAAAGATGTGATACATAAGTAGAACAAAACAATAAAAAAAGAAAGGAAATTATGCTAAGTAGTCATCATACGTGGAGCAATGCTCATTGACATCAATTCTTGGAACAAAAGCTTACAGGCGTATGGCATGCGTACCAGGGAGATCTAAAAAAGAAAAAAAAGGTTCAAATGAGTATAGGGTAAAATGTACTATTTAGCCTAAAGGTTTCAATAAAACCGTGAAGTAATATAGCATATAGAAGTTAAGACAAAAAAAAGCCATTGGAGGACACCTTATATATATTTATGTGTATACCCCCCCAATGATACTGTGCCATACTTACTTGTGTTTTATTTCTGCAGCCTCTGCATTCATATGTGTGTGTCCTAGTGTTAGCAATAGCCATTAACCCACAGAGATTGCAGACATGAACTTGATAAGGATCAGAGGCTTCAAATAATCGCTCTCTTAAAAACTGTGCTGCTCCATGAGCAATCTGGCAATCTCGCTCCATTTCACCAAAACGCAAGCCTCCGTCACTATGAAGAATATACATATAAAAAATTAAGTTCTGTTGTGTTTACTCCAACAGATGGAAAAACCTTCATTCAACAGTACTGTGACTTACCGAGATCTACCCTCCATTGGCTGTCTGTTCAAAATCTGAATAGGGCCTCTTGCCCTGGAGTGAATTTTATCATCTACCATGTGCTTTAACCTCTGGTAATAAGTAGGGCCAATAAAAATCTGCGATGTGATTTTGCGTCCTGTGAATCCATTGTACAGAACCTATATATAAAACAGTGTTTAAAATATGCAAGAGTCAGTTATTTAAATGTTGTTCACGCTCTCTTTTCCCACCTTTATACATTATCTCTCTCTTATCAACCTATTGTTGATTGGCCCTCCTCAAACATGATCTTTGATGTAACTTCTCGGTCATACATATGTTGATGATCCAATTAAGAGCATATTGGTTTAAGCCCCAAATACTCATGACTAGGGTTCTGTTTCTCAGGATGAAGAACACACACTTGTGGTAAGTTTATAATGTTTGATGTCTGAATTGATTTAAAAACAGCAAAGCAATCATCCCATGGAAAGATGGCTTGGCAGTGACCTGTAAACTTTGTGGCATTGAAGCTAGAACAAAGATATGGTGATGGCTGAAATTACATTTCATTGGACAGAACAAGTGTGTTTACCTCATTTCCTCTAAGATGATACCCATAATCTGATAACAGATTAGAAATCTTCTGCACATTAACTGCATCATTAAAAGGTGTTGCATCACCTATTTCTCCCTTGTTTGCCGATACCTATAAAAAAAAAAAAAAAAAAAAAATTAAAATTGTACATGAAATACTCGAAACCCAAAAGCCCAACAAGATGTCAGGCACACTGAAGAGATGTTCGTTCTTTCTATACATATAGAAGTTAGAGTCTTCCCATTTGTCCTGCTGCTCATTAATTTGACAAACCAATACATCAATGACACAGAGTGCCCTCAGCTTTTACATACGAGGGACGTTCCAAAAGTTTCTGCACTTTTATATATATTTTATATTAAAAAGGTGCGGAAACTTTTGGAACGTCGCTCGTGTATATCCGATATAGAATTTGCTGGCAGGTAAGAACCGTTTTGTATATCCAGTCTTTCCATTTTAAGTGCTTAGTTTCTATATTAATCTATATAGGAGGTTGTTCTGAAGATGGAGTCTGCTATGCAGCATATTTTGTTTCTCTGCATAAAATGCATACAATGTCTAACTGGAAATCAGTTAAAACATGACCACACTGAATATAATGAACTTAAGCTTGGCTTACCTTCCCTTGGAGACATTCAATCAAATGTCCAATGGTCATACGAGAAGGGATGGCATGAGGGTTGATGATAATATCAGGAGTAATGCCCTCACAGGTGAAAGGCATATCCTAAAGAGAATACGATTTTCATAATTATGGCAAATGTTTGAAATTAAAAAAAAAGTATATTTGAGGAGTTTTAATTGTATTTACTTTTGATTTAATGTACCTGAACTTTTATTTACAGCTTAGGGTCAATTGTTTGATTTTCATTAGGGAAAATTATAAATCAGATATTTTACTTTTATTATTGTGCAAAAAAAGTGTTTATATTGCGTTTATAATATGTTAAATGAGTGGGCAAAATCTAGAATATGTCAGCCATTACATGGGAAGAAGATACAAAGTTTGAGCCAACATCTGCATGTATGAAAAACCTTAATAAAATGAAACTTTGTTATAAAATTTCTTGTTTTAGCCTGCCCTAGCCATTTCCAATGCATTCCAGAACCACTATGAAACAGCCAAGAACACTATCTATAAATGTTAAAGGGGGATTTATACCAAAGTTTAATAACAAAACTAGATAGGTATTTATAGGACTGTATTTTGTGTCCCTGTGTTTAACCCTAATATTCTGGAAAAAAAAGTCAGGCCCAATAAAATACAAAAATATGCATTTATATATATATATATATATATACCTCCTGTCTGTACTGAATACCACAGGTACCCTTTTGTCCGTGTCGACTAGCAAACTTATCTCCAATCTGTGGGATTCTAACTGAACGTACCTAGGAAATAAAAATATATAAAAACATGTAATTCACAAAAATAAAATGTTGTACAAATATTCGGATGTATATTCGGAAAGCTTAATATTGGTCATGTTAAGTGACAAACCCACCCTTATCTTGCAAAATTTGTATCCTTCTTGATTGAGAGTCACCATGACTTGATCGACAATTCCTGTTTCACTGGTGCGTAGAAAAGTGCTACAGTCTCTCTTTGTGTATCGACGGTTAACACTTTCGAGCTCATCATCATTTTCGGGCAGTGTTACGGTTTTACCAATTATCACATCATCCCCAGACACACGGACACCAGGTGCTATCAAACCATCATCATCTAATTTATCGTAAATGGCATGTCTCATACCTGTGAGAGGAGATAATATAAAAGTTAAAAACATGCCTTTATACACCTAAAATGTACAGGATCCAAAAGATTTTTCAATCTTTCCTGACATTATGGAAAATTCCTGCAGCTTGTCATCACTATAATTATCCTTTTTACCAGCGTAGAGGCTGTTTAGTGAAATTTTATTGCCATAGGTTTATGCATGCATATGAAATTACATACACATACATGAAAACCGACAGTACACCAAGTTACACTTATTTATCCATTTTGTTGCACATTCCCTTCACATTCTGTATAGACACCTTAGGGTGGAGTCTGTAGAGGGCAGCAAGACCCTTTACTAAGGCACGGTGGAAGCATTGAAGAAAATGAAGGTTTAGTACCATGCTATTTGGATTGAATATATATTGTGTTATGTGTTGCATGGTTTGCCCTAAAGCGTATGTTAAAGAATAGCTTTATTTGCCCTTAAAAATATATGCTTATAGGTTTCCCTAAGCTGTAAACTTGTAGACATACATACCCATACCATGCACAGTATTGTGCCTGTGTGGAGTAACACACTGTTTGCGATTTGGTTTCTTAAGCGTTGAAGGAACTCTTTTCAGAGTTTATACATTTTGCGCATTAAATATTACATAAAAAGAACTGACCTTGGCATGTTTCACGGGTAGGTTTTTCAAAGACTTCTTCTTGATCAAATCCCTTCTTGGACTCTTGTTCTTTGTAAGAACGGTAGAACACAGACCTGTTTTAAGCAGACTATTTAGTTTTACTGGTAACAAAAATAGCAGCAATTGTGCATCCATATAGGTTTGAAACTAGTGTACGGTGTGACCAGGACATTGGAGACAAGAAGCTTTTGCAGCATTAATAATTGCATTCTGAATTCTTTAAAACGCTTAAACCATTTCTCAAGGAAATTCCTACTAACCCAACCCACATCAGTTAAGTTTACACAATGTTCTGTAAAATGGATTATGCAATTATAGAAGTTTAATGCTTTACGATGCGGGATGGTTTTATACAGTTTTTTAATCTTGACATGTACCACATCCTTAGACATAAACAGGCATTCTTGCCCTTTGCCTCTCTAGAATGAATAGCACTAACCTGCATGGTTTTCATCACAACATACAGGTACACTGACTGCTTCTTTTTCGAGGGGAGGGAAAAACAAAACAAAAACCCACAATGAATGCAAACCTGAAAAAGCCTCTGTCGACAGCAGAGCGGTTCATGATTACAGAATCCTCCTGGTTGTATCCAGTGTATGATGCAATAGCCACAATAGAGTTTATACCTGAAAAATAAACATTGAATGACTATAACTCATACAGGATTATGTATGCAATGTGCTGACAGGACCCTCATACATGCACTTGCTGCTTCACCGCTACCTAGTGAGGACATCTCAGTGTCTAAGATATTCTAACCACCAATCAGCTTTAAGCAGCAAACCAGTGGCAGGAATTGTCAGATCAAGATTTACATGGCAAGCTGCAGAGCTGCAGTTTCTACTTTTTTTCCCCAATAGGGCGCTTAACGGTCCTTTCAAGCTCTTTCTTACAGAAAACATGCAAAAAGGAAGAATGATTTTCAATTATTATACCCCAGGGGTTTACAGAAACGACAAATTATGCAAAAAACAATAACCAATGCACAGATGTACTTGTATCACCGGTAGCAAAAGGAAGCACATTTTTATAGCTTACCTGCTGGGAGCTCTCTGAATCTCAGGTACTCCATTGACCTTGTAGTGACAAGTGGTTTTTGTGGGTAATACAACACATGAGCTAGCGTGTCCATTCGAACATGAAAGTTTGTGATGTAAACACCCATGGCCTGCTTACCCATAGCAGACTGATATGTGTTTCTGGGAGACTAGAAAACAGAGAAATTGATATTGAGAGAAACTAAATGATATAATATAATATTATTATATATATATATATATATATTTTATATTACACGCCATTCCTCTTCACTATGCACATTAACAACGTAAAAGGTTTACTTTTACCCTTCTTGGGACCACATTGAAAATTCTATTGGAAACAAAGTACAGAGGTAAGGTAGGCACTCACCTGATTGTGGTCAGGGAATGGTATGATGGAAGCACAGACACCCAGAATCATAGAGGGGTGGATTTCACAATGTGTGTATGTTGAACAATATGCAACTCCCTTCTCTTGCAAATCATCAGGTGTCATGGCAAGCATGACCGTCTCCTCTTCCAGAGTATCAATATATTCGACGACACCACTTGCGACAAGGTCCTGCCAACTACATATGCCATGTCATTAATCAGGTTGCACTTTATGAGCATCTGCATGCTTCACCTACAGATGCAGCTTTAAGTTCAAAAAAAATCTTCAAAAAAACAAAAAAAACCACACAACTCACCTGTAATTATTATATTCACGCTCTTTCAGCTGATCAATGTGTCTCCTCTTTAACAGCAATTTCTGTTTTTCCACAATTAATAAAGGCCTGCATATTCGACCAGCATCGGTATAGATCCTGATTTCACGTTCTCTAATGTCTCTAATCATAGATACCTAGAATTTGGAAATTAAGAAATGCACATTTTCCAAAATAGTCTGGCGTAGCCATTTTTTAAAGCCAGGAAATTAAATAATGTCTGTATCACAGTAATGGTATTAGGTAAGGGTTTACCTTAAAAACAATACAGTCATCTCTAAGTAGTCAGGCAGTAACGTGGTATGCAACGCAATGTGTCGGCCTTCCAAGATACAAAAACGAATGTATGTGGGGAAGGTTTTGCTGCTGAGAACCCCCCCTAGTGGCACCGAAACTAGAAACTTCAAGCAAGTTCTCTTCTGATTTGTCAGTTAAATAAAGTTGTTAATAATAAATATAATTATACAGTTTAAAATAAAAAGCTCTCTGTGGGTGGAATATGTGTTACCTCAGATACAATGATGTCCATTTGACGACGCAGTTTCCTTAGTGTATTCATCAACTGTTCTGGATCTTTGTGTATGCCAACCCAGCAGCCATTCACAAATATTTTAGTGGCACTTGAGTGGGGAAAAAAATAAATAAAAAAATTACTAAATGATTAGCGTAGACTTCACACACAAGCATTGGGACACCTAATCAGCATACTAAGATATTGTGGACAACGCTATGCTTTCAACTTTGTGGGAATAGCGGGGGAAGGTAATTTTCTATTCCAGCACCACTGTGTCCTAGTGCACAAAGTAAGATTCATAAAGACATGGTTGGATGAGTTAGGTGTGGAAGACCTTGACTGGCCCGCAAAGAGCCCTCACCTCAACCCCATCAAGCACCTTTGGGATAAAATGGAACAGCAATTGAGAGCCAGGCCTTCTCATCCAACATCAGTGACAAACCTCACAAACACTCTACTGCAGGGGCGTCCAACGTGCAGCCCTTCAGCTGCTGCAGGACTACATCTCCCATACTCCTCCACCAGCCCCTTAGCTGAAAGAGCATTATGGGAGATGTAGTCCTGCAGCAGCTGGAGGGCCGCACGTTGGACGCCCCTGCTCTACTGGAAGAATGGGCAAAAATTCCCACAGAAACATAACAAAATCTTGTGGAAAGCCTTTCCAGAACAGTGAAAGCTGTTTTGGCTGCAAATGGATCAACTACGTATTAATGTCTTTGTATTTAGACTGCAAAGTCATCAAAGTCAAACCTATGTACAAAAGTAGTAAAAACATATGCAGCGTTAGGAATCCGTGTGACATCTTACATATTTATTTGCTGGTCTTGGAAACCTTCCACATATGATCGATTATTATTTTTTTAACATAGCATTTAGTTCCCAACCTTATAACATTTTAAAAGATGTGTTCTTACACAGATGCGCAAGAACGCCCAGGAACGCCATTTGAGGAAAGGTATAAATATAAGAGAACAGAAGTTGTATATACATGCTCTTGTAATTCAGATA
This sequence comes from Spea bombifrons, assembly GCF_027358695.1. NCBI lineage: Eukaryota > Metazoa > Chordata > Amphibia > Anura > Pelobatidae > Spea > Spea bombifrons. The sequence continues at coordinate 74,227,078 of NC_071087.1, read as the reverse complement.
AACAGTTTTAATTTATCTTTATGGCATTCAAATACAAACCAAGATCAAAATAATACTACCAGCAAAGGTTGCATTACTCCATTTCTCTAAATAAAATATTATGAACAAAATTGCGTTACATTATTACATTAACAGCTAATGTGCATTTGTACTATAAACGTGTTTTAACCTTTTTATACATACTCTGCAATGGCTGCTGGTGAAATTTCTTCAAGGTTTTCCATACTCCACTCCTCCAAAAACTCCAATATTGGAGAGGGCTGAGACCCAACAGAAATGTAAGCCATTAATGCCAGATTCTTTACAAGACCTACTGCATGACCCTGCAAAAAAGAAAAAAATTAACCAAATACTAACTTCTTCCGGACTATGGCAATTTACAAAGTAGGATACTACTCCACAGCAGAGCTTTTTCATTAGGAATTAAGAAGTCATATTTTTTAACTATTGATTAGAAACATACAAAGTGACGGGAGATAAGAACCATTTGGCCCATCTAGTCTCTAAATACGTTTCAGTCCATGGGGTAATATTTGCCCCTCTAGCTTAATGCCTTGTCCTCTTGTTGTGGTAGCATTTCTCCTTTTCAATAAACTCTCTTCCTTTATAATGTTGATTCCCTTTAAGTATTCAAATGTTTCTATTATATCCCCCCGTCACGTCTTTCTTCCAGGCTATATAGGTCATTTAATGTTTCCTAGTACATTTTATCCTGTAATCCATGAGCCATTTTAGTAACCCTTCTCTGAACTGGCGATACGGCCTCCAAGGGTGGTCTCACCAGTGCTCTGTACAGCGGCATGACCACTTCCCTCTTTCTACTGCTAATACCTCTCATAATAGAACCAAGCATTCTGTTAGCATTTCCTGCTGCTCTATGGCATTGTCTACCTATATTTAAATCCTTTGAGATAATTACCACTAGATCCCTTCCCTAATACGTTGAGGTTAGGACATATTCTATACTCTGGCCTTGGGTTTTTATTCCCTGGATGCATTGATTTGCATTTAATCACATTAAATGTCAGTTGCCACAGCTCTGACCATTTTTCCAGTTACCTAAATAATTTGCCATTTGGCTTATCCCCCCTGGAACATCAACACTGTTGCAAATTGTTGCATGTATGTATTTTTTGTTGACAACACCTTACCATCGAGACCTTCTGCAAAATCACTAATAAAAAAAAAAGGTACCCCACTGGTAACAAGACCTTGCTCTGAATATACGCCATTGACTACAACCCTCGTTGTCTCTCACGGAGTCACTGCCTAATCCATTCAACAATATTGGGATCTAAACTCAGAGTCTTCTATGTGGGACAGTGTCAAAAGCCTTACTGTAATCTAGAAATGAAATGTCTACTGCACCACTTTGATCAATTAGTTTGGCATGATCTTCCTAGGGGAAACAAATGTTGATCTTGAAACTCATGTGAAATTAGATGTTCAACACTTCTATGCTTTAACGTAGTATCCATGTATTTCCCCACTACAAGACGTAAGAGGCACTGGCCTGTAGTTGCCCGACTCCTCTCCACTGCCTTTCTAATTTCCCATCTCCTGGGACTCCTCTTGTTAACAATGATTTGTTAAATAAATCAGTTAACCGTCTTGCTAGTACACCACCAAGGTCTTAATAACTTGGGTTGTATCACATCAAGCACCATCAACTTATTTGTCTTTAGCTCAAACAACTGAAGTAGTACCTCCACCTCAATAAATTCATATGTATCAAATGACTTTTTCCCCCGAACTGAGGTCCCTATCCTTCATTTTTTATCTATAAAAACTGAACAGAAATATTTATTGAGTCAGCTAGACCTTTATTTTCTTTTGTTTTTAATTGAACTACTCCTTGTTTTAGTTGAATTTTCTAATTTAACTTAAAAAGGGTTTATCTCCCTTTTCACTGACTGGGAAATTATTTCTTCTGTGTGTGCTTTGATCTATCTTCCTTACTTTGGATTTTTTTGTATTTACTAAATGCTAACTTCTTGTTTTGTTTTGTTTTTTTTACTATCCAAATCCTTTGCAGAGTCCCACAGGGGTTTCTTTCATTTCTTGCTCTTACTGACCAGCCTTATATAATTTTCTGTTACCTTCAATAATCCAACTTTTAAATAACCCAATTTCTCCCGGCCTCAATTTAATTCTACAGTAATATCTGTTAACAAATCTCCCTTTGTGAACGCTAAATCTAATATGGCCTCCTTACAAGTTGGCTCCTCAACTACTTGTTTTAAAGATAACCCCAGTAGTGAGTGAAGATCTGCACTCCGGGCACAAGCTACTTTGGTTTTCCAATTCACATCATAATGATAAAAGTTATCCATGATTACAACGTCCCCCTTTACTGTCATTTTAGCTATTTCCTCAATTAGTAGATTATCTAGCTCTTCTACTTATTCAGGCAGTCCATGAAGTCACACCTACACGCATGAGTTACTGTACGTTTACCAAATTGTTATGTAACCCAAACTGTACTCTGTTCTCTTCACCAACTTGTGTTAGATTTTATGTTATCCTTCACATAGAGACACTCTTCCCCCTTTATTGCCCTCCCTGTCTTACATATATATATATATATATATATATAAAAAGGAGTACCCTGGTTTTACTATGTCCCAGTCATTTTTCTCATTATACCATGTCTCAGTAACATCCACTAAATCAACATTCTCAGTTGCCACTAATGTTAGAATCCCATGGTTCTTATTCCCTAAACTGCAAACATTTGTAGACATGATCTTAAGCTTGTTATAACACATACCCTCCGTCCTTGTTTTGGGGGGGCAAAATACATGCCTCTCCCCATTATCTGTACAAACCAAGCCCACATATCCATCCAACTGGTTACTAACTAAAACACCTTCCCTTTCTATACCGTCTAGCTGGGTATTTAATATGTCCTCTTCCCTGTCCTAGTTGAAAATCTCCTCCAACAGGCTAGCCATCCTCTCCCCAAGCACATTGAACCCTCTTGCATTCAGGTGCAAGAGCCCAGTGCTCTAAAACCCCAAAGCTTACACCAAGACTTCAGCAATGGATTGAGCTGCCTAATCTCCCGCTGTGTTTCTGGCGTGGTGCATGGCACAAGTAGTATCTCCCAGAATACTACCTTGGAGGTCCCATTCTTAATATTACTCCCTAAAATTACCTTTTAGGTCTCTCCATCTTCCTATTACTAAGTCATTGGTGCTGACGTGCACCAACACAGTTGGATCCTCAATCGTCCCTCCCAATAATCTGTTTTAATTATTTTTACTTTGTTACATGCATGAGATATGTAATATCTACATAATATAGATACTATCTATATACTATAGATATATTCAGTAAAAAAGAAAAAAAAACACAATAGGACAGCTACAAAAATTAGGACTGCGCTGCAAATACCAGAACTATTGGAAGGTATGACAGATAAAAGATGGCATCTTACTTCTGGTGTCTCAGCTGGACAGACCATTCCCCACAGAGTGTTATGCAGTTGTCTGGGTTTAGCAAGCTTTCCGTCTCTCCCAATAGGAGAGTTTAATCTTCGCAAATGAGAAAGGGTGGAAGCAAATGTCAAGCGGTTTAAGACCTACAAATATAAAATGTTCCTTGTGTTAATATTTTGATGTATTAAGGTTACCAACTTAAATTACAAAAGGGTATCAAGTTTAGGATACATGTAAACATAATATAACTAAAAACATACTTGTGACACACCAGCTCTTGCTTGATGGGCTTTCTTTTGGTCACCCCAATTTCCAGTAGCTAGAGAATACTTCAAGCCATCTGAAATTATTCGTGTCTTAATAGCCAGTTCCAAATTAAAATCCTTTCCTCGGTCAATGAATTTCTGTGCATATATCCGGACCTCTTTGAGCAAATTTTTGAACATCCTATTAAGACAGTTACGGAAAGCTAAACAATGTTTCCAATTGGCTCTCTCATCATTTTGGTACATGTTTTGCCTTTCTTACCCCCTGAAGAGAAAAGCAAGCAATGGTCCAGCCAGATCCAGCCTTTTGTTACCATAGTGATCTCTGTCATCAAGTTCCCTCCTTCCCAAAGCCGCTAGAAGAAGTCTGTGTACCATGTACCTGTAAACAAACTTCTTGGTTAAAGTAGTAAAACATTTAATTTGAGGCACCTGCAATATCTTTGATAAATAACAGAGCACTGCTAGTATTTTTGAATACATTTGTTGCAATAAAACTACAAAAATGTTATGTAATGCTATAAAGCAAGTTATCCAGGACTCAAATCCATAATGTATTAGAAAAAAAAAATCCATGACTTATATTTAGTTATAAACCTGGAAACAATAAGGATGAAAATAACATACTAGATATGTATGCAAGTTATTCTTAAAAACCTGCTTAAGTGAGTACCATTACTAAAATACCAGCATAGAAACCCGCATAAAGTCCTTAATGTCACTTCACTAGAAAGAGGAAAGAAAGTCTTACCCTAAAAAATATGCTTTTTTTGTTTCACAAAAGTCACTAACACCCACATGTGGAAGCATTTCCTTCTGCAAAACCTCTTTAGCATATTTAATTCTTTTTTCTTTAGTAACACCAGGTTTGGCACCTCTTGAGCCAATGAAATTTAAGGCTACATTCTGTTCCTGAATGACAAACGCTTCATCAAGTGAAGGCTTCACCTATAGCAAGCATATAGGAAAAAAATGCAAGTTTACATCATGGTTTATGTCAGTTTACCTCATGAATCGCTTCTTGTAGATCAACACCACATAAACAAAACGGACTCATTGGTTGCAATGGTGATAAGTCTCTCTTCGTCACAAACACTCCTTACATCCTCAATATGCAAAACTAACCAGCTTCTTGATGTTCCAAAAACATTTACATATTTTGTTTTCTTGCATTTACTTACCATTTCCATCATCTCAGGATCTTCAAAATCATAAATAATATGCTCCAATATGTCTCTATCAGATACAAAGCCCAAAGCACGGAACACAATAATGATAGGTACTTCCTGCTTGATATAAGGTAAAGTTGCAACAATGCGCTGGCCGATAGCACTTTTCTTGGCACCCTGATAAAGAATCCATTAGACTGTTATTTCAGAATTACAATTAACACCATCACACTCGTTGTCAAGGAAAAATACAAATGAATAACTATGAAGCCCTATTAAACATATGCACATACCTGACCACCTCTAGCCAACATGCTAACCCAAATGGAACTTGTTGGTCTTGATGAGTTCTCCAAACAAGACCTACACTCTGCTGTGTAAGCATATTTTGAATCCTTCTTTGCAAACACATACACTGTGTTAGTAGCCATCTTTTCTTGAGCAATTAGAACCTAGATTTGAAGAAAAAAAAAAAAAGAAAAAGTATCAGGTATTATACAATTTCTATACCATTAGCCAAGTAGATGGCGACTAAATCATAGAAAATTAAATATATGATCATATAGTATAAAGCACTTATTAGCTTAAAAATAGGATATCTGATGAAAATGGCAGATAAACACAAACGCCCTTAAAAATGTAAAAATAATCTAAAATCAATTTTCCTCTAGATTAGTTTATACCTTTTCTGATCCATTAATAATGAAGTAGCCTCCAGGATCAAGAGGACATTCATTTAACTCACAAAGGTCACGATCAGTTAGGCCATTTAACAAACAGTATGTTGATCGCAACATAATTGGAATTTTCCCAATGAATGTTTTTTGATGTTGAGTCTGAATTTGCTCTTCTCCTTCTTTCACCACCGTTTTTGTAATATCCACATACAAGGGGGCGGAATATCTACAGAAATACAGTGAAATAGATCAGATTACAAACATAAGTCTACTAGTGCGTGGTATACTGGAAATACAGGTAGATGTTAGCAATTTGTCTAAGAGTTAAGTATGGCAACACAATTAAAGCCATCCCTAAGTATCTCAAACATCGACTTTTAGAGTGCTGAGATTCTATCTTTTCAAATTAACTGGCAAGTGGTATAATTCCTTGGAAATTCAACATCAAATATTTGTCCTACACAAACACAGAATACCATTATAACCAACATCTGCAAAGCAAAAAAAAAAAAAAAAAAGAAAATCACATGAAGATTATACATTGATTTTCAGTAATCGCCATGCTAAGGTGGTCTAATTTAACTTACGTTAAATTTCTTAACCTTGCTTCATTTGGCATCATTGGTGAAGGCGCACCATCTCTTTCCCAATGGGTAGGCTTTGATAAATAAATTTGTTCAAACTTCAACAAATATCGGGGCTTGAAAAACACAGATAGGTTAGATTAATTCACATATATAACCCTATGACATAACATAAGTTAATTTGCTTCCTCCTCTTAAACTCACTGGCTCTTCCACTTCCCCCGACGTATGCTGAGCTTCAGCCTGCAAATCTATTGGAGGTGCATCTTCGACAATACGCTGCACTGACATCTGAATGAACTCATCAAAAGAATCAAGCTGCTGACGTACCAAACCTTTCTCATCAAAATAAGAGCTGCAAGAAGGGGAAAAAAACTTGACACGTTTGTGTGGTTTTAAAATAAAGCTATTGTGTTAATTGTTCAGAGTAAAATGACAAAGAGAATATTACAGGTGATGTTTTACCTAATGACAATCCAACAGGCCTCTTGCCAAAGATCTGGTGTGATTTCATCATCATCCTCATCATATTGCATATCTAACAAAACAAATTTCAAGAGTAATAAAAATTTAATATTTTACATTCACCAATACATTTTACAAGTGGCTTTTATTTATTAACGCGAGTTTAAGTTAGATGTTTATAAGTCACAAAGGCCTGCATCAGAAATAGTAGATCAATTGCTATATCTGTAATAATGGTTATGATGAGCCAACACAGAGGAGAGACAGCTGGTGGTTATACAGTGGTTTAGTAAATAGGCCTAAACATGGTATTAACAAAAGCAGAACCACCCAAATCTTAACATTGAAACGTAAAAAAAAACAGCTTCCTGGCAGACATTCCAATTTGGTCAAAAAAAGTGTACCTTTTTACACCCGATGCTGGTTACCTCATACAATGGGAACATACATAAGAACGTTTGTTGTAGTCAGCATTAAAAATACTAAAAAGAGACTTAATGTTTAATAAGCTATTCAAGCTAAGTTTCTCTCGTATTTTTGATTACAACTACATCATTACATGGATTTATTCCATATAGAGGAGTGCAATTTTTGCTTGTTACTGTAATGCGTTATTCTACCACACAAGCCCTGAATTTTTCTATAAAACAAGATCTAGTAAAGCTAGTACAATTAACTAGTAACAAAAATCTAACCAAGAGACACACACTGTTTTCCTTTCTTCCATTAAACCTGTCCAACCACGGCCTCTGCGGGTTAAGTATTGTTAACTTTGTTATTACTGCTCCTCGTTGCGATACAATGAGGCTTAGAGAGAGTAAATGAAGTAGGACAACCATAGCCGAGTCGGAATAAAGCATAAACATTTGTTTGTGGTTGCTGCCGCAGTGCCGCGAAAACTACAACGAAAAGTGAACGAATTCCATTCTCTGAAACTCGTGCATTTGAAGAAAAGACTTACCTTCTTCTCCATCGTACATGCTGGCGGTAGAAAGACGCGGGTCCAAAAACGGAATAAATCGCGCGGGCACAGATTAAATCACCACCAAGTTGCGAGCAGGCCCGAGCTTTTGCGTGTTTTTTTTTTTTTTGACAATAAAAAAAAAAAAAGATCAGACTTCCGCTTCAGGCGCGTGGATTTGACGCAAGCTTCCGGCTTCAAGCTGTTGACGTAATCGATAAAAAAAATTTCATTCGTTTACTTAACTGAAACAAAAAGATTGCTTATGGTGTATGTGGATTATCCCTGCAATAATAGTTACAGTTCACAGCTGTATTGATTTGCAGTCTTTATTACTTTTTATGGCAATAGATTTTTTTTGGCTACCATGTTTACTATGGTGCAAGTTTGTTTTGTTTCTGACAAGAAGTACATTAGGGTTATACATGTGTATCATTATTTTGTTTCGTGACAACGGCTGTTTTAACATTTCTGCAGTGCTTGTGTTTAGCTGTAATTTTCTTCTCTCTCATTTACTGAACCCACACAACTTCTATATTGTTTTTTTGAGGACAAGAAGGGCTCTATTTTTTATTATGATTATTTTGAAAGCATAACCTAATTTATTATAAAAATATATATATATAAAATATTGTACTTTTTCTTACTTTTATTACAAAAGCTAATGGAAAAAACTACTTGACCCCTTAACCAGGCTGTTTTTAATTTTTTGTACTCTTTGTGACCAAGGCACTTTTGCGGTGCTCATGTTTAGCTGTAATTTTCTCCTCTCCTATTTAGTGTACCCATACAAGTTATATTTTTTTTCTGGACAAGAAGGGCTTTCTTCAGAAACCATTTCGTTGAATCATATCTTATTTCCTATAAAAAAAAAATGAAAAATTGAAAAAAGCACTTTTTACAACTTTTATTTGGAAAACCTTTTACTCATCTGCAAAAGCTAATAAAAACATGCTAAATACATTCTACTATGTGTCCTGAGTTTAGCCCCTTGACTGCTAACGACGGCATGGTGCCGTTGCTAGCAGTCCCATTCAGGTGCTAACGACGACACCATGCCGTTGCTAGCACTACCCAACCTTGATGGAGGTCTGTGGACCTCCATCACCACCTACCCCGGCAGTCTGCCCCTCACACTGAAGGGCATCACCGGGGCCACCCGATCCGCCCGGTGATGTCACGCGCAATGGCACGATGCTGTAACCGTGCAACTTTATTAACAACTGACAATTGTCAGTTAAAGAGGTATGGGGGCATGCTGCTTAGATGGCATCTAAGCAGTTACAGACCCCCAACATATACCATTGGAAAGGTAATCGCCTCACCTTTTCAAGGCTTGTAAAATAAAATAACAAATATTAAGTTAAAAATGTAAAAGAATGATTTGGGGGTCTCTAAAGGCAGATAAATAAAGATCAAAATTGCCTAGAGACCCCCAGATTAAATTATCTAAACATAAACTAGTTTAACTTTAAAAGAAAAAAAGGTTTAAGTATTCTAGCTAAATGATCACTGTGGTAGCCAATGTTACCACACTGATCATATAGCTATGAAAAGTCACATTCCCTTTTTAAAAAAGTGCCGATACTAAATTTTAATCCCTTTGATCATGGGGTTAAATTTAGCCAATGGTAGAGGGAGGCAATTTTTCAAATTCTAATGAACTGCAAATAATATTAAAATCAGCCATTTAGCCTGTGTGGTATATGAGTAAACATCTCATCCCTGGAGCTCCTTGCATTTTTTTCTCCCTTTACCATAATTTCTCTGGGATTGTAAGGGGAAAGAATGGTGTGTGTTTCTGTGAGTGAATGTATGGAAAATATGGTGTGTGCTTCTGCGTGTGAATGGAGATATGAAAGGCGTGTGAATGGTCAGTAATTAGGGTTGAAGCCTTGATGTGGCATTACTGCTCACGTAGGAAGTTAAATTATGGCACAAAAAGTACAAATTTGCAAAAACTACACCCCTTGGCGCATCAAATGAGGGGCTGCATGTGTTTCTAGTACAAACCTGGAGTGCGCAAGACACAAATGAACATGTCGCTATGGTTAGAAAAAACATATTTTCTAGCCAAAGCGACATATTCCATCATTATTTGTGCACTCAACTTTTGTCGTAGAAATACATGTAGCCTCTCATTTGAAGCTCCAAGGGGTATAGTTTCTTGAAATGTGTACTTTATGTACCCTAATTTAACTTCCCAGATGTCTAGACCACTTTAACTTCAGATATGTGAAATCTTGTTAAAAAATCTTAAAACATTTAGGGGTGATGCCTTAGACAGCTGGGAAGTTAAATTATGGTACATAAAGTATACATTTGCAGAAACTACACCCCTTGGCGCATCAAATGAGGGGCTGCATGTATTAGTAGCACAAGACTGGAGTGTGCAAGACATAAATTAACTTGTCGCTTTTTTTTTTTTTATAAGTGTGATATTCACTTATTTGTTGTGCATGTCAGATTTGTGATACAAATACAAATAAGACCTCATTTGCTGCAGCTGGGGGTGTAGTTTCTAAAAATATATAGTTTTGTTGGCATATTTTAACATCCCAGGCAGCTAGAGTTGTTTAATTGACGGCAGCCATGCATTAAATTTAAAGATATCTTTGGTGATAGTCTAGTAAATTGAACTTTTAGCAATAAAATATTAGAAAAACACAGTCTACTGTTCTCAATTTCTGTTTTAGACGGGCCTGCCTACTACAAATATTTAGCAACACAGGTTTTGATATTAGAGTTTAGAAAAATAAAATTACAAACTAGTTTTTATTGAGTCGGAGGTGAAAAAATACACTTTTTTCCCATTTTTGGCTTTATTTTGCAAACCTAATGAGACATACACATATAAAAATGGTATATTTGGAATCTGCTGGAAAAAACAATATATGGTTTGTATAGTTTATTCCCAAGAAATTTACTTCTAAACGTGTTTAAACGTGAGATGCACCAAAATGCTTAAAACCAGCTTAGCACCCAGGTGGGAAATGGCTTAGCAGCCAAGGGGTTAGAAATACCCAATGTTTTTTGCTTTTTTTTTTAAAACAAAAAGCTTTAGAGCAATAAGTACAAGTAGCGCTTTGCTATTTCAAAACCATTTTTTGCCAAATCTGGTCATTCTGCTATTTGGGGCATCTTTGAGGCATTTCAGCGACATCATTGAAGCTTAGGAGGCAAATGTTGATTCTCTTTTAAAACGGTCGTCTGCCGCTATACAGTGTATGGTGGACGTTGATGCCTCAGAGAGGGGCCTCACGGGGCCCCTGATGCTGATCTCTGTGTTGCTGAATGCTTCGACATCGAGGAATTACAGCAACACAGTTTAAGCCAGGCACATCATTGGTCGTTAAGTGACTGTTTTTCCGCAACATGTCTGGCATGTCACTGGCCGTTAAGGGGTTAATAGATTCTACTACCGTATTTGCACGATTATAAGACAAGGTTTTTTCAGAGCAAATGCTCTGAAAAATACCCCTCGTGTTATATTCCAGGCCATCTTATAATCAGACATCAAATAGAGGTCTGACTACAAGACTAAGATCCAGATCCCCTGCAGCACTGCAGGGGCCCTAGATCCATCTCTCTGGCGGCCAGTGGATGTCTGTGCTATGCTGTTCTCAGGGTTTCTACTGGCGTGACATGACCTACCAGTTCTCGGTCATAGAAGTACCGGCCAGCAGCAGCGGAGGTGGTCTACGTGCATTGCACAGACCTCCGCCAGCTGCCCCCACTAGACACCAGGGAGTCTGAAGCACGGGGGACAAGTCTAGGGATGCCCTGGTAAGTTGGGGTATAATGAATTGTGCATGTCCCAAATGTCCCCCCCACCAACAACACGACAAACCCATGCATGGGTGGCATCACTGTACTCAGGAAATATTGCTGAACGCATATGTGTGTGTTGTGTGACATTTACCAAATGTAAAGTCACACCTGAAGTAAAATATGTGAAAAAACATTACTACTACAAAGTTTGACAAAGGCTGGTAGTAGAATTAGTGCATGGAAAGAATTAAAATACTAGCATCCAAAACACAGAGGCGTCTGATTTTCAAACATATAAGGTTTGATTGGGTAAATTTTTGCGCAGCTTCAAATATGTCCCAAATAGGACATGGGGCAGCATTTGGAAAAAGCTTATTTCAATAGAAATATGCTACTTGTACTTATTGTCCTATAACGTGCAAAAAAAAAAGCATTGGGTATTTATAAACTCAGCTCAAATAGTAGAATGTATTTAGCAGGTTTTTCCATTAGAAATCAGTGTCCCGTTGTTCTCAATTTTTTCGCTATACTGTATAATGTTTTTTTTTAAATTATATGATACAATCAAAATCTAAAGAAAGTACTCATTTCATCTAAGCCTCAGACTCTCTAGTTTTAGGGCATGAACTATTGCTCAAACATTGCTCCTCCTTTCAAAAAACTTCTCTTCTGTACTTTTTAAATGTCTTTATGTATTTAAAAATTTGTCAGCTAACTATTCTCTCTCTCTTAACTCAGACTATAGAGTTTGAGATTCCCCAGTCTTCTTTTTATACTTTTCTTGCCAATACCTCTACCTATATGGAATGTATTCTGTTTACTTTTGCTACACTGTCAGACTGTCCCTTTAATCATTTCCATAAATGCATGTACTAAGTGTCCTTATTTGGAGGCAACCAATGGCTATATAGTGCATATTTAATAAATATTTTGCTTGAAATTTAATTTAAAAAATATTCAGGTATTTGTACAGCAAAGTGTTGTAAGCATTTCACTGCACAAGAACAAGAGTCTACGGGGGTAGACTTCAGTCCATCAACGTACAAGGTAGCATAAGGTGAGTGGTTATTAAGAGATTATTATAGTTTTTTTTTTGTTGGGTAATGATACTCTTGATTTATCTCCTTTAGGAGTACGTATTACGCGGGCAATTCATTCAATTAGACAATCAGTAAGGTAAATGCAAGCCTTCGATATATTGCATAATGACCCAGGAATCTGTGTAAAAAACGTCACACGTGCAACGCCCCATATTAGAACCACATACGATTTTAGCAGGTGGATACTTATTTTGTTTGATCTCCAGCAGTACTTCTTAGTCAAAACGTTCACAAAATAGGGCAGCTATCAGATGCATAAGTTATTCCGGTAAGAAGCGAGAAACCGCCCTCAATATCTCACAGCACAGTATTTGTCTTGTCCCGTCGGAAGTGTAAACAACACTCAGCAACTTCCGTGTAGTTCTCGGGCTGCTCCCGGAAATCCAGACAAGCAAAGCTGTAGGACCCTTGCACACAGAGGTAAATCCAATTTTCTATTCTATAGTTTTCTATGGCCAGTTCAAGTCGTAACTTGCCATAGAGTACAACGTAGAGGTTTTTTTTATATTTTGCATAGCACCTAGTTGTAGCACTGTGCAACACTGTGTGTGGAAGTATGTATTCGTTTGTATTCTAGCGCTGTAAATCCTAAATAGGAAATTTTTATCAAGGATGGGTCACACGGCATTTGGGTTGACATAGGTTAGTTAAGTAACGGAGAATGAATTAACATTGGTCAACTAGTAGTAGCAATATTGTATTCCTCCTGCCATAACCCTAAATTATCATCTTTTGTCATTCATTTTCTATTCACATCATTGGCATCATCTCTGGAGTTCTCACCTAAGTCAAATTAGAACTGTCACAGTAACCTTTACAAATAAAGTAAATTATATAGCAGCTTCACTGCTCCTCTTGGGTTACTCCTGGAAGTGCACTCTGAGCCACTAAAATGCATGCTGCAGGGCTTCCTTGTATAAAGCATTTTGTGTGTCATCAGTTAAAGGAACCACAGCTTAACTCTTCAAATTTTAATGTTGCAATTGACGTGGTTGTGAGGGATATTATTATTGATTTAATAAACCTTCACGTAACAAAACATTCCATGAAATAAAAACGCATGACGTCAAATTGGATTACGCAGGTTGTGGTCTTTTATTTAGTTTCAACTCCATAATACAAACGTTTGCAACTTGAAACATAAACCAAAATATACAAAGCTCATGGCCCGTACCCAGAGTTTTCACTACACTTTGAGTTTAACCCCAGCCACCCTGTAAGCCAGATGGCCAATTTGACTAAATGCCATTTTCACCCCCTTTGTTGTGAGGCAACTGTAACCCCATCATGAGCCATGACAAAATTACCTTAATTATATATTTCTTCCATGTTGCCACCTGTGGCTCTCCTGTTTCACCGCTGTTCAACAGACTCAGTTCAACTTGGGCACTCCCTACCTACCACATATAGCTTCTATTTATATTTTCTTTCCCCACTATTAGCGCAGCACGAGTTAGTCGCAAGTCTGTGGGGACTTACACAGAGATCACAGTGTGATCGGTAAAGTGGGATCGAGGGGCGTAGAGTGAGAAACCATGTTTCTCACCCTCCTCCCATGCTGAAACAGAAAACAAAGAAAAAAACAGCAAGTAATTTTAAAAAATAATAATAAAAAAATCATTAAAATAGTATAAATAATAATAAAATAAAGTGAGCTAAGTGATGTCATTGTGACATCACTGGCATTAATAACATGTTTAAGAGGACCTCTAACCATTTAAAAAAAATATATATATATATTGTGACAGGGAACAGGGCATGGTGGTGGATAACATGTACATTTCCCACAAAATACTGCAGTGCAATGTATTCGATAACCCCAGGGAGAATGTTTTGTTACCAACAAAATAATGGTAATGTTGTAGTTATGTTTGGGTCCCTGGGGTGGAGCATTTGGAGAGAAGGGAGGGCCAGTGCTCCACTCCACAGTTTACTTGCAGCAGGTGATGAAGCCAGTCCAGGAGTTCTGGTTCTCTCAGATTGTTACTCACCTGTTACCAATGAGCAGCAGGGGGCTGCTACAAAAAGGAGCCCTGTGAGTTATTCAGGTGAGAAACACACAAGCAGTGAGTGAGACTGCATTTTTCTCCTAAAGAATCTGCTGAACGGTTCCTAAACAAAAAGGTCTGTGCTAAATGTTTTTGTTGGTAGCGGGTAAGCCGTCCAACGAGAGTTAGTGGCTGTTTGTCAGTAAGTGCTCAGAGAGCAAGGCTTTTCTTTTTGTTTGTTTATTTATGTTTGATTACAGACCTTTTAATAAAAAGGACTACAATTTCTAAAAAGAATTCAGCCTTATGTGGTATTTCAAACCTTGAGACTGTGTGGTTACCTGATCCCAGCTCACAATATATATATATTTTTTTTTTTAAATGTAAAAACCTTACATCCCATTGCCCTAGCACAACATCTACCCAGTATAACCCTGCTGCCCCCGTTCACAACCCCCAAACCCGTTAAGCATGCCATAAGCCTAAAAATTCTACAAAAAGCGTACACCTTATAGCAGGGGCGTCCAACATGCGGGCCGCACCTCGAGCCCTGCTACCACAAGAGCCCTGCTACTTGCCTGTGGGAGGGTCTTTTGTACTGCACAGAGGAAGGGGACCCCAGCAGAGTTCACGAGTGTAAGTGCTGGAACCTAGGCATGATGGGACTGTGATTGCTGTTAGCAATCACACTCTTATCATACCAAGTCAGTCAGTACATGCTGAAACCTAGCTAGCTGCCCCCCTTGATGCTGCCAGCAGTATGGGGTCTGCACATCACTTGCAGCCACCCTGTACCAGCATGTACTGGCTGACTTGGCATGATAGGAATGTGATTGCTAACAGCAAGCACAGTCCCACCATGCCTAGGCACCAGCATTTACTGGTTGCCTGGGTATGAAAGGAGTGTGATTGCTGCTAGCAATCACACTCCTATCATGCCAAGTCATATTGCTCATTTTCTTTGTCCAATTGTGGTGTGTTACCTACTTTTATTAAAAATGTGAGTTTTTATTATTTTTAAAGGTGGGGGTCGTTTTCGGTTTTGGCTAAGTGAACCGTGAATGTTTTGGTCCCGAATTTTCATTTTGGTGCATCCCTAGAATAAATAGAACTATTTCATTTTTAATTATCCGGAATTTGTAGTCACAACACTTTCTAGGCCCAGAAATCAGTGAGAGGAAAAGTAAAGGTTTTGTGTCATTTACTTTATTTTAATCTGCATATTTTATTAAAGGCCATATTTTCTCCCAGTGAAAAATGGGTGCGGCCTGCGCACGTATACAATTCTGATGAAGTGGCCCACTGTAGAAAAAACAGACACCCCTGCCTTATAGTATGTTCCCTATAAGTGCTGGGAAACAGGAAAATCTGTATAAATTAGGTATTTCTGAAATCAGGACACCTGAATTGATAAACTTGGGGGGATTTTCTATCACTTTACCTAATTTTATGAGGATTCAGAGGGAAAATGTAAAAGAAATAGGGTTTTTTTTTGCTATTTATCATTCTAAACTTTCTGCTATTGATCCAACTATGGTATCAAAAGAAAGCTCCATCTCTCCTTGAAAAAACAATATATAGTTTACAAGGGTACACTATTCGCAGGAAAAGAGAATTATCGCTGAACTGACATAGCGCAAAAATAGCAAAATTGCTCCGGGATGTGAGATACCAAAAACCCCTGAGATTGAAGGGGTTAAACACAGGACCCTCAATCACAAGTTTCTTCAATGAGCAAGCCTGTGGAAACTCCAGATGGTGTCTTATGATGTTCCAATCAGAGTATATCATGGAGTTCTTCTTTGAGATCCCTGTATTGCCCCTAAATCAGACTCTTTTGCAAAGAAAACACCCCTCTGGACATGATGACCAATTATGACACATTTTCCAAGAATTGGTTCCCATATTTAATCTGCCAATCAGTTATGGTGGGGTAAAAGTGATAGAAAACCCCTCCACTTAAGATAGGAATGGCATTCCTATAACTGGGGGTCCTTATTAGTTGGGCCATGAATCTCAACAGGGGTCCTGGGAAGATGACACCTCTTGTTAGAACAGATACAGGGGGCATGCACAAAGAAACACATTTAAATCAACATCAGATTAACCCGTTAAATGTCAACACAAAGGCATTAACCACCTCTGCTGGATTACCCTTCCATGCATCCACTATATCATATGAGTTAATCATGACATCAGGGCTTCTCCATACAGCTTGAAAGGTTTCCCAGCCATTGTAATTTTTTTTTAACTTATGTGTTCACTTAGTTACTGATTATACATCTTTTTTGATGGTCAAATTGCTAAAGGCATTTGAAAAGTTAATTAAAAGGGAATTTTCTTCTTAGAATATTTCATAGTGCTATACAGTGGGCAAACAGGATATAACAAGTTGTACATCACCTTACAATTTGGACATACAGGAACAAAAGGTTGGGGCAAACATACCGTATTTGCTCGATTTATAAGACGACCCCCCAAAATGTAAATATTAATTTAGGAAAAAAACAAAAAGCCTGAATATAAGACTACCCTATAGGAAAAAAAAGTTTTACTAGTAAATATTAATTCATGTAAACAATTTTTTCATATTTAATAAAAGCTATGATTGAGAAATATATATATATTTTTTTTTATTTCCTTTTATTTGCCAACCTGCCCCCCCTAGTTATGCACATCTGCCCCCAGGGTTGCCACTCTGCCCCAGAAATGCCTTATACCCGCTATTTGCCACTCTGCCCCATGATGTGCCTTTTAACCTTCTATATGCCACTCTGCCTCCAGAAATGTCTTATACCCTCCTATATGCCACTCTGCCCCATGATATGCCTTTTAACCGCCTATATGCCAGAGTGGCATATAGGGGGTTAAAAGGCATTTCTGGAGATATTATATATATAAACTGCTAACAGCAATCACACTCCTATCAAGCCAAGGCAGCCAGTACATGCTGGAACCTGGGGATGATAGGAGTGTGAGTACAGCTTCCCTATGCCATGCTACCACCCCCCCCTTACACATCCATGCTATCACATTCACAAACATTTAAATACTCATTCATTCCATTAATCACACATACTTGCTCAAAAATCCTCCCCCACCCCCTTACCTGAACTGCAGATCTCTCACTCGAAGACTTCTGCAGGGGCCCGGCTGTGCGAGCAACTTCTCTGGCCCCGCCCCCAGAGGAAGAAGGGGGGAGGCAGAATTATGTGACGCTCTGCTAGCTTCCTGTTCTCTTGCTGCTAGCAGAAGAGACGCTGCTCGCGACCAAAGCACCGGAACATATCCAAAATGTGTACCACCTTAGTTCCTTAATGTACATGAGTATGTCTCATGTATGGTTACAGCCCCTCATATCTATTTTTCAGTATTTGTAGCAACAAAAGAAGGTAACTTTTAAGCAGTGTAAACTTATTTTTTAATATAAATATAATTATTAATTAATAGCAAATCAAATAAAATCCTAGCCCAAACCATATGTTTGCTGATTAATTACCAGATGACGGATATCAGACTCTCCGAGGTTGCTCAAGCTGAAACTGTGGAGCGCCCACTCCAACTGCAAAGCGAAATAAAAAAAAAAGGCTGGCACTCCTTCAAAGATGAGACGGTCAAACAAAATTATCATTAAAATCATACAATAATTCCTTTATTAGGGTCCGAAGTCCCATAGTAAAAATTATAGTTTGTCAGATTTTAAGCCAAAAGGTGCTTTATCAAAAGCTGGCTTCCCTATAAAGATCTCTTATAAAATAGACCTAGAAATTAAGTTCTACCAATTAAATCAATTAAGAACACATGATGTATACACCAACAATGAACTTTTACAGACTATGAAAAAGAAATCAACGGTATAGAGTAAATGAAATCAAATATAAATGTAAATTATAAAGTACTTAATTACATACAAAATAAAAATGTGTATAATATATATATCTATATCAAAAAGGAAAACCATATCAAATATTTGAACAAAATATAAAAATATGTATCAAAACATATTAGAAGATATCTCTCCTACTAAAAACATAAACATTAACACATATTGTATGAAAAGTATAGAAGATTAAATAACTGGTATAGTTTTGGCACTATCGAGGTGCCGGCAGTATCGCACAGATGCCCACCGGCTGCCAGAGAGAATGATCTGGGTCTCCTGCAGCGATGCGGCGGATCCTCCTCTCTGGCAGCCGGCGAACGTTGCGCAATGTGCGCAGACCACAATACTTCCGCTGGGGCTTCTATGTGGAGCACCGGAAGGTCATGTCACGCTCATAGATGCTCCGGCAGAAGTGGAAGACAGTAGCGGAGGATGTCTGCGCACATCGCACAGACACCCCCCACCGGCTGTCAGAGATAAGGATCCGGGTCCCCTGCAACGCTGCGGTGTATCTGGATCTTAGTGTTATTAATCGACCTCTGTTTGAGGTCAGATTATAAAACAAGGGGTATTTTTCAGAGCATTTGCTCTGAAAAAACCCTCATTTTATAATCGAATAAATCGATTCAACTAATCAATAATGAAATTCGTTGGCAACGATTTTCATTAACAATTTTATCGATTAGTTGTTGCAGTCTTAGATGTAACGTGACCCCAATAGGTTACGGTCACTGCGTGCAGGTTCAAAATTGTTTAGAAAGGGCCCTTCTGACCTGGACTTACCTGGTCCAGGTTGGAAGGGCCCTTTTTTAAAAATTACCGGGAGACGGGAACAAGTGGTCGCCCGGGACCCTTGTAGTTAAGCCACTGTTTGGGCCGGTTAGAGGGAGATCCATTATCTCCCCTTAACCTGCCCTGCTCCTGCAGACCCGACCCGGACCCAAAAAATTGTGAAATAATGCCGGTTCTGCTGCTCTCATAGTTTCTCAGCTTTTGCAAGGTTAAATTTAAACTAAATGTCTACAAAACATATTTCCAGCTATATGAAGCTTTAACCCCTTAAGGACAATAGGGGTTTTTACTCGTAGTATATTGCGGGACAATGGCTCTTTTAACGTTTTTCAGTGTTACTGTTTAGCTGTGATTTTCTTCTCTCTCATTTCATGCTCCCACACATATTATATATTGTTTTTTTCAGGATAAACAGGGCTTTCTTTAGATACCATTCATTTTATCATATCATCTAATTTACTATAAAAAAAATGATAAAATATGGGGATTTTTTGTAAAAAAATTACTTTTTCTCACTTTTTAAACAGAAAACTTTTACTCATCTGCAAAAACTAATGAAAAAACCTGCTAAATAGATTCTACTATTTGTCCTGAGTTTAGAAATACCCAATGTTTTTATGTTTTTTTGCTTTTTTCTACACATTATGGGGCAATAAGTACAGGTAGCGTTTTGCCATTTCAAAACCTTTTTTTCCAAATCTGGTCATTATTCCCCCCATGTGCCATTTCAGGTATCTTTGAAGCCGGCCAATGAAATTTACCCCATCAAATCATATATTTTTAAAAACTAGACACCCCAAGGTATTTGAAATGCTGGTATTTTAACCCTTTCAATGCACTAATTTTACCACTACCCTTTGTGAAACTTTATGGTAGTAATTCTTTTTGTATTTTTTTCACACATGTTGTACTTCAGTTATAAATTTATCGCTCCTGGTATATGTCCGTGTCACACAACACCCCAATATGTGTTCAGTAACATCTCCTGAGCGCAGCGATACCCCCCATGCATGGGTTTGTAGGGTTATTTGGGAGGTAAAAGGCCGCCTTTGTGAGGTGTGTATTTTTTTTGCCATTTACACATCTGCCCCATGTCCCATATTTGGGACATCTTTGAACCCGGCCAATTCAATTTACCCTATCAAATCATATATTTTTTAATACTAGACACCCTATGGGCATTTGTAATGCCAATATTTGAACTCTTTCCATGATTGAATTTTTGTAAAGATAAAAAATTTTAGGACTTGCTTATTAAAAACTTTTTTTTTTTTTTTTTTTTGCTGACAGTGGGGATTTTTACATGTTACCATATTTTTAACATTTTTTTAAACATTTTTGACCATTTTTTTTTTTTTTTTTTTTTTTACACTAGTCACTCATTAGTGAGCTGGGCTCCATTGACCTTGCATGGTTGGATGCAGTACCTGCATTCAACCTGCAGGAGGAGCTCGAGAGTTCTCAAGAGGGTCTGGATAGACCCTCTGTGAACTCAAATCTCTTGTTAATGCCATCCTGTGAATGACGGCAACGTCATTCACAGGATGGCACTTGTGGTTGCTCCTCGGAGCAATCACAAGGCGATCGGGGGTCGGGGGGGTTGTGTTGCTACATGCCTCGATACTGAGGCATGTCAGCAACACAGTTTATGCTTAGGAAGCGATTCCGATCGCTTCCTAAGCAGTTTTAGCCGGGCGCCGCCGCGATCTTTGATGATCGGTGCGGCGGCGGCCATTTTTCCTCCGGGGAGGGCTGCCGAGGGCTGCCCTCCCCGGATCCACGGTCAGCCTCACTTGTGAGGCTTCCGTGGATGCTGCAAAGCCGCCGATCGCTGCGAAAACGGCGATGCAGCTATTTAACGGCAGCCCGTACATGTACGGGCATTGTCGTTAACCCGTTGCACGGCAACCCTGTACATGTACGGGGATTGTCGTTAAGGGGTTAATTAACGAACTTAGTTCTGCTAAGAGCTGTGACTGTGATTGGTTACCTTGCTGCTTAAGAACAGTATACATTACACATTACACATATTACGCATTACACATATGTATGAAGCTTATCTCCAAAATGCCATTGAGGTCTAGTCATGCAGCCTTGAACACATTTTGGGCAAAAAAGCTCGCTAAAAAATATTTACTAGTGTATGTGGTGTAACTGAATTTCTATTGTCATTCTAGGTGCAGCTCGTTATGAAGCACCCTTTCGAGTAACTTCAACGTAAGCATCATGCTACCCCTCTAACCGTTGTCGGAATTTTGGCTTGTCACTTGTCAAATTCCCTCAGACCCACTAATAACAAGCAGATACCATCAAATACCAAACCTGCTTTTAGTGGGAAGACAGAGGCACTGTTTATATTGGTATTTGCACCACGCTATATCGCTGAAACAGAAATCAAAGGTATAACGGATTATCTCCCCCCTTCTCACGATCAATATTTCCCTTCTACCTCAGAGTAAGTTTCCAAATTGATAGTGAAAGGAGAACTTATTCAAGAAGGAGCCAGAACCCAACATGTCCTATAGTGATATCTCTGATACACCACATACTTTACGGAGCCATGAAATTCCAATCTCTCATCCCCACTCTATGGCACTTGTGTCCAGTAACCTTGAAATTAGCGAGTCACCCACCATGACATACAAAGTACAACAAAAGACCCATCTACCAAACTACAACAAGATCCTAAACACCCAACAAGAGATCACATCAACACATTTAGAAAAATGCAAGATTGACAATACATGTCCCGTTCCTGTACAGTGTACAGATCAAGATGGTGAAGTTCTCTCAGATTCTGAGGTGAATAGAAGGAATGAGGTTAGCAAATATAAAGAAAAACAAACTAATATCCAAGAAACAGAGATTGGTTCTGAGCTTCTAAGCATTAGCGAGCAGCAAACAAAAAACACAACCAGTGTTTCTTCCCTTATAAATAAAAAACAAGCACCCCTTACTGGTACTAGCTTGCCTTCTCAGACTTCATCTGTCTCCTGTGCCTCAAACCCTGCATTATCCTCACAGTTACCTATGCCACCAGTCTCCACCTCTCCACCTCAGCCTCCGTTTTATAGCTTTGTCATCCTTCATGCCCATGAGGATCTGGAGAATGCGCGTAGGGTGAGCAAACTTTTACAGGATCTTGGGGCTGGAGAAGGCACAACATTCTCTGAGGAGTTTGAAATCCCTGGGACCAGCCCACTCACCTCATTACAAGATGCTGTAGAAAACTGTGCTTACATCATCCTTCTGCTGACAAAGTGCTTTGCAACCCATTGGACAATTTTCCAGTCCAACTCTGTCCTCATGAACTCTATTGAGGATCCTAACAAATCTGGTACTGTCATCCCTTTCGTGCCTCAGTCAGATAGACTTTCAAAACACAAGATCCCTCTGGCTCTTAAGACTTTAATACCCTTGGATGAAGCAACTCCGGTATTTAAAAAGATGGTGCTTAACACCTTTAAACAAGATGTTGTGCAGAAACAATTTCAACATTGGAGATCCAAGCAGGAAAAGAAGGTACTGAAACAAAAGACTGATGGGCTTGCTGAGCAGTTAAAATGCAAGATGGAGTTAAATGACTGTTATTTAAAATACTTAAAAATGCACAATTTGGTTTGTAACCAGTCTTCTCCCTTGCATCAAACACACCAGACATCACAGCCTACTTTCCCAATGCAGCCACCACCACTACCAACACAACTGCCTGAGTTTTTCTTACAAAACTCTGAGGCAAACTCTTCATTTCACCCTTTTGTAGTAAATGGACAAACACCAATTATTCAGATAAATAATGCAGGAAATGTACAGATTGGGAACCAGAACAGTATGAATGTTCAACATACAGCAGGTGGCTGTTGTGGAGATGATGGCGAGGATTATTCTGGATGTGTAGAAACAGGAGAAAGGTGTGAAAATGGTGAGACAGATAAAGATTTTTGATGTTCTACAGTAGGGGAGGGGTGCAAAGTCAACATTATTTTGCTTCAATTATTGGACTAGAAAATATAGCTACTGTAAGATATCCCTATTTGCGGTGATCCAGATGAAGGCAACGAAAACCCTTGTAATCTGTTGTTGTTTGTGTCCCCCATGGAGAGTTTGGGGTCCTTTGTAACTCTGTAGGCAATCTGAAGAATCCATGTATATTCAACAAATCTTAACAAATTAAGTATCTTGCCAAAAAGCAATCCAGTTTATCCTTAACTGTCTAAGGTCTAAGCAAGTAGCGTATTCTAGTATTTTATAGCTGTTACTGTAAAGGACGCTGTATAGCAGTATGATCTTCACTCTATGAGGGCTCCCCTCAAAAAATAATTGAAAACAATATATATTGCATAACCAATAAAAAAATCCTGATTTTATTTTTCTAATCCACATCATTCTTACGCCGTTCAACTTTGCTATATTTTATTATTTTCACCACCTGTACCCCCCCATTTCAACTGTAATATCCCTGTAGATTATACAAGGCAGTTGAAG